>NW_022436941.1:21049139-21310843 GCF_009761245.1 Sapajus apella | reverse complement strand
TTTTTTTTTTTTTTTTTTTTTTTTTTTTTTTTTTTGAGACGGAGTTTTGCTCTTGTTGCCCAGGCTGGAGTGCAATGGCGCGATCTTGGCTCACCGCAACCTCTGCCTCCCGGGTTCAGGCAATTCTCCTGCCTCAGCCTCCTGAGTAGCTGGCACTACAGGCACGTGCCACCATGCCCAGCTAATTTTTTGTAGTTTTAGTAGAGACGGGGTTTCACCATGTTGACCAGGATGGTCTTGATCTCTTGACCTCGTGATCCACCCGCCTCGGCCTCCCAAAGTGCTGGGATTACAGTCCGGCCTAGTTGTCTTTTTTTTATGTGCTGTGGAATGTAAGCTCTTCAAGAGCTTGGATTCTGTCTGCCTTGCAGATTGATAATTCCTGACTAGAATGGTATTGGACGTATAATAGGTGTTCAGAAAATTGTGTTTATACTCCAAAGCATTGTAATACAGAAATCGACCTTTGGCATAACTTTAAAGATTGAATTTTCTTCCTACCTAAACCTTAAAAGGACATCTTTTTATTTGGAGTAATTGTGATTCTTACCATAAGAATTGTTGGTATTGCCTCACTCTACCCCCAACAAAAAGGTACCAGTAGAATAACATTGTTTCTTTTTTACATGGATCTTCTAAAATAATGATTTTACATATTCTACATATACTTTCAGAAGCTTTTTTAAACCTGTGTTTGTGTATTTTTTTTTTACTAATGTTTCTCCTGTGAATATTAAAAAAAGTAAAAGCGGAACCTTCAGCCATTTCTTTAAGAAGAACATGGGATTTAAATATGAAGTTTACTAAACAAAAGTCATATGCAGCAGGTTTTTATTTTTTCTAGAGAATTGATAGAATATTTTCTTAATCCTTTCAATTTATCAAATGATAAATACTAATAGCAAAAAAAAAAATTATTATGACCAGCTTCTGCTATTTTGGAGTGTAACCGTATCCATGTATATCTTTCAGTTTTTTTAATCTCTTTTTCTCTGGCCTCGTCCCTATCCTCCCTACCAACTCCCTACCTTCTCCACAACTTTAGGCTAATTGAACCATTTAAAATCTAAAAGAATAACAACCACAAAATCTATCTGAGACTGATGCTACAAACTTAAGATAAAATATATTTGTAGTATGATGCTATATAAATAGGAAATATTCTATAATTTTTTCCTTTAATTTTATGTATTTATCTTACAAATACATAAAGGCTAGTGAAATTATTCAAAGCATAACTTAAAAATGAGTAAATAAATAGTTCCAAACTATCTGTTTTTAAATTTATTTTTCTTTTTACTTCTTTTATTTTCACATACTCCTGTCCTTTAAACTTCTACTATTCAGGATTATTCCTGAACAATAAATTTAATGGGATAAGAAAAGAATTGACAAGAGGCCGGGTGCGGTGGCTCATGCCTGTAATCCCAGCACTTCAGGAAGCCGAGGCGGGCGGATCACAAGGTCAGGAGATTGAGACCATCCTGGCCAACATAGTGAAACCTGTCTCTACTACAAATACAAAAATTAGCTGGGCGTGGTGGCGCGTGCCTCTTATCCCAGCTACTCAGGAGGCTGAGGCAGGAGAATTGCTTGAACCCAGGAGGCAGAGGTCGCAGTGAACCGAGATTGCGCGATATTGCTCCCGAGTGGGGCGGGGGAGCGAGATTTTGTCAAAAAAAAAAAAAAAAGAATTGACAAGAAAGGAGGAAAGACTAAATTCTTAAGGGGAACTTATCTTTAGATCCTAGTCAGTAATGCAGAAAATATATGTACAAATATAAGAGCTGCACTATTAAATTTCTGTTTTCATGTTTAATATTTTTAGCACCCATAATGGTAGTAATGAAATCATGTAAAAATAAATAAATGAATGTTATTTGAATTTACTGTCACAATTTAAATGTTTATCCTTTTTATTGTGGCTATAAAGTAATTTTTCTCTTTTACCAGATGATTAAGAAAGCCATTAATAATGTTAGAAGAATGACTTCTCATCCAACTCTTCCTTACTGTAAGTTGAATAATAATTAGCAATTGTCATTTCTTATTCTTGGATCTATATTTGGTAATTTTATTATAAGAAATGTATGGGAACCTTTTTGTTTTCATTGAAAGCATTTGTTTGACTTTTTTTCTAGAGAATATTTGCCAGTAAAATAACATCTTCATTTCAAAACTGGGTAAAAATAGAAAAAGATATTTCCCTAAAAAAGAAGGCTAACTTAATACAGTAATTTTTTTGGCATTTTGACCAGCAGTCAAAATTTGTGACTACCAATACACAAAATTAGTGTATTTGTAAATTAACACATTTTATCTTTGAACATTTCTGGATTCCTTTGATCATGCTTAATTATAGTGAATAATTGTTTTAATAGGACCACTGCTAACCTTTATTACATAAGCCACAACCATACCTCAATTATTTATTATTTCATTATAATCAATTTGTATTTTGTTGCTTTTTTTCCGTTTGTTTTTTATGAGACACATTAATATTAAACATAGGAAATGATTATCAGTAAATTTTTATATTCTAAGGCAGAATGTATTTGTTTTCAGTAATCTTCCTAGGAATCTCAAAAGTTTCTCTTCCTTCAACCAAGAACTTAATTAATGGGGAATTTATTGGAGGTATTGATTCTGGTGGGTTGGAATCAAACCTCACATTGGTGTGTGAGTATTCCAGTTTTTTTAATATGATTTTTTAAAGTTATGCCATTTGTCAAGTTGTCCTACCACACAGTAACAAGAATAGTGCATGTTAATTAATAGGTATTCATGTTCCCCCAGTTTAATAGCCTAATTAAAACTTTAGAAACTTTTCTCTTGGGAGATATTCTGATAAAATGCAGTTAACAAAATCAGTATTTTTTTCTGCTTCATTTATCATAAATGCTCTAAGAATCTATTATCAAAATTGTATACCCTATACAAAAAAGGCTCAAGAGAACCATATATTTAAAATGAAAAGAATAACATCTGTTACTTACACTAGAGGTATAAAATAACATGAAAATTTGTTTTCACTACATCAAATTTATTCATCACTAGAAGTATTTTTTACCCACAAGTTTAATGTGAAGTGAGAACTAAAATACACCCATAAAGCCTATAGAAAAAGTACATAGAATTAGGTCTGTAAGACTCCTAAGCAGAGGAGCTTCTGTCCCCTTGGACTTGGGTGTACTACAAACCTGGCGCATGGATGTGTTCACCACCCAAGAAACTCATCAAATCTCCTTATTCAAGAGTTTTTATAGAACTTAATCTCCATCTCCCCTCCCCACCCTTTTCTGCAGGTTGGCAAGTGGGACCAAAGGTTCCAATCCTTTAGGCTATAAATGGGACCCCCTTTAAGTCACTATATTAACATAAATTCAGGTTCTCTTCCAAGGGTTTTAGTAGCTGTATGCCAGGATCCAGGGATAGAGACCAAATCTATATTGTATGTCATACTGGGTCATTTTTTTCTCCCTTCCAAAATGTTTAATGTGTTTTCCCTTTTTAATAAATACATGTTGAAATCATACTACATGATAAGTTCTATGTAAGCCTAGCTGAGTAAGTGAAGTTGGCTCTGCTGCAACATTAATAAGGAATCTCAGATAAGACTTTTAAAAACTTCTTGAGGCTCAGAAGCCAAGCCAAGGACTTGCCATCTGATTTCACCTGCAATCCTATAGATTTGGGTTAATTCCTCTCTTCGTGAGGTCCTCAGAAAATCCTGGGGTTTCTGTGTCTGCTGCGAAACGATAGTCCTTACTCTTCTCTAAGGCAACCATATAAAGGATTATATATGTTAGTACCAGGCCTTATTTGCTCTGTAAAGCCAGCTTTTCATTCCTTAAAACTGTCTGGGTTATATCTGTTTCTGTGCATAGTCTCCAATATGATACACAAGTCAAAGCCTTGGTAATATGAATGATGTTTCCTATTATGTCCTGCTGTAAGAAGGACAGGTTCTTTTTACTTTTACTCCTGGTTGTAAAGAACAGATTCTTATTGAACTTATGCAAATGAAAATAAGAATACTCACTAATAGCTTTTGAATTCAGGAGAGATCAGGTAGGGAAAAAAAGTTAATTCTTTTATCTTTGTTCACAAAGGCATACTGTACTTGGAGTAAGCTATTGAATAGCTTAAGAGAAAAGAAAAATGTTTTCTTAAATCTGGAAAACAAAATATTAAAGAACCAGCAATGTTTCAAAACCATAATTCCTAAAAAACACCATAATTTTTCTTCAATAAGTTATTCAGCCTCAGATACTTAATTCTTGTTTGGCTTGACCTTGGTTAGCAGTTTAACGAATTATAGGTTTTCTCCGTTAGAGTTCTGCAAGTTCTTACAGTGTCCAATGATAGGATCTAAACATTATGAGAAACTGGTGCCTTTCCGAGTCTTTTCCATGAAGCTCCTTCAAGACAGCACTTTAGGATTATAGTTACTTGCAAATACTTTCAGAAAAAGATCAGATGAAACAATAACCATCTGTCAGTAACAAAAGACTTAACATGGCCATGGCTAAAGATCTGCTGTGAATTCATTATCATAATGACACAATTGACAAGTAAATTTGATTGCTTCTGTGGCATACAGTATTTTAACAAAATGACTGGAAGTATGGATGGTAACATTATACCAGATTTTTAGGAACTTCATACAGTTTCTAGGATACTTATCTCATAACATACATCCATACAAATATAAGAAGGTATCACCTTTATTTGACAATACTTCCCATGCAGTTTAACATATCAATTAAGCCTAATTAGTTTAACAAAGCCTACTTATTTTAACATTCTTCTTTGTTGAGAGAGAGAGAACAAATTTTTTTTAGGTATTCCAGGGGCCCTTTGGAAACTCCCAAAGTTAGAGTGAGGTCAAAAGTGCTTTATTTATAATGTATTTGCTGGAAATTTGTCAGAAATACCAAACGGTTTAAAACACTTGATTATAATAAGGTTACTGTGGACAAATATTTAACCAGTGATAATTAAGACTTCAAAGGAAAATACAGAAAGCTACATCGTTGTAGAAAAAACCTTAGCTATTTTAATATAGAGAATACTCAGTTTTCTTAGGTAATCAATACCCAGAAAGACATGAATATAGGAAATTATCTTGAAAAATCTGGATTTTGTAGTCAGATTGCTTACAAGGTAAAGGAAAACCTTTCACAATCTCTTGGCAAGAGAAAACCAATAATCCAGTGAAACTTTGCACCAATTTACTTCTGATAGTAAGACTCACCATTCTTTTAATAGCATATATAAATACACACATATTAGCCAGCCTGAACTTACATAAAATTATTTTGCTAAATTTCCCTCACACAAACCTTCTATAGCTTTCTTGCAAATATCTATGCATATTTTGTTCTGTACTCTTCCTGTTTCCCAATATGGAACAGTCTGCTTTAGGACAAAAATTTTTCTTTTTCCTATACGAAAATCATCCTTCGTTCCTCATAGCTTCCTATTTCAAAAACATCTTATACTTTCCTGACATACAAAATTATGTATCTATTTTCAGTAGTTTTAATTACATATTTTGATTAGAATTCTTAACTGTTAACGATGTTAGTTTCTTGTGAAAACTAGGTAATAAGCAGTTGTGCACTGTCAGTCACACCAGCATTCTGTAGACTAGCAAATCTATACTCTTTCATAATTTACAGAAGCATGTTCTTTTTCATAGTGTAGTTTTTCTTTTTTTGAGACAGAATTTTGCTATCACCCAGGCTAGAGTGCAATAGTGCGACCTCAGCTCACTGCAGCCTCCTTCTCCCAGGTTCAAGTGATTCTCCCGCCTCAACCCCTGCTTGTCACCATGCCCGGTAATTTTTGTATTTTTAGTAGAGACGGGGTTTCACCATGTTGGCCAGGCAGGTCTCAAACTCCTGACCTCAGGTGATCCACCCACCTCTGCCTCCCAAAGTGCTGGGATTACAGGCATGAGCCACTGCACCTGGCCATAGGATAGTTTTTCAGTGTGGCACAGGACACCTTTACTAACAAACCCAATTATCTTTATTATTATTCTGTAATAAGAAGCCAAAAGTAGATAAGCTTATGTTTAGCAATTAATGTTTTAGTATTTTACATAATTTGGAAGTGATCTAGATATTCACTTAATATCCATCATTTAATTAACCTTAATGAAATACTAAGGGTATAAGTTATCAAAAGGATTTGGAAAACTGTTTTGAAGTAGACATAACATCAGAGAAGGCTAGCAGTCAAGTTAGTTATTATTTATTTAGTTTTTGTTGACAAATTTTGTAACAAAGATAACAAGAGTACATTTGACTAGTAAGCCTAGGTAAAACAAAAGTTATATAAAAAGTTATATATCACATTAAATATAATGTGCTGGTAACTCTAAGGATATACCTGCTTCAATTAAACCAACAAACTTAAATTAGCTTTTTAAAATTACCAAAGATTATTGCACATCAAATGAACTTGAAAAACATTTGGGTCTGTTTCTATCTTTCTAAAAGTTTAAAGAATACTTAATTTATATAAGTGCTTATTTTTCCTTAAGCCCATTATATATAATTATTAAAAATTAATTTTGACAATACCATCTGGTGATAGAAAAATATTGCATATATTTAACATATATGTAGTCATCCATAAACATACAGGCAAAAACAGATTCTATAGTTTTTATTCTGAATTTTAGCCATCTGCCAGATATAAAATATCAAACTCAGTAGTTTATAAAAAGGATATCTGGATCCAAATTGTGTTTCTCAAAATGGGACAAGATTACCCACCCAGATTGCTAAAACTTTACTAGTATTTGTGGAAAAAGACTTTTAAGATTTCTCGTTTGTCTTTTGTAAAGAGTCTTTTAGAGAGACAATTTGCAATTTATTTAGTCTTCTAGTAGCCTCTGCATACCAGTCAAAAAATGCCTCCCACTGTTTCTGAAGCATTAGAAATCCCCTTTTTTTCCAGTGCTTCCTCTAGATGGACAATTTTGTGTAAGTTATAAACTTCCCTGTTGTTGCAACCATAATTCTAAATTGTCCTCAGTAAATGTACCCATTTCTCTAGGAAAGCACAGGTTCTGGATCCATAATGTGTACACGTAAAATTAGCTGGAGTTCCAGATGGAGTTCTTGAATTCCTTGAATTCAGATGAACCCATGATTTCTTATCCTTCCAAAATCTTATCTACCTGAGACCTCTTACTGGACCTATTCCAGTCAGGTTCAGTCTGACTTCCAGACCTGATCTGGATGAAAAATGCTTAAAGCCAGAGAACTCAGGATAAAAGTTGCAGATCTCAGGTCAATTGGTGACCTTCAAATATGCACAGTGAGAAACAGCACAAGGGGCCTAGCAGGAGGTACCTGTGCCTGGTTACTTGTTCTTCCTGGAGGTCATCATCAAGGAACTCTGCTGAGAACTCTTAAAACATAGGCACATTAAAAATTTAATGAGTTTATTTGAGCATTTAGCTCTAATTCATGAATTGAGCAACACTAGACCAGAAGCGATCAAGGCTTCACCAAGGTAGCATGAGGGAAAAACTTTTATAAGGTGTTCAAGGAAGCAAAACATAAAAAATATTTTATTGGTAAAAGTGGCAAGCCCTTATTTAGAGGTTAGTTGGCAGTTTCTATTGATAAGCATCTAGTTAGAAGTTAGTTGGTGGTTTTTGATTAGTGAAGCGTAAGTTTCATTTTACTGTTTACACTGAATTGAGTTTTCATTTGCTCATATGGGTACCCAAGGCCCTGGAGCTGTCTTAGCCTAGTAGCCTCCCAATTAATTTCTTTTCTTGTTAACTTACTTTTGTAAGAGACACTGTCTCACTGTGTTGCCCAGGCTGGAGTTTTATGGCTATTTATGGCACAATCAAGGCACACTACAGCTTTGAATTCCTGGGCTCAAGTGATTCTTCTGCCTCAGTCTCCTAAGTAGCTAGGACTATAGTTGTGTGCCACCAAACCCAGCTCTTTATTTTTTAACATCATAAATAATAATAGAAAAAGTTGAGTACTATTTTTTTTTTTTGAGACAGAGTCTCACTCCGTTGCCAGGTGCCAGGCTGGAGTGCAGTGGCGTGACCTCGGCTCACTGCAACCTCCGCCTCCTGGGTTCAAGCAATTCTCCTGCCGCAGCCTCCCGAGTAACTGGAACTACAGGCGCGCGCCACCATGCCCAGCTGATTTTTGTATTTGTAGTAGAGACGGGGTTTCACCATGTTGGCCAGGATGGTTTCGATCTCTTGACCTCGTGATCTGCCCGCCTAGGCCTCCAAAGTGCTGGGATTACAGGCATGAGCCACCGTGTCCGGCTGAGTAATTTTTTTAAATGCAGCTAGCTCAATTTATTTTTCTGATTAAGCTCTGCAAGTACACTGGGGGAAAGGGAGTAGAGTCAGTCAAATACCTAGTCTCAAAAAACTCTATCCACCCTCCTACCTCTTCCCAATGGTAAAACATTTTAAACCAATTGAAGTTCATTTATTTGAAATATTTCATAAGGAAGGAGGGAAATTTAACTGATATGCGATTAGCAAGTGCTAGATGTTTTATATAAATGTAATTTTTTTACTACCTCCATACCACATTAATATTGATAATTATACTCAATATAAGTTCAGTGTTATATGTTAGGCATATTTCCGAGTACCTTATATATGTGATCTCATTTACTACTCACAGCTGTCCATTGACTTATATATCATTAGTCCTTTTTTACAGGAAGGAAATAGTCTCAGAGAATTAAGTAAATTTCCTAGTATAACACAAATAATAAATGGCAAAGTGAAGAATTAGTAGTCATTTAGTTTATTCATATTTCTCAATTAAACAAATAACAAGTGAGGTGCAGTGGCATGTGTCTATAATCAGCCTTTTGCAGGCTGAAGTAGAAGGATCACTTAAGGCCAGGAGTTAGATAACAGCCTGGGCAACACTGCAAGACTCTGTCTCTAAAAAAAAAAAAGGAAAGAAAAAATTACAAAATTTAAAAATAAACAAAATATATACTTGAGATATTAGGCCAATCAGGATAACTTTTATAACTGATTTTTTTTTCTGTAGCATGGCATTTAAAACCTTCCTTAATCTGATTATTTTCATAGAAAATATGTGCATATTTAAACATTAATAGTATGATAAGGATTGGCTCTAACAATGCTAAGAATTTGTTATAATGAGTATTTATTATAAAAAATTAAAGGCTATTAAGACATTGAGATAATTTTAAAGGGAAATATAATTTATAGAGATATGATCTAAATGCTCCTATTGTCTTTGAGGATGTGTTCTTAGTCAAATGAAAGTGTATCATGTAACTGATTTTATGATGAAGAGTATTCAACTGAAATTTCATACAAAGGTAAATTTGTATAAATTGACTGATTTATTTCTTAGATGTTTCTTCCATAAAGATTTTTATATTGGATTAAGAAATAACTTTTCCCAAAGATTTTTGAAATAAGTACAGTTTTTACCCTCTTGTAATGCAGATCTGACAGGAGCTCAAGATGGAAGTGTCAGAATGTTTGAATGGGGCCATTCTCAACAAATAACCTGTTTTCGATCTGGTGGCAATTCAAGAGTTACAAGAATGAGATTTAACTATCAGGGAAATAAGGTATTACATTAAAATGTAAATGGTAAAAAGAATTGATTGTGTTGGAGGTTTTTAAATATCACTAGTTTGGGTTTCTGAAAAGAACAGCTCAGTGGGTAGTAGTAAAGTATTGATCCATGTGGATTTTTAAAAATTCTTCTCAAAGAACACTTAATTTCACTTGTTCTTCCTGAAGTATGTTATATAGGTGTCCATTAAAACTCATTTAAGTGATTCTTAATGACCAAATCATTGTAAATTCACCTTATATTACACATTTTTTAATTACTAAATGTTCCCACTCCCTTTATCCATTGGAACCTACTCAGTGTGTGATCCAGTAGCAGGTAACATCTACAGCTTATTATAAATGCATATTATTGATCCTTTTCCAGATGTACTGAATTACCATCTGCATTTTAACCAGATATTATTGTGATTTGTACAAATACTAAAGTTTTTTTAAGAGGTACTGCTCTGGAACAAGACATCAGCAAACTACATCCTAGCCACCTGTTTTGTAAATAAAGTTTTATTGGACCAGTAACCCCCATTCATTATTTGTTTTCTTTGGCTACTTCCTACTACAACAGCATAGTTCAGTAGGACAAAGATCTTATAGCTGACAAGCATAAAATATTTATTTTATGGCCACCTAAAAAGTTTGCCAGCCCTGTTCTAGAGCATCCTTTACTGTCTTCACTTCTCATAATCCTACTTTGTTCAAACTGCTTCCCACCTGCTTTTGGTTTTAGACAGCAATCTTTTATTGAACGGTACTGCTCCTTGTGAAGCAGGGCTAAGTCAGAGGCAGTGCACGCACAGCCAGCCAAACTGCCTCTTTCTGCTCCTAGTATCTTCCTAGCCCTTTAAAAAATAATTAAAGGGTAATTCAACCTTCTCTTTGTCTTCAGGGCCATGCTTCACCAAAAACTACTCTCACAGGCTCTAGCTGATGGTATATCTTGCCTTTTCTTTCTCCTCAGCTCCCAGCCTTAAATTCTCCTCTCCCTTTCCTTATATCATTGTATGCTGCAACCTTTTTTGTTTACCATGTGTGTCACATGGCTCTATTTTCATTTCACAAAAGTCAATCTAGTTTTATGTAGTTGTGAAACAAAATTTTGAGAACTTATTTCTTTTTTTTATTTTCTTTCTTTTCTTTTCTTTTTGTTGAGACGGAGTCTCGCCCTGTCGTCCAGGCTGGAGTGCAATGGTGTGATCTCAGCTCACTGTAGGCTCTGCCTCCCGGGTTCAAGCGATTCTCCTACCTCAGCCTCCCAAGTAGCTGGTATTGCAGGCATGCGCCACCACACCTGGCTAATTTTTCATCTCTTTAGTTGAAATGGGATTTCAACATATTGGCCAGGCTGGTCACAAACTCCTGACCTCATGATCTACCCTCCTCAGCCTCCAAAGTGCTAGGATTACAGGCGTGAGCCACGGGGCCTGGCCAAGAGCTTATTTCCTAAAACCAATTAGCAACATTCTTAGCTCCTTAATGGGAAATTAAGGGAATTTATTGCAGAAGCCTTTACAATTCTACAAGACTTTCAGTTGTATTCTCTATCAATGTGCGTTATGTGGTCTTGCACTTCCACTTCGGTTGTCAGTATTATATTGCTCCTAACTAATCTCTATACGTGAATCCTTATCTCTCTAATGCATCTTGCCAACAATATTATATAACAAACAACATAGTTAAATGACTACAATATAGATGAGATCACATTATTATTTTTTTCAAGAACCCTTCAAGGCTCCTCATGTCAAATTCTTTAACATAGTATTTAAAACGTTCTATAATAGGACTTTATTTTTCAGTTTTAACACTCACTACAGCCTTCTGCATAGGCTATTTTAAGGCATTAAAAAACTGTTTGTCATTGCCTACCCAAGTATCTTTGACAGGCAGCCAGCTTATTATTCATTCATCTTAGCCTTGATGAAGCCTAATAGCATAACACCTAAGCATGCTATCTCCTCTAGTAGAGAAGCCTCTTAAGGTAAATGGAAGAGATGACCCACAGTGTATCACAATAATTCTGGTGAATTTGATATTCAGTTATGAATAGAAATACACTGCCAAAAGCCAATGCATATTTCAGAAAAACTAAGTGTCTGGAAAGCGCATTAAGCAGAATAAATAATAAATAACCAATAAGGAATAATTCCTCAGAGATTCAAGAATATATTACATTTATCAAACAAGAACAGGCTAGCATTAAACAAGGATAGCAGGATAACAGAAAAGAGTTATGGGAAATTAAAAACATGATTCCCAAAAATGTGGTCAATGGGGTAACTACTTACTAGAAAAGCTGAAAATCAGGTTTGTTGTTGGGAAACACAAATTAAGAAATTATACCGTGATGATAATAATTTAGGAAATAGTTCAGAAGAAAAAAATGATGGAGGAAAAGCATTATTTAAAGGAATAATATTTCCCCAAAGCAAAAAAAAAAAAATAAGAGAAAGGGTCTACTAAGTATTGAGAAACAACACATACCTGCACACATCTTATTTGTGTATCTTTTGCTTTTTAGAGTTAAAGAGAGACTCCTATAAGGTTTTAAAAAGGAGTTAGGATGAAAATAGTTATTTACAACCCACACCCCACCCTGCCAACAAATGTCATTGGCCTATTGCAAAGATAATAGAACAATATCCACAGAATTCTGATGGATAAGGAATGGGAACTGAGTCGATGTCCATCCAAACAATTATTTAAATTTGCTGGCAAAATAAACATTTTTAGATATACAAAGACTTAACACATTCCTTGTGTCTACCCTTTCTAAAGTACACACCTAAGCCTACTCCAGAAAACATAAGATAAATTAGAAAAAGGAATAGACCTGGGGAAATATTATTAACAAATATAAAAACAATAGATTAATATTCATAAAATATGAATATTTGTCCTATCAGTCAAATTTTTAAAAAGACAAATAATAGAGAAACAGATAAAGGATATTAACAGTCAATTTACCAAGAAACTGTACCTGGCCAGTAGCCTTCAACCCTCCCTAATAATTGAAATGGAAATAAAATGAGACTATTTTTTCAGCATAAAATTGACAAGTATTTTAGCTTTTAATAATATCTGATATTATCTAAAGTGTAAGAAAAATCAGGGTATGAATTTATATTACCACTTGGGATTTAATTTTGGAATAATCTATTAATTTCAATTGATGCTCTTTAAAAAAACTTTCCCATTTCTAGATGTCTGTCCTACATAATTATGCAAAGGTATATGTGTAGCAATGTTCAAAGCAGCCCTTCTTATATTAGGGAAAATTGAAAATGATATGGAGAAAGTTTTAAATTATAATATCACTATCAGTGTAATACTGTGCAGAGCACAAGAATGAGCTAGATCTATGTGTATTTACCTGGGAAAGATAGCTATAATAAATCAAAAATGTAATTGTATAGCAGTATTATTATAGAAACAAATCTGAAAGGAAACATATCAAATGTTCATAAGTGCTAGATCTAGAGGCAGGGGAGAGTAGGAGTCCAAAGCAGACATTTGTTTTATTTTATATACTTTATAATAAGCCTGAATTATTTTTATAATTGAAGGAAAAAATTTTAGCTGTCCTACTCATCCTTCAAGATCTCTATCAAATATCTCCCTTATTGGATTATTTTGACATCTTACTAATTAAAGTTGCCCTGGGCTCCTATAATGGGATTGTTTTACTTTGATAATTCTTATGAGTTTACTTTTGTACTTTTTTTTTCTTTTTTTTTTTTTTCTTTGAGATGAGTCTCATCTCTGTCACCCAGGCTGAAGTGCAGTGGTGCAATCGCAGCTCACTGCAACCTCCACCTCCCAGGTTCAAGCAATTCTCCTGTCTCAGCCTCCCGAGTAGCTGGGATTACAAGCATGCACCACCATGCCCAGCTAATTTTTGTATTTTTAGTAGAGGCGGGGTTTCACCATGTTGGCCAGGCTGGTTTCGAACTCCATCTCAGGTAATCTGCCCGCCTCAGCTTCCCAAAGTGCTGGGATTACAGGTGTGAGCCACCGCGCCCAGCCTACTTTATACTCTTGTTCATGTGTTTACCTTATTGTTTCTGAAAGTCCTTTTTGTCTTTTTCAAAAGTCTGTTTTTGTCTTTTTCAAAAATGAGCAGTTTTCATTCTTATATATGATAAAGCTTTGTCATATAGCATAGTCTGTTAATCTAGTATCCTATTTTTGTAATACTTATAGAGAATATATAGGCTATGCTAGAGGTTAGTATAGTAAAATGGGTGTCTGATGTTTGCTCCCTTTATGTCCACCCTGGGATTTTTAAAGTAGTAGCTGAATGTTTTTCTGAAATAGATCCATGTATAGGTGAAGTGAAAAATCAAAACGACATACAATCAAATATTTAAGAGTCAAAATATGGGTATCACGCTGAGGGTAAGGATAAATATATGCTTTTATATTTATGTTAAATACTTTTAAATATTGTCTTTCTCTAAGTTTGGAATAGTTGATGCTGATGGATATTTAAGTTTGTATCAGACAAACTGGAAATGTTGTCCAATTACTGGAAGCATGCCTAAGCCATACCTGGTAAGCCAAGACTTTCTACCTTTAAATAAAATTTGAGTTTTCATTTTAAATAAACCAAGAATATGTATTTGAGACAAGAAATTTAGAACTAATAAATAAAATGTGGTACTGTGTTCTCAGTCACTTTACTGTAAGCTTCTGTCCTTGTGTTATGTGAAAATTCTCTGTGAAGCATAAAATTTCTTAGTCTCTGGTAATTTGGAAAGTTGACATGTATAGAAGCAACATGATACCTCCAGATACCTCTACATCCTGTGGATTACTAGACCCCTTTTTTAAACTCACTAAGTTGGCTATTATATTATACCTAAATAGAATGATTTCCAAACCAATGCATCTGCTTATTTTGCTGCAATTATCTCTTATGAACAAACAAAATGAAAAGGACATCCTATAGCTGGTATTGTTATTTTCTTGTTCATCTCTTTTTTTTAACAGAATATTGATACATCTCTATTCAAGACTATGCAGGCTTTTATGAACTTTATATGGCTTCAAAGAATGCTGAATTTACATTTTATATTCTTCAGTGAAGCCCTTTATAGGACTAAGCAATTCCTATCAGGAAAAAGTTAAGAATATAGATTAATTGCTTCTTGGCTTTTTGGCTAGGATCAAGTGAAGAATATAGGTTAAGATTCTGGTAATTTGCCCAAGGTTAATTGCTAGAATACAGTACTCATCTAAGTAAAAGCAAGCAAGCATGGAAGGGTTGATTAGGGTACCTTGAAAGAATATTAACTGTTTCTTATATTTTTATTAAGCCTAAAAATTTAGATGTACAAGTTTATATTCTCCAAGGGACTTTTTTTTTTTAACTTTTAAAAAGATAAATTGAGTTAAATTGTGCATAACTGGCTTTTGGAGATTAAGAGGATTTTGTCTGTTTTAGGGATACAGTTATCTAGCCCAGCTCCAATAGGGTTCCAGGGGAAATGGGGAGGTGACTCAATGGAACAATCTTTGGTGTGGTAATTTTGGGATACTTAAAAAAAAAAAAAAAAAACCATTTTTTATTAAAGAGAAATATCTAAAACATAATTTGGAAGCTTTTGTAACTGATGAAACCTCACAATTTCTTAAGTGTATTTTTTGATAGAATGTTGAAAAATGCTATATATTTTCTAATTTTGATGACTACTAGTAATTTTTTCCTGTACTTGAGTAATTTTTAAAAGCTTAAATATTTTTGAAAAATACATGTCATTTATTTAACAAAGATAATTAAGTCTAGTATTATCTAAAATTCTACTTTCTGTCTTCTAAAGCAAACATTTTCACTATGTATTCTAAGGGAAAATCTTTAAGTTTAACCTCCTTATGTTTCCCTTTGAACTTCTGGTTGAACATGAAGAGATTCATAAAGGGTCATGACATATGCAGCCTACTTAAATAGTTCAGGAAAAGTGTATATGTGTGTGTCTACATATATGAAAGAGAAGGATAGGCAAAATGAATGTGCCAAAATGTTAAAAATTGCTGCATCTGGGTAAAAAGTATATAAAAGTTATCTGTATTACTTTTACAATTTTTCTAAAGTTCAAGGGAAAAAGATGATACAACGGGTTTAAGAAAGCCATAAACTACATGATGACTTTTTGAAGAATACTTTTACCTGGTTATGACATTTTTAGTGAGAGCAGTAACATGTGTTGTTTCTAACCATTCCAGACTTGGCAGTGTCATAACAAAACAGCCAATGATTTTGTCTTCGTTAGTTCCTCCTCTCTGATAGCTACAGCTGGTCTTTCAACTGACAATAGGTAAGAGATGAAAGCTAAAATTGAAGTATGAGAAAGTATAGCTGAACTTTTTTTTATTGTTTCTGCCCTTGTGTTTCAAGAATTTTTATATAATTATGGCTTTAGATACAGTATTTTTATTCTAAAAACTATTATTTGTTGTCCATGTTATTCCAGCTTCACCCCCAAAAGCTCCAGTTGTGACAAAGTGTCATCTCCTGCCCCAATGTCTGTCTGCCTCTTTTGATTTCTGTCATACAACTGAGTTCTGAGATCAAGGCCCACTGAGTTTGCTTGCTTTTATATTTATCTGTAAGGCCTCACTTTGCACTAGAAACAGGATTGTAAGACTATGGATTCTTCAGCTTATCTTCCGTAGATATTTCTCATATATGTTGGTCTCTCCACACAGTAGAAATAAGTTATCTTTGTGCTCAAGAAAATTCAGCATCTCTGCTATTAATGTATGTCAGTCCAACTGTTAGAGAATCAGTGAATACAAAAAGAAGTTTTCATATTCAGCCTTCATGTAGTATTATTTGTAAATGCATGTTAATCTAAAATTATTCAATCTTTTAAGCTATAATAGTAGTTTTAAATTTTCTGTCAAAATTGTGGGCTGGGTGCAATGGCTCACACTTGTAATCCCAGCACTTTGGGAGGACGAGGCGGGTGGATCATGAGGCCAAGAGATCGAGACCATCCTGGTCAACATGGTGAAACCCCGTCTCTACTAAAAATACAAAAAATCAGCTGGGCATGGTGGCGCGTGCCTGTAATCCCAGCTACTCAGGAGGCTGAGGCAGGAGAATTGCCTGAACCCAGGAGGTGGAGGTTGTGGTGAGCCGAGATCGTGTCATTGCACTCCAGCCTGGGTAACGAGCGAAACTCCGTCTCAAAAAAAAACAACATTGTGGCCAGAGCATGGTGGCTCATGCCTGTAATCCCAGTGCCTTGGCAGACTGGTGCAGGAAGATCACTTCAGCCAGAGAGTTTGAGACCGGCCTCGGCAACATAGGGAGACCTCATCTCTACAAGAAATTTTAAAAATTAGCCAGACATGGTGGTACATATCTGTAGTCCAGCTACTTGGGACACTGAAGTGCAGGGATTGCTTGAGCATGGGAGGTCGAGGCTGCAGTCAGCCAAGATTGCACCACTGCATTCTTTTTTTTATGTAAAAAATAATTTTATATAAATTTGTTGGTTACTTGTATTTGGTGCTTTTATGAATTTAAGAACCTTCTGTGATAGCAAGGTTTAAAGGTCACATAGCTATATATGAGATTTTTTTATTCTGTTGTTAACTTTTTGTGTGACTCAGAAGGAATCCTTTATCTTTTTTTTTTTTTTTTTTCCAGAAACATATGTTTGTGGGATACTCTTGTAGCACCTACCAATAGTTTAGTCCATGGTAAGTTTCCAAAGCATTTTATAAATTTTGAAAGTCTGGAAATTCATAAGCTAAACATTATTTATAAATAGATTTGTTACTAATGACACATATATTTTTTAGCCCACGAAATTTATTTTGCCCATGGTGGCAGGATTTGAAAGCAAAAAGATGCAATATATGTAATTAAACTTCTCTATACCTTAGTAAGGGCCAGTGGGACATAGATAACACAAAAATCTTCTGTCTTTGAATCTGATAGCCACAGGTCATCATTGTAAACACAAAGTAAACTCAATATTATATCCCCTCTCACCACTCCTATTCAGCATTCTGCTGGAAATCCTAGCTAATGCAATAACACAGTAATATTAGGAAATAAAAGATATATAAATTGAAGGGAAGAAATAAAACTGTCTTTATTCACAGATGACATAATTTTCTGTGAAGTATCCCAAAGAATCTACAAAAGAAACTCACAAGTATAGCAAGGTCCCATGATACAAGGTCAATATACTGTTGATTCTTGAACAACATAGGGGTTGAGATGCTGACCCCTGTGCAGATGAAAATTATCATATAATTTTTTATTCCCTCCAAAATTTAACTACTAATAGCCTAGTGTTTACTGGCTACTTTATTAACAATATAGTCAATTGGCCAGGCGCAGTGGTTCATGCCTCTAATGCCAGCACTTTGGGAGGCCAAGGTAGGCAGATCACCTGAGGTTGGGAGTTCAAGACCAGTCTGACGAACATGGAGAAACCCCGTCTCTACTAAAAAAAAAAAAATACACAAAAATTAGCCAGGCGTGGTTGTGTATGCCTGTAATCCCAGCTACTCAGGAAGCTGAGGCAGGAGAGTCGCTTGAACCTGGGAGGTGGAGGTTGTGGTGAGTCGAAATTGTGCCATGGTTCTCCAGGCTGGGCAACGAGCAAAACTCCATCTCAAAAAAAAAAAAAAATAGTAATAATAATATAGTCAATTAACACATATTTTGTATATGTATTATATAGGAAGCTAGAGAAAAGAATATTAAAATCATAAGGAAGAGTACATACCTGTAGTGTACTATATTTATTGATGCTGTAAAGTTTATGTCATCTGTCTACAAGGTGAATTATCTGTCTGAAATGGCAGGCAACTACAGCTGCAGACATCTATTTGTAGTGCACATCAGGCAATTCAACTTTTTTCTTGTAATGTCTTGACTTTTCTCTGCTTTTGGGGAGTACTTCCAGCATCACTAGCAGCAAGTTGATAGTTCCCATGGTGTTATTCAAGGTTTACACTGTTGCACTAAATACAATGCAAAATTGACAAGAACCACAGGAGATCACTTTTCACTGCAATATACAGTTTACTGGAGAGAGGACCTGCTTACATAGAGATGATTAGCATCACACAGCATTTTAAGTGTATACTCACAACACTTCAGCTTACCACAATAGCAACAGGAGGTGGCTGTTAAATTTTAACAGTAGTTCAGTATGAATTGTAATTAATTTTATGCACTTATGATTTTATACTGTGTCTTTATTTTTGTTTACATTTCTCAACTGTCAATGCCACCACTTACAATCTGTATTTGTGTGCATATATTTCAATAAACCTAACTTTTTATAATAGGTTAGTGTATATTTCAATGGTAGTAAATAATAGACTAGTATCTCTATATATTTTATGCATTCATGACATTTTCTTAATTTTTGGGGGTATTTCTTGGCTATGTGGGTTGTTGGCAAGTTTTTTCAAATTATCTCAAATCTTTAAAAAATTTTCCAATATATTTATTGAATAAACCACATCTAAGTGGACCCACGCATTTCAAACCAGTTTGTTGAAGGGTCAGCTATACTAAATTCCGTTGCTTTTTTTGCATCAACAATTGCAATTTGAAATTTAGAGAATATTACCATTTACAATAGCACCCAAAATAATGAAATACTGAGGCATAAATCTAACAGAATACATACAGGGTCTGTATTCAGAAAACTATAAAAATGATAAAAGAAACCAAAGAAGATCTAAATGAGAGATACTCCACATTCACAGATTAGCAGACTCAATAGTCTTAAGATGTCAGTTTGTCTTGATTTTATAGATTCAACACAATCCTAATCAAAATCCCAGCACGCTACTTTGTAGATACCAACAAACTAATTCTGAAGCTTATATGGGAAGGCAAAGGAATAGCCAACCAAATACTGGAGAAAAACAGACTTGAAGGACTCACACTATACTACCTGACTTCAAGACTTATAATCAAGACATTGTGGTATTAGTTTAAGAATAGACACATAGATCATGGAACAGAATAGAGAGCCCAGCAATAGACTCACATATATAGCAGACTTTAATATGTCACAGAGACAATTCAGTGGAGAAAGGATAGTCTTTTCATCAAATAATGCTAGAAAAATTGAATGTCATCTTTTAAAAACTTGAACCCAGATACGGACCTCATCTTTCATAAAAATTAACTCAAAATGGACCACAAACTTACATGTAATATGCAAAATGATAAAACTTCTGGGAGGAGCTAATTGGATAGAAGTCAGAATTACTACTAATTCTGTCATCTGTGTCACTTCTGGGTTAATTTCAATTGATGGATTTGTCTTCTCCTTATGGGTTACATTTTCCTGCTTTATTACATTCCTGTTAATTTATTATTAGATGCCAAGCATTGTGAATTTTATCTCATTAAGTGCCGATTATTTTTGTATTCTGTAAATGTTCTTGAGCTTTGCTCTGGGACAAGTCTAAGTTACTTGGAAACAGTTAAATCTGGGGGGGGGGGGGGGGGCTGGTTAAACAGGACCAAATCACCATTTGGTCTAGGGCTGATTTTTCCTCCACTACTGAGGCAAACCCTTCTGACCACTCCACCAAGCATCTTGTGAATTATGAATTTTTCCACTATGGCTGGTATGGAACCAGTTCATCCAGTGTTCCCCTCCTGGTGCCATGGCAGTAAGTTAAGGCAGTTTTTTGACTCACCCAGTTTGTTTCCCATCTCTCAGAGATCATTCTTTATTGCCTCATATCTGTGTCTGCAATCATTATTCTTTATATTTTATTTGATTTTTTTTTTAACTGTTTCAGGCAGGAGAGCAAATCTGGTCTATTATTTCATCTTAGCCAAAAGCCAGAAGTCCATTTCTTTTATTGTTAAGTGATTTTTTGTTTTGTTTTGTTTTGTTTTAATTTGCTTTCAGCTTTTACCTGCCATGACAGTGGAGCCACAGTTTTAGCATATGCTCCAAAACATCAGCTACTAATATCAGGTGGCAGAAAAGGTTTTACATGTGCATTTGACCTTCATCAACGACAGCTGAGGCAGCATTTCCAGAGCCATGATTCTCCTGTTAAAGCCATTGCTATTGATCCAACTGAAGAGTACTTTGTTACAGGATCTGCGGAAGGCAATATAAAGGTAAACACAGTTGATGCCACAACATCTACAAAATGAAAAGAAATCTTCAGAAACCTTAGCTCTTCAATCATATCAATGACATCAGTCTATTTAAATAATAGTTATATTAACTTCTTTTTGTCAGCAATGCTAATTGCTGTTTAATCTTTCAATGAATGGAATAATATTTAATGTGAAAATGTTCTATTTTTCAGTTGTTTTAAAATGTGCTTAATTACTTCATACTAAAACCCAAAATTTTCTATGGATATAAACATAATTCAGATATTAGAATTTGTCTTGACTCCATGTTCAGAGTTACATAATTTACTGAATTTAATTTTCAGGGGCTGAGAAATGTATTGATATTTTCTTCTATCCCACATTGCTCCCCATTTTTTCATATATATTATTATCCAATTATCGGTGCCCAATTCAGGAATTCTGGATAAACCTTGCCTTTAGCAGTCCTTCATTTTCAGAGTACATTGTGTTGAAAACTTAGAGAAGTTGTTTAAAATGTTAAGCAGCTTATTACATATGCAAATTGCTGGGTCTCATCCCCAAAATACTCATTTGGTAAGTCAGTCTGAGGGATGTGCATTTTAATAACACATACCTAGTAATTTTGATAGAGGGTCCTTTGGCCCTGTTTGGTAATTGGTGAATCAGTTTAGACTAATCCCCATGTTATTTTAATGGTCAGCAACCCTAGACTTGAGGGGTTTAGTTTCATCGAATTTATTAATTTAAGCACTTATTTAGTACAATCAAATGGATTTTTTTTTTTTTTTTTTAAAGATACGGGAATTCGCCATGTTGGCCAGGCTGGTCTCAGAACTCCTGACCTCAGGTGATCCACCTGCCTCAGCCTCCCAAAGTGCTAGGATTACAGGCATGAGCTACTGTGCCAAGCCAATCAGATGGATTTTTTAGGACCAGCAAATTGTTCTTATAATTTTCATCCAGGAAAAGACTAGAATTATGAAATTTTAAGACTTTTTCTTAAAATCAAATATATATACAAACAGAATTATTTTCCTTCAGTTTGAAACTAGTTTCTTATTTGAACTGACTCTAGCTTAGAATAAGCCATAGTTACATTGGGTCTTTAGTTTTTAACTTTGATTCTGTAGTTTATTGTTTAATCAAGGTTAAAAAAAAGACTTGAAAATATACAATGTATCTGGAAGCCCTAATTTAACTAATTCATATGCAGGATAGTATGAATTAATGAATTTCTTAGAGTAAATAAACATTTTTTTAAAATGATCTCCAATAAAATCAGGTAATAAGTTGGTTTCTCTAAACCTAAAATATAGATATCCTAAAAGCATTTAAGTTGTTCACATAAGTGAAGATGCTTATAATTTGCTTTACAAACAGATACATTTATTTTGATAAGGGCTGGAAATACAAAATCTTAGTAAATTAAGTATCCTGAAGTTGTAATAATTGACTTTATCTTACAGTTAAAATATAGCTTTGCCTGGTCAGAGGGCCTCTAGGTGTCAAGTACTTCTCTCTTTCTAGACGTTTAGATCTCCTGGTGAGCGTTCAATAATATAGAGAAGAGATTACCTTACTGTATAATACAGCAAAAGCTCTGCTGAGAGATAGAAAACCTTGATTTTAATCCCTATAGTATTAAAAGTTTCTGTAGCATTGTACACTTAACCTCCTTGTTACCTATGTTTTCTCTCTTACTCTCTGACTGGGTGGATTTTTAAGTATTTTGTGTTAAAGCAATTGGTAAATTACAATGCCCTATACAGAATCAAGGTGTTATGATCCTAGGCCTACACAAATTTTTCTCTATGTTTTGGAAATTCCTTACTGCATAGGAATGCAGGCCTAAAATTTTCATTTGGTTTCTTAAGGTCATTATCAACCCTAATTTTCCCTTTGTTCTTACTGTCTTTCAGATTTGGAATCTCTCTACCTTTGGTCTTCTCCATACTTTTGTCAGTGAACATGCTCGGCAGTCTATTTTTAGGAATATTGGAACTGGAGTGATGCAAATTGAGACAGGGCCTGCAAATCACATTTTCTCCTGTGGAGCTGATGGAACAATGAAAATGAGAATACTGCCAGATCAGTTTAGCCCCTTAAATGAAGTGTTGAAAAATGATGTGAAATTTATGCTATAACATTTTTACAGTAAGATGTATAATTTATTACCTACACGGAAGTGGCCAACAGATGTAATATACGGTGATCACTCTCTATGCCACAAATTAGCTAATGCTTTTTTGTTTTTATATTTATTTTACGGAGCTTTGCCCTTGATGCACTGATGCCTTAAAAATTAACAAGTTCATTCAGAAGTAGATTACATTGCCTAAAGTAGAATGTGTAAGTAATGCTGTAATAATACATATTATAGTATATTATAATCAGTATGTCATAGTGTTGAAGGTGTTTTGTTTTCTTACTGATACTCTTCCACAGGTATCTCTGCATGAATTTCTTCCACAGTAAAAATACCTTTTTTTGTAAAGGCAGTTACACGTAATACTCATCACTTAATTCACCACACTCTCACTTCCTTTATCAGCCTTATACATCTCAAACTCTTAATTAATGATAGATTGACATTTGAGTAAGAATGAAAAAAATAATGAACATCTTCATTAAAATTGTCATTAAGACGTCAGTCATAAATGAGCCAGATGGCTCATTATGTAAGGTTTTCTTCAGTTTCCCCTCTGAAGCCCATGTTATATGTATGTGTATGTGCGTGTGCGTGTGCGTGTGTGTGTGCGTGTGTGTCTTACACATCTTATTTGAACTTAGTTGTATATATTAGCGAAAACTGGTTTTTCATGTGTTTTTGTGCCATAACAACTGCCACCAGAATAACTTTTTTTTTGCAACTGTGCTTTTCATTTTTAAAAAGTTTTTGAATTCCCATCCTAATTTTCAAATAAGTTTCAAGAAGACTTTCAGGATTATTATTTTAAAGATTAGATTCAGTCAAATAAGTCTTAGCTGGCAGTAAAGTTTCTGTGGTGGCATATATAAGACAAAGTATGTGAATTTGTCAACAACTTTTGGAGCATCAAACAAATATTTTACTTAAATTTTATTTTATCTTATTAATTTGTAGGTGCTTTTAATCTCAGAATTCTGAAAACCCTATAGCAGTGTTTTCAGAAACAAATGTGAAAACAGTCAAATTAAGTAGGTAGTGTTTAGAAATGTAAAATACTCTCCAGATCTACCATTAATAGAAAATAAACTAAACCTTTTATTTTTGCCAAAAATATTATTTTATTATAAAATATGACCAAAATATTTAAAATGCACAATGCTTTTAACTTATATGTGCTAACCCTGTTTCTGTCTGTTTTGTGCTGTACCTTTTCTGATTCAGAATTGTAGAAAACTTGATAAATACTTGATTTTAACCAATGAGACTACAGGCAGATGGGACTAAGTGTTTATGGGACAATTATATACTATTTAACTTAAATATATTTTGTTTAATAGGAAATATAAAATAAGAGCATTTTGTGTAATAAAATATGGGCAACTATTATCTTGGAAATTAAAGAGTCAAAGCAAAGAAATGAAGGGCTGGTAAAATGAATTTTGTAATATCCTCAGGATACTTTTATCTTAAAAGTATGTTGTTAATGATTTTGTAAATTGTATTTCAACAATTTTAAATGTGTTGAGCAAGTTGCAGTGAAAACACTGTCATTATGTAGAGAGTTTATATGCACATAATAACCTGTACCTACTAATTGTGCAATAACCATATGTAACTATTTTGCCATGGAGAAATCTGTGACAGCATTGCAAACAATAGTATTGTTTGATGTAGTTAACTTTAAGTTATTTTTCAGTAATTTCCTCACAAAGATTCAAATAGCTTTAAACACTTTCAATGAGATAAAGTATTTACTATTATGCTTATTAGAACAAAAGATATTAAGGATGAAACATATTTTAAATGAGGATTTATATGGATAATCATACATTATGTAAGCCCATATGTATGTACATCCAGAGTCATAATATTTTAAATAAACAATCATGCAGAAGCTTTTTTGGGGGTTATACTATTGTTTTAATATCTCTGCCAATTTAGCTGACTTAAAATATGTGACATTCTAAAATGAAGAATTTCTATATTTGTATTTGGTTAATGTAAGGAGGATGGAATAACTTTCCCAAATACCCTGTTCTTTTCTACAGTTTCTTTTTTTAATTTGCTAGGTAAGCATTATTCCACGAAGGTGGGAATAAAAGTTGTTGAAATGTTCAAGTATAAAATGATGTGCATATATGTAAAATTTCATCCACATTAATGGAGTGGATACATCAAAATACGTTCTTTAATTGCATGTTTTCTAAGAATGTGGCTTTGTGATCATATAAGAATTCACAACATTAACAAATCTTATTTTCTGAAACCTAGGATTTTCCTTAACTAAAACCATGCAACAGTCATCTCCATCCTCCTTTCTTGCTCTTTGCCTTTGCCCTCCCTTCTTAAAAAAAAAAAAAAAATTCTTTAAAAAAAATTTTTTTTACATTGGTCTCAACAGTGGGAATACAATACAAAGACATATTCAAAGACAAGCCTATACAACCTTAGGGTGGAAGTGAACTTTTTAACAAGATTGGAAATGCAGACATATTTTACTTAATAAAAAACGTAAATGTCATATGGCAGGGATCACAGTCAAAGTTAAAACAACAAGTAGACTAGAAGAATATTTGTATAGTAATAGAAAACCTGTCAGTGTCCCTGTATACAAAGAGAAGTTTAAATTATTGGAGAAGTGATCATACTGTGAATAAGCAATTCACAGAACAAGACATTGAAAAAGTCCACAAATATGAAGTGTGTTCATCTTCATTGTAAGGGTTAATGGAATGTTTCTTAAAAAACATTACTGTAGTACTAGTTTTTATCAGATTAGTGTAAGGTTAAATAGTGACAACATCCATTTTGGCAAGGATGCAAGGAATTCGGCACACTCAAACATTGCTGGCAGAACTCAAGTGCTAGAAAGTTATCTGGGTATAAGTAAAATCAAACACACATACCTTTGAGTGAACAACCTGAAAAATTATAAAAACAAAAGCATCCATGCCCAAAAATGTACATGGGGCCGGTCGCAGTGCTCACCCCTGTAATCCCATCACTTTGGGAGGCAGAGATGGCTGGATCATGAGGTCAGGAGTTCAAGACCAGCCTGGCCAACATGGTGAAACCCCATCTCTTTAAAAAAAAAAAAAATGTACATGGATGTTTATTGAAACATATTCTAGAGGCCAGGTGTGGTGGCTCACAGCTCTAATCCCAGCACTTTAGGAGGCTGAGGTAAGCAGATCACTTGACGTCAGGAGTTTGTGGCCAGCCTGGCCAACATGGTGAAACCCATCTCTACTGAAATATAAAAATTAGTGGGGTATAGGGTTATGTGCCTGTAGTCCCAGCTACTCAGGAGGATGAGGCAGGAGAATTGCTTTAACCCAGGAGCTGGAGGTTGCGGTGAGCCGAGATTGCACCACTGCACCCTAGCCTGGGTGACAGAGCAAGACTCTGTCTGTCTCAAACTAAAAAAAAACTGGAAATCTAAATGTTAATCAGTAAGTAAATAGTTGAATAAATTGTGGTACAAAGATGTAATATTATAGAATATTCTCTCACCACTAAAAAGAATGTTAGATTGTGTATTGGCCTGAGAAGAGGTTGGTGAGGAAAAAAAATTACAAAGTAAAAGCTATACCTATATTGTTTAGATTTTTTTAAACATATATGTATGAACTAAGAAATGTGTGTGGAAAAAAAACACAAAATTTTAACATTGGGAAAGGTAAGAAGGGAGTAATGTGTTTCCAAGCTTCTTTAAACCTCACTCAGTAAAGTAATACCAAAGATAGTTTTGTTGAATGTGTGTACGTGGGAAAAATAGCTTTATTTAAAATCAAATGGTACTTCATGACTTTGGGAGCTGCTTTTTTGAGTAAAGTGATCCTGTGTCAGGAGTACTCCTCTTTGAATTGTTGAGATATTTTTGGTGAATGTATTTAAGCTGAATGTTAAAATGTTACCCTTTGGAGCAGGAGTACCCAATCCATGGGCCACACTGTAATTCCAGCACTTTAGGAGACTGTGGCAAGCGGTGAGTGTCGGGCAAAGCTTCATCTGCAATTACAGCTGCTCCCCATTGTTTGCATTACCACCTGAGCTCTGCCTCCTGTCAGATCAGTGGAGGCATTAGATTCTCATAGGAGTGGGAACCCTGTTGTGAACTGCTCATTTAAGGGATCTAGGTTGTGCACTCATTATGAGAGTGATGCCTGATGATCTGTCACTGTCTCCCATAACCCCAAGATGGGACCATCAACTTGTAGGAAAACAAGCTCAAGACTCTCACTGATTTTATGTTATGCTGAGTTGTATAATTATTTCATTATCACAATTTAATAAAAACTGCACAATAAATGCGCGTGAATCATCCCCAAATCATCCACCCTCCCCACTCCCCCCCCCCCCGGTCCATGGAATAACTGTTTTCCCGTGAAACCAGTCCCTGGTGCCAAAAAGATTGGGGATTCCTGCTTTGAAGTACCTGGAAAAAGTTGATCATAGATTATTTGAAAGTGCCTATTAGTATTTAAGAAATGTATATAGATTTTAGTACAGTTATTTTCAAAGCTGAATCTGTTTGAGCTTTTCAAGATTTTTTTCCTTTCCACTTGGCTGTCTCTACATGTATATGGAGCTTCACTATTAGCTCCATATACGTGTACCATATACATGTATATGCTAATATTCACTATTAGCTCCATATATGTATATGGAGCTAAGAGTGAAGAGCGTCACATTGTTTCATAGGGGTTCTTGGAACAAGAACACTTTTAAGTTCTCCCACTGCAGATATAGATGAGTAATAAAAACAATTGCTGTGACAACACATTTCACTCCACAGTGGAAAAACAAATGCTTTATTCATGGACAATCAATTATCTGTTCAATGTACAGGTATGACCTATATAACAGAACTCAGCCAGTATGATGTATCAGCCCTGGACATAATGTTAAATAAGTTTTAAAAATCCTTTGGAATCTACTCCCTAGCATCATTTCTGAAATTGCAGCATCCTTACTTTTTGAAGTCATACCATTTTTTTTAGTTAATTCTGTACATGAGCAATGATAATTCCTTAAAATAGTATCTGGTTGCCTGTATTTGGGTAAAATACTTGTAAAAACCAAAACTGAAAAAACCCAGAAGACAACCTAGGCAATACCATCCTGGATATAAGAATGGGCAAAGATTTTATGACAAGGACACCAAAAGCAATTGCAACAAAAGCAAATATTAACAACAGGGATCTAATTAAACTTAAGAGCTTTTGCAGAGCAAAAGAAACTATCAACAGAGCAAACAGACAACCTACAGAATGGGAGAAAATATTTGCAAACTATGCATCTCACAAAGTTCTAATATCCAGTATCTATAAGGAACTTCAACAGGTTTACAAGAGAAAGACAAACAACCCATTAAAAAGCAAACAAAGGATATGAACAGACACTGCAAAAGAAGACACACATGAAGCCAACAAGCATATGAGAAAAGCTCAATATCACTGATCATTTGGAAAATGCAAATCAAAGCCACAATGAGATACCATCATATTTTTTACTTTGTTAAAAAGTCAAAAAGCATGCTGGCATTGTTACAGAGAAAAGAAACACTTATACATTGTTGGTAAAAGTTAAATTAGTTCAACCATTGTGGAAAGAAGGCAGTATGGTGATTCCTCAAAGAGCTGAAAACAGAGCCACCATTTGACCAAGCAGTCCTATCACAGGTATATACCAGAGATACATAAATCATTCTACCATAAAGACACATGCACACATATACACAGAATGTGAATTGTTCACACAGCAGCATTATTCACAATAATAAAGACATGGAACCAAGCTAAATGCCCATCAGTGACAGACTGGATAAAGAAAATGTGGTATACATATGCCATAGAACATCATGCAGTCATAAGAAAGAATGAGCTTGGCCGGGTGTGGTGGCTCATGCCTGTAATCCCAGCACTTTGGAAGACTGAGGCAGGCAGATTACGAGGTCAGGAGATCGAGACCATCCTGGCTAACACAGTAAAAACCTATCTCTATTAAAAGTACAAAAAAATTAGCCAGGTGTGGTGGCGTGTGCCTGTAGTCTCAGCTAGTCAGGAGATTGAGGCAGGAGAATTGCTTGAACCCGGGAGGCAGAAGTTGCAGTGAGCTGAGATCATGCCAGAGTGAGACTTCTCAAAAAAAAAAAAAAAAAAAAAAAAGAGAGAGAAAGAGAATGAGATGATGGTGTCTTTTGCGGGAACATGAATGGAGAAGGCTGTTATCCTTAGCAAACTAATGCAGGAACAGAAAATCAAATACTCCATGTTCTCACCTATAAGTGGTAACTAAATGATAAGAAAGATGGACACAAAGAGGGGAACAATGGTCACTAGGCACACTTGAGGATGGAGGGTGGAAAAAAGGAGAGGAGCAGAAAAAATAACTATTGGGTCCTGGGCTTAGTACCTGGGTGATGAAATAATCTGTACAACAAACCCCTGTGACACAAGTTTGCCTATATAACCAACCTGCACAGGTACCCCTGAACATAAAATAAAAGTTAAAAAGGAAATGTTTTGAGACAGAATCTCGCTCTGTCACCCAGGCTGGAGTTCGGCGACGTGATCTCAGCTCACTGCAACCTCTGGCTCCCGGGTTCAAGCTTTCCTTCTGCCTCAGTCTCCTGGGTAGCTGGGACTACAGGCACACGCCACAACATCTTGTTAATTTTGGTATTTTTAGCAGAGATGGGTTTTTACCATATGGGCCAGTCTGGTTTCGAATTCCTGACCTTGTGATCCCCCGCCTCGGCCTTCCAAAGTGCTGGGATTACAGGCATGAGCCACCACGTCTGGCCAAGAGTTCCTTTTTTAAGGAGTTAAAAATATTTTTTAAAAGAAAATTATAAAAGGAATTTCGTCAGTCTAAAGGCCAAAAGGAATACCTGATGGAAACTTTGACCTACATTAAAAATTAAGAGTCCCACCAGCTACTCAGGAGGCTGAGGCAGAATTGCTTGAACCCGGGAGGCAGAGGTTGCAGTGAGCGGAGATTGGTCACTGCACTCCATCCTGGGCAACAGAGTGAGACTCATGAGCCTCAAAAAAAAAAAAAAAAAAATTAAGAGTCCCAAATATACTAAATAAGTGAATATATATTTTAAAAACTTTTATTCTGTTTTAATTTTTTCAAAAGATGGCTGGGTGCAGTGGCTCACGCCTGTAATCCCAGCACTTTGGGAGGCCAAGGCAGGCAGAGCACCCTAGGTCAGGAGTTCGAGACCAGCCTGACCAACATGGTGAAAACCCATCTCTATCAAAAATTAGCTGGGCATGGTGGTATGTGCCTGTAGTTCCAGCTACTTGGGAGGCTGAGGCAAGCGAATCACTGGAACCCAGGAGGCAGAGGCTGCAGTGAGCTGAGATTGCGCCACTGCAGACCAGCCTGGGTGACAGAGCGAGACTCTGTCTAAAAAAAAAAATTATATATATACATATATATAATTGTTTAAAGCAAAAAATAACTATTTTTACAGTTATATGCATTTGTAGAAGTAAACCGTATGACAATCACAGTACACAGGGTGTTATTTTTAATATCCTTTACAAAGATGATTGAATTGTTATGGCTTGAATTGTGTCCCCAGCAAAATTCATATATTGAATCCCTAAGCCCCACTGTGACTGTATTTGGAGATAGGCCTTTAAAGAGGTAATTAAGGTTAAATGAGATCATAAAAGTGGTACCCTAATTCCATATAACTGATGTCCCTATAAGAACAGAGAGTAAAGAGAGAGAGAGAGGGATGTGATATGTGCATGTACAAACCAAAGACCACGTGAAGATACAGCAAGAGGGTGGTCATCTGCAAGCCAAGAAGAGAGGCCTATAGAGAAACCAGATGTCCTACCTTGATCTTGGACTTCCAGCCTGCAGGACTGTGAGAAAATGAATTTCTCTTGTTTAAAACACCTGGTCTGTTGTAGCGATCATGTAGTTTTCCAGTTGTACCAGAACAAACCCAAAGCACTTTCAATGGTCAGATTCACAACAATTTGATCATCAAATGTAATGTTAATTAAATGTTAAACTTTGTATGCTGGGTAACCAACTACTCTCTAATTTAGCATTGCAAAATAGCAATCATTTGATAATGTAATGTTCAATGGCTTTGTGAGTCAGGAATTCAGAGGACTCAGCTGGGTAATTCTGCTGCTTAACGTGGCATCAAGTGGGGTTGCCCAGTAATATTTAGCTGGCAGCATAGTCTGGAGCGCCAAAGACAGGTTTACTAACACACCTTAGAGGGCATGAACAGAAGTCTGGGCTCAGGCGGGCTCTCTTTCTCCATGTAGTTTCAGGGCCTTTCCATATTGTCTCTTCAACAGGGTCCAGACTGCTTGCATGATGGCTTAGGGCTCCAAGAATAAATGTCCCAAGAGATAGTTGAAGGTAACAGTCTCTTAAGGTTGAACCTAGAAACTTGCACAGTGTTATTTCTGTCATATTTTGCTGGTAAAAAATTCACAGAGCCGATCCAGATTTAAGAGAGGGGGCCATACCCTCCAGCTCTGATGGGGAAAACTGTAAACTAGTGTCCACTCAAAATGTGCCACTGTCCGCCCTCTGTCCATAAATTATTTATGTTTCTCTCACATATAAAAGAAACTCCCTCCATATAAAACTCTAGTAGTTTCATCCTACTGTGTGAAGCCTCAGGATCCCCATTATTGAAATCAGGTCCAAGTATCTATTAGGCTTTTTTTTTTTTTTTTTTTTTTTTTGTGACAGAGTCTCATTGCTCAGGCTGGAGTGCAGTGTCACAGTCTTGGCTCACTGCAACCTCCACCTCCCAGATTCAAGTGATTCTCCTACCTACCTCAGCCTTCTGAATAGCTGGAATTACAGGTGCCTGCCACCATGCCTGGCTAATTTTTGTATTTTAGTAGAGATGGGGTTTCACCACTTTGGACAGGCTGGTGTCGAACTCCTGACCTCAAGTAATTCACCCACCTGGGCCTCCCAAAGTGCTGGGATTACTGGCTGTGCCTGACCTCTATTAGGCTTCTTAAATGAGGTTTAAAAGTATTATACCTCTCATTCTAAAGACGTGTGAACTAAAGAGACAAATTGCCTCCTACACACTAAGCATACAGTGGTGAAACAAAGATAGAATAGCTGGCTCCCATTCAAAAAAGAGGAAACATGAGAATTACATAGCAGTCCCTAGTCCATAGAGATTCTAAAATTTAGATAGGCATGTGTCTCCAGTTCCTTGAATAACCCTTTTCCCTGGGAGTTACTCTTTACAGATCTTGGCTCTTCCCTCTAAGCTTCCCATTCACCCCACGCCCACTCCCAGTCATTCTTTCTTTTCCATAAAAGTGGACCACGTTTTCAACTGATTTGTCTTCTCAGCCTGATTTCTGGCCATAGAAGTTTCAAGGTTCAAAGGCTTCTTTAAATTTTATACAATTCCCATCTTTTACAGTTCAGTCTAGTAAAATTCTTTTAAAAAGTTTCTGGATTTCTTATATTTTGAATTATAAACCACTCTACTAGACAAAAGCCACATTCATATTTTTCTTCTTCTGAGGCTATTCTCTACCTTGGGCCACCTGTGAGATTGCTGTCGTGTGTCACCTTCAAATTCTTAGAAATCTTGGCTTTTCACAGAAAGGGTCTACATGGCACACCCTTAAATCCTTCCAAGCTCTTAACAAAGGGACTAACAACTAAAATCTTGGCTGTATCTTTACTCTGTGATCATTTTCAATCCACAACAATGTTGAATAAATTTTTAAAGTCCACGAGGCCATTGCTATGAAGAGTGAGAACTCACACATGATAGTGAGACCAGTTCCGGGACACGGGGGAGGCTCAGCTCCCGGATAGGATGTGTTCTTCCAGGTCCTTGGTCCCTCAATCCCCCAAGAATGGGAGGGAGGACCCCTCTGGGCGCGGTAGCTTGTTTAAGTAAATATCGGACCCCAAAGAGTTTTGCAGAAAGTGATTTATTTAGGCAGAGAGAGAAAAAGGAGAAAGAAATAGACAGAGAGCAGCTCCCATGAGGTCATGGAAGGGGATCCAGAAGTGGAGTCCACCCGGATGTGGGAGAAGGGGACTTTTAACCTTGGAGTTATTCCTGCCCCATTCAAATTTTCTGTCCTGTGAAAGGAGTTCCTTTAAACTTCGTCTAGAGTGATTAACCTTTGATTTCTTCCCCCCCCCCCTTAAAGTTAAAACAAAGACCTTTAAGCTCCCAGATGGAAACGTGGAAGAAGGCAGGTGGGGCATGTCACTGGGAAGTTCTTGCCTTTGAAACTACACCCCCTTGTGGACGCGGGAAGGGAATACATTCCCTCAATAGTAAGTACTGTAGTTTATCAGCTCTACCCTGAAGATTGATACTTAACAATGAAAGAAGTAAGGCTATTAAAGGAGAACAACATGGAAGTCAAAATCTGCTAGGTGAGGGTGCTGTTCTTGCAGTAATATAGGACTAAGATGAGAACTTGTCTTGCTTAAAATTAAGTACATCTACAATCAGGAGAAGAGAAACAATAAAAAAAAAAAAAATCAAGTACAGCATTCCTAACTTGGACTAGCCTTTTGTAAGTGGAGCTACACAAGAGAATTCTATCAATAGAGCCAGGAATTTAAGCCATATTTATTTATTTTAAAATGTCTTAAAAGGAGTTGGAAAAGTAGAATTGTGTTTTCAAGAACAAGACAAAACAAAACTGGTCACTGTGGTATTTGAGATAGATTCACATGAGATTTGAGATGGTCCAAAAGGAGAAAATAGTTCATGTGGGGAAGAACCCATGCAGAGAAACCAATGGTGCAATTACAGAAAAATAAGGATTCTGGCTAGAGACAACACTATAATTTCTAAGAATGTCTTAAGAGGTGGCCAATGAGACACACAAAGAACTTGGTATCATGGGGAGTGTGGCTCACCCTATTGGGGACAGTTGTAGAAAATGTCGCATTTTGAAACAGCCTATAGTTCTAGCAAGATTTCTTAGGGAGAGATGTGTTTTCGTGCCTACATTATCATAAGAGGTAAATAATTCTGTATAAACAGTGAAAAATACTCTAAAATGGAGGTACAGCCACTAGTGATATGTAATAGCCATGAGTGGCGATTGAGGTCCATTAAAGCAATGGGAAGAGATTACTATCTGAAAACCTTGGTCTTATTCTATCCCAGAGTTTCTATTATTTAAGAAAAAAAAGATACTATACTATCTCACTCATCTGGTTACTCTGAGGACAAGATAAGATTTTATGATAATCCTCCAAAAATAAATAGGACTCGAAAGATAGAGTTTAAATAGTGGACAATTATAGAATAATTTGGAAGAATGGTGAAGTTATAGCCATGCTTTGAATCAGGCATGCTCATTGGCACATTCCCACAAAGGTATAGTTAAAGCACAAAGGCTACGTAAACATTTCTGCAGGCTATATTTAGGTTGCACATCTTTGCTTCAGTACCTTGCAGCTTGCTGGAAAATGTTAAACCTATCTTTCCCTTTACTCTTCCTTTTGGCTGTAGTATCATTCTCTCTGCTTGGCAAACTCCAGTTCATCCTTTTGAGTCAACTGGATGGAACCTCCTTTGTGAAATCTTCCCCATTTTCCGTTACTTCGTCTCTCCTCCCAGAGTATCTGTGCATACATTTTTATTGTATGTATCACAGTGCCACAATTATTTCCTTACACTCAAAAAGAAGACGCTTTCGTTGAGTAAGCAGAGCAGGGGCTTAGAGCAAAAGAAAAGAGTACACAAGAAAACTGGGACAGAAGATTTTTTAAGGCTTCACAAATTTCTCTAGAGTTAGTTCCCTTACCTTCAGCTGGGCAGAAGCAAAAATAGAAGGCATGCACAGAGGTATTTCTGGCATACAGTTACAGTAACAGCTAACTCTACTTCCTGTGACTTATGCAGTTTGGGAGTATTTGGGTCTGAGAGAATTCATCAATTTAGATGTAGCTACAGTTATTTTAGAACATATTTAGCCATTGAGTAATGGACTAGTTATTAGGAGCTTCTGGATTCCAATGTGTTTTATTGGCCCCAAATTGGAAATATGTAAGAACTAGCTTGAAAAGGAAATGACCCTGGCCTGACGCGGTGGCTCATGTCTGCAATCCCAGCACTTTGGGAGGCCGAGGCAGACTGATTACAAAGTCAAGCGATCAAGACATCCTGGCCAACATGGTGAAACCCCATCTCTACTAAAAACATGTGGTGGCGTGTGCCTACAGTTCCAACTACTTGGGAGGTTGAGGCAGGAGAATCGCTTGAACCCAAGAGGTGGAAGTTGCAGTGAACCGAGATCGAGCCATTGCACTACAGCTGGGCAACAGAGCTAAACTCCATCTCAAAAAAAAAAAAAAAAAAAGGAAATGAAAACATAAAAATGGTATCTATTGGCCCAAGTAAGACAGCAAAGTTAGTTATCTTGCTAATTTCTAAACATCATCACACTATGAAAAAAAACCCTATTCAATTTCATCAGTAACAAAATGAGTTGATTTTCAGTGCAAAGGACCCCAGAGTTGCAACTCATGTAAACTGATCATGCCCAGATGAACCAAGTGTTCCCAATTCATGAACCTGGGGCCAACCACAGTGAAATCTAAGTATTCAGATTGAGGAATGGGGATGGAATTAAGAAGGGAGGGGTACTCTGTTTTGCTGCAGTATGGACCTAAGGGCCAAGGACCCAGCATCACCTCTTTGCATGACCCAATCAGATCATGCTTCCTCGCACTGCTCTCTCTCTCACAGTTATCGTCTGCCTATAAGCCCTGTCCCCAGACTTCAGCCTGGGGAGACAGATTTGAGCACTGTGTCCTGTCACCTTGCCAGTCAACTTGCAATAAAGCTTTTTTTTTTTTCTCTCAAAGCCAGTGCCATAGAATTGTTTTCTAAACCCATTGGGTGGTGAGCCCGTTGATAGGTAGCAATGACAATGAGCAAGTTGCCTAAGATTTCAGGAGTACCCCACTCTCCATTCCTCCCCAAAGTAAACACTGAGACAGTGGTCACTCGCATTGTTTCTACCATTAGAGTCTGTGGTGTCTCAAGTTTAGATGGCCCTATCAAGTAGGTCATACAAAGAGAGAGTGGGACCTCCATGTAGAATTTTAAATTTTGTATTACTTTTAACATTTTAGCATTTTAATGTTTTGCATTGGGAAGAATAGAAATGAAAGGTTGAGGATAAAAGGGAATGAATAGTTAATGGACTATGATCTCTATAGATAGAAGAAAGTGATCATGGAGGACCCAGAGAACTGGTGAATGAGTTTGATTTGACCCATTGAGACAAGAAGAAAGGAAATCAAGATGAATGTGGATACAGATAGCATTTTGGGTGGCTGGGGCATGATGTCAAGACAATTCTCTATTGATGATCTCTAAATTTCCTATGAACTAGCAAGTGAAATCATATATCAAGAGAGTGGGAAAAACGTCTCGAGGACATGGTAAAGATTAAACCCCTTCTCCTTCTCATCCATGATGCAGGAGGCTATGCAGGCTACAGAACCGCTTAGCGGAGATTAGAGGTCATAAATCTGTAGTGGTACCAAGTTTTACACTTTTTTGGTTGTTAAGTAGTCCATATGAAAAATGTAGCTGGCTAGAAAGATTTGCCAGGTGGATACAGGGAAAGGAAAATGGGACAAAACAATAGAGAGGACCAGCAAGGGAGTGACTGATATGTTGACTCTCAGGGTTGGGCTGGATTGGAAAAGGCGCTGAGGGAAGAAATGCAAACCTAGATCAGATAAAAGAAGAGTGTGGGGATCAAAGGTGGGAGGGTGTAGTTGGGGTGTAGAAAGTCAGAGATAAAGATCATAAAGGTAGAGGTGGCTCTGAGGGTGCTCCTACAGGGTACAGCCGGGGGGTAAGGGAGACTGAAATCAAGCAATGGTGAAAGTTACTGGGGTTGAGGTTTCAAACATCATGACATCCTGGGTGAACCTCACAGCAATCATGCACATGGAGCTTCTCCTGTCTCACACAGAAGCTAAGCCTCATTAAGGTTTTGTGCTTTGTCCAGAGTCATCCAGCTTACACAGGGCAGTTCCAATATTAGAACTCTCAATTGGTGGTTACGAATATCACTATCCGTGGGCATTCAGAGATAGTTTCTGATTATTTGGGGATGGGAGAGGTTGGGAGTGTACAAACCCTTTTAATCCTAGTGTAGTTACATTACTGCAGACTCCAGAGGTATTTAGAAAGTGTGTATCTTTGGCCTGGTGAGGTGGCTCATGTCTGTAATCCCAGCACTTTAGGAGGCTGAGGCGGGTGGATCACGAGGTCAGGAGATCAAGACCTTCCTGGCTAACATGGTGAAACCCTGTCTCTACTAAAAATACAAAAAATTAGCCCGGTGTGGTGGTATGCACCTGTAGTCCCAGCTACTCGGGAGACTGAGGCAGGAGAGTCGCTTGAACCCAGGAGGCGGAGGTTGGCAGTAAGCAGAGGTTGTACTACTATACTCCAGCCTGGAGTGAGACTTCGTCTCCTAAAAAGAAGAAGAAGAAGAAGGAGGAGGAGGAGGAGGAGGAGGAGGAGGAGGAGGAGGAGGAGGAGGAGAGGAGGAGGAGGGAGGAAATACCTATCTTTGTCCTTTCCACTGAATGACACCACCAACGATTGACCCTGCCAATCCTGAAGCCCTTTAAATCCACCTGCATGACTCACCTTCCTTCACTCCCCCCATCCCCTCAATCTCCAGGCTTTTCTAAGTCTTGAATGCATATTCTCCTTTCCATCTACATAGTTTAGGCCCTCAGCATCTGTATTAGTTTTCTACTATTGCCATAGCAAATGATCACAAATTTAGGGGTTTAAAATAACACAAATGTGTTACTTTACAGTTCTGTAGGCCATAAATCAGTATCAGTGTCACCAGGATATAAGGTGTCAGTAGAGCTCAATTACTTTCTGAAGACTCTAAGAGAGGATCCATTTCCTTGCTTATTTGGGTTATTGACAGAATTCAGTTTCTGCTCTTGTAGGACTGTGGAAGAAATGGAAATTTAGACCAGATACAGAAAGTCAATTTTTTTGTTGGCTGTCAGCTAAGGTCCTTTCCCAGCTCCTGTAGGCTATCCACAGTCCTTGGTTCGTGGTTCAAATTGAGTTCCTCTCACACTTTGAATCTCTTTGACCCACTCTTCTTCCATTTTAGGGGATTCATGTGATTAGATTTGCCTCACTGAAATAATCCAGGATAATCCCCTATCTCCTCAATGGCATCAATTTTTTTTTTTTTTTTTTTTTTGGGACAGAGTCTCCCTCTGTTGGCCAGGCTGGAGTGCAGTGGCACGATCTCGGCTCACTGCAACCTCCACCTCCCAGGTTCAAGCAATTCTCTGCCTTAGCCTCCTGAGTAGCTGGGATTACAGGCATCTGCCACCACGCCCAGCTAATTTTTGTATTTTTAGTAGAGATGGGGTTTCACCATCTTTTGGTCTTGAACTCCTGACCTTGGGATCCACCCACTTCAGCCTCCCAAAGTGCTGGGATTACAGCCAGCGCACCGGACAATGGCATCAAACTTAATCACACCTGCAAAATTTCTTTCTTTCTTTATTTTTTTTTTTTATGACGGAATGAGAAGGTAACACCTGCAAAATTTCTTTTGCCATGTAAGATAACATATTCACAGCTTCCAGGGATTAAGAAGGCCTCTTTCTCTAGTAATTCTGCCTACTGAAGTATCTCACCCTGACATATTTCAATATTTTTTAAGCAAGTTTCTTGGTTCTGGGATCTTTTATGTTTCCAAATTAAACTTTCTGGAAACATACCTAACCTATCTTCTGCGCTTAAAACCCTTCTGGCTTTCTACCAAAGGTCAAATTAATGTTTAGCTTCTATAGGAAAACAGCTGAGTTTGGTCCTGTTTTGTTTTAGCTTCATTCTGACCACGATTCCACTTCTCCTCCGTCCTTCTTCAGGCTTGAAAAAGTTTACTGTGATTCTTCCTCACTTATAGCTGCTTTTGAAGCTCTCATTCTTTCTTCCAAACTCAGCTCAGACATCACCTACTCCAAGAAGATCTCCCTGACGCCTTTCCCCATAGTTGTAATCACAGGACAACGTCCTCTTGTAAAAACTCCGTACCTTGGGTATGTTTCAATGTTTTTCATTAAACCCAAATGTGTTGTGATTTTTGTCTGTTTCACCTATCAAGAGTTTACTTCTCTCTCTCCAAGCCAAACTCGGCCATTTCCCAAATATGTAACTTTCTTTGGGAAGGCTATTTACTTCAAGAGGTCTCCCTTTCCCTGTGTAAAACAGGGGTAGTGACAGGATCTATACCATAGATTGTTGTGAGTAGAACGGTGACCTGCACATATTAAGTTTTGCTAGTATTGTTAATATTCCCAGCCCTCTGCACCCCGCTGCGATGTAGTAGGTGCTTAATGGATGTTTATGGTGTGGATGAATTCGTCGTACTCCCACAAAGGTCCCTCGCCCTTGAAAATGGCTACCCCGGGCCAGGGCTCCTCAACAGAATGAAGATCCAGATTCTGCTCCATCCTGGCGGTCTCTAGTGGCCCCTGAGAGCAAGACTTCGGCTCCACAAAGTCAGTCACAGCTAAGTCCGCGGGGGGCGGCAGAGAGCGGGCGCTTTGCAGGAAGCCCTGCACTCTCCGCCAATGGAAACCAGGAATCGGGAGCGCGTCAGCTATCGTCGGGTAGACTTAAGGCCAGCCGACGATGAACGGCCAAAGAGCAGCGGAATTTAGGGGCTTTCATGAGTCATCATCATAATAGTCAATAATGATGGCAACAGACACTAACATTCACGCGTTCTTGTTACCTACAAGACACGGTGTAAATGCATGACTCCATTTAATCATCTCAACACACTACAAAGTTGGTGTCTCATTTTTACAACGGACGAAACTGAGGGGCTCAAGGAATAGTATATTGTTTGCGTATCTCCCAAGCGGATCCTGTTCTCTAGTGTCTAGCGGTGTGGGCCTAGAGATCCAAGTCTGGCTTCCAGGCCGCCGCTCCGCCCTTCTCCGTGTTCTCCAGCGCCGGGCCACTTCCGACTCCTGCTGTCCAGTCCCCCCGCTCCTCCTCTCCCACCCCGCCCCGCCCCAACCGCTCGGCTCCTCCCCCCCGTCCGCTCCGTCCCCGACTTCCCGGCTCCTCCCCGGGCTGCCCGCCACACCTCTGGCCCCTCCTGCAAGCTCCGCCCCTCCCCCCTGGCTCCTTTTCTCCCGCCCGCCTAGCCCGCGCTAGGCTAAGGTCTGCGAGCGCTCACGAGCCACCGGGCCAGTAGGGAACTCGGCGCCGCCAGACCGCCCAGCTCGCGCCTCAGCGTCCCGGCGCCGCCGCGCCACTTCTCCGAGTAAGTGGCTCCTGGGCGCGCCCGTCCCGCGCACACCCCCGCGCGCCTCTCCCGCCGCTGGGCTGCGGGCTGCTCCCGGCGCGCGCCTCGGGCTCAGAGAGTTTCTGAAGCGAGTGTGAGTGGGTGCGAGGATGCGTTTGAATGACTGTGTGTATTTGAGTGTGCGTACGAATGTGTGCAGGAGCGCACAGCTTCAGAAACTCCCCGGAATTTTACTCAGTTCCAGTGCTGCACTGAGGATGCGAGACCCCCTGTTAGGAACCCTTACCTACTCAGAGCGACCTCTTAACCTTTACCTCCTGCTCCGAGCCCTTTTCCTTCCCCCGCCTTTTTCCTTCCCTTGCTATTTGTCACGTCCTCCTGTAACCACACATGCTGGCGAAAGCGCTCCCCGGGTTATCAGGATGCCCCAGATTGCAGACTGAGTTGCTGGCCTGAGATTGTAATCCGACCTTGCATTGTAAAATGGGCAGAGACCAGAGCCCTGCTTTGAGATCACTTGATGGCGACTTCCTTTGAAGAAGAAAGTGTGTGTGTGTGTGTGTGTGTGTGTGTGTGTGCGCGCGCGCGCGCGCATGACTACACATGTGGCAGTGGAGCCCTCAGCACCTGCTGCAGACACCTGATGAGCGCTCAGGCTCCTCGGACTGCAGGCGGCTGATAGGCATGTTCAAGACCAGGCTGACCCGCCAGGGTTAGGCACCTTAAATATGTTAATTGCTTCAGTGACGCTGTATTTCTAAACCAACAGATATTCTAAAACTCAGGAGCTTTATGTAGAAGGAGCAGTGTCCCCAGAGGAATCATGGAAGGAATCAAACAGTAGTTAAGTGCCCAGTGTTGAAACAAAAAAATCCTTGTATTGCTTAAGACTGATCATTCCATCCCTACATAAATTATTTTTAAGGGGGATAGGTCAGTACTCTCTCAATGCAGTATGTATTTCTACACTTAAAAAATTAATTGAAAGCTTTGTTATCATAACAGCAGTGTTATACTTGAGTCTCTCTGTAAAATGGTTTCTTCATCTATAAAGTGATTGCCTGGTTGCTGGGGTCCTATCTAATTTTAATAGTATCTCTGAGTTCTACATTTCAGTTTATCCTTGCTACTTTCTTGCTATGAAAGTAGAATATTCTACTTCATTGATAATAATCCATTTAAGAGATGCAGATAGGGGAATCACATTTTGAGTAGAAATTATTCGTTGTGGGTAAGGATAACAACATTGTGTGGCCAAAGGAAAGAACCGAAAAGGCTAGCCTTTAAGAAGCCATTGTGCATTGGCACATGAAAGGTAAGAGTTGATAAATCACTTTAAGTGCTGCTTATTGCAGCAGGTATTTTTATCCTGGTTTGAATCCTGTGTTACACAGAAGTGTTTCCACACTGTTTTAACTAAGGAAACATTATACTTTGCAATGTAAACGTGTGACTCCATCTCTCTTTAAGGAAAGAAATAATTATCATATTTAATTAAACCCGTGGACATTTATTGCTACCTTCTAATTAGAGCTGTCATGAGGAGTTTAAGTCAGCAAGTTACTGTTGTTTGTGCATAGAGACAGGTCTTGCTATGTTGCCCAAACTGGTCTTGAACTCCTGGGCTCAAGTGATCCTCTTGCCTCAGCCTCCTGAGTAGCTGGGGCTACAGGGACCCACAAATAATTGTTAATTTTCTAGCTAGTAACACAATTTGCTTTTTCATAGATTTTTTTTTATGACTTTTCTCCTCCATACACATTGATTGCCTTCCCCAATCACTGTTGAGTTTTTACTTGTAATCTGAGTAAATAAAGTTTGGGGAAGTAGACTACTACCTACTCCTCTGTAAAATATGAATTCCTTAGATATTGAATGTGTTGTGTTACAGTCTTTGGATTGACATATGTAGACTTTATAAATCATTATATTAATCTAGATTATATGACGATTTAAGAATCATTAATAAATCAATGAATATAGGAAGGTTCTACCAAAAGCATAGTGATCCTGCACAAATGGGTCTTTTAAACATTTTCGTTAAGGGAGACTTTTACTCTTTTGTGCTTTTTGTTCCAGTGTGTTTAAACTCACCAAGAAAAGTTTGTGTGAGTTGAGAAATCTCATGCTGTTGCCTCTTAATTTTCTATTTCGGACTATATTGCTAGACATAGTCTTTGTTTAGGTGTTGAGCTGTCGTGAGGACAGGCTGTCCTGGGATCCTAAACAGAATAGCAGAAACCTGGGAGTGAACATACTACCGGGGCCAGGAACAGAGTATTTTATGAGGCCAGTTCTTTGCAATTCTCATTCTGTTGAAATGGAGGAAAGGGTGTGTGGAGAGGTATTATTGCATCCAAACAACACTCATTAGGAAATGCTGAGTTGGGGGAGGAGCAGATTTCTATGTGACTTATGGCTTGGAGAACTTCACTGAGGTGATCCTTAAAGCTGAGTCTACCACAGTGCCAGGCACTGCAGAAGTCTTATATCTAATTGATCCAAATGATCTGATTAATCCTCTTCTGCCGGAGATAGCCCAGTGTGGAAGTAACACCCTTCCTGGGGATTTCATTCATACTCAGAATCGAGCTTTGTTCTATATCACGTGGAATGGTCCATTTCCCACCCCCTCCATTTATGCCTGATAGCAGTTGAAGGGGGTGAACATGGGATAACCTCCAGGAGGTAGGGGAAAAAACAGTGATGATAAATAAGGGCCACTTGCTTCCTCAAAGAGGGGAAGGGCATAGGGGCTATTAGTACAATCCCAATGCCAGGGACATTGACTTTGGCAATGCTGATGTGCACAGGGGCCAACCTGGATCACAAAGTGAACAGTTTCCCCTGCTTTGGCATTCTCGGGGATCTCTGGCTCTGATACAGAAGTTAAGGGAAGGAATTGTTTGGTGCCAGATTAACTTTTATCACCTCACCCTCCTCACACTGCCCACATCCTGCATTTAATACCAAATACACACGGTAAGAACTCAACAAACACTGAAAAAGCCCTCGTAACACCCAACTTTTTTGTTTCCCTGTAGCAAAGAATTTTCTTCCCATACTCGTCTCTGGTTTTGATGATTGTGGCCCTGGAGTCTGAGCCAACGGCCGTTTCTAGGCTTTTATACTTCAGTTGTGCTGCCCAGTAGCTGAAAATGAATGATTTGTAGAAAGTTAAAAAAAAAAAAAATCAGAGAACTATGTTGCAAAATGTAAATGAGGTCAGTTCATTTTTAGTCTACATTTTGGCCTGAAGGGGAGGAAATGAACTACAAGTGGAGGGTAGATAATTCTAGAATGGCAGAACCAACAGACATCTTGGAAACCACTTGGCCCATGGCCTTACACCACATGGTTGCTGTTACTCAACTTTGGAGGTGTCCACCTCCTTTGTCCAGCTTGAAGAGGTGAGCACCATTCATTCACACAGCAGGCACTTATTGAGCTCCTGCTATGGGTCTGGTACAGCACATTCTTCTCAGGTTTACATGAAAGCCTGGGATCTGAGAAGGCAGGTAACTTGCACAAAGTTGTCTGCTGGTAAGAAGGAGTCCCCGAAGGCAAGTTGCCAGTGGCAAAAATGGGTTCGGAATTCTCTGTGTTTCACCAAGGAAAGTAAAGGTATTTCCTTAGGACAGTAGAATCATATTCAAAATATTTGTCTGTCTCAACAATAAGAAACTCAAAGCAACACATTTCTTCCAACATCTGTTTCAAATAACCAGTGGTATTACTGAAATAAACCTGATTCCGTAAGATTTTGTTTTACATCAGATGTAAATTACCTGAGAATTGTTTGAAAATATCACAGGCTCAGCAATAATCAAATAATACCCAGCCCATCCTTTTAGAAAGCAGTTACTATTTCTCTGGAAGCAGGTGTTTATGGTACAGAACCAAGGTAGCTGAGGTTCAGAACCAGCTGCAAAGCAGGATGGGTACCAAAAAGATTGTTTTCCTAGGCTTGTCCTTTTCCGTGTAGGACAAGGGGGATTAAAAACCAACATGGTGATGTTTTTGTCAAGGTGACGGGGCGCTAGGTATATGGATCTTTTCCACTAAAAACAAAAAACAAGGGTGGCGGGGAGGTGGTCACAGGAATGAGACTCTAGGCTAACTTGTGAACACCTCTGGGTTAGTTTCTTTAATAACAGAGAATGGAATTAAGTTCAAAATTCCACTTGTAGTTTCCTTAAACACTGGGAATAAAGATGATTTTAGTCAAGAAATAGTTTGTCCCCATGACTTTGCTGGAATCAGCAGCTTGTGTCTCAGCCCCTGCTGGCCGTGTGGCTTTGGACAATCTTCTTCACTTTCTGAGCCTGTTTCTTCACCGGACTAAAAACTGGGGATAGTATTTATATTATAGGATTGTTGTGCAGATTAAACCAGATGTTCCTCTCCTGTGTCAATGTGCAGATTAAGTGAGGGACTTGGTCAGATTGGCCAAATAGGTTTCATTCCAATAAGTGTTAGTACTGGGCCACTGTGGAGTAGAGAGGGAGAGTAGTAACTTGTGTCATATGTGATTTTAGCATGAATTCTTTTTTCCTTTAATGATGCCAGAGGAGCGCAGAGAATGGGGTGAATGTAGCACAACTTCAGAGATTGCCAGCTACAGGATCACATGATTATATAAGGGAAATGTTGCCGCTGCTGCCAAAGACAAGTGAGCCAGAGCAGGGCATTTGAGTTTTATGTGCCTGAGAACGAAGAAGAGCCATGGTACCCATTAAGCTTCACTGCATGAGGGAAGCTTTCAAAAGACCTATTACAGTTAAATTGTCAGCAGTGGGTTGGCCTTTCACAACCCCCATGTTTAAAACAAGTAGTAAGTGAAACCAGGTTATCTAAGACGGACAGCTGCCCTTGGTGTTGCAAAGGGAATCGGGCTGGCATGTCTTCAGGGGAAGTTGCGTGAGTTCCGGAGGCCCAGGGAAAGGACCGCATCTTCAGAATTAGGCACTGGGGCTAGGTCTTCTGGGAACACAGTACTCAGCACTCTTGGATATTTTAAAGGAGCCAAAAAGTAAGCAACAGCGCACTGAGCCAATACCCTCTCTAAGCCTGGCTCTTACTCCTTCAAACCAAATTCATTTAACTCGAGCCTTCCCCATTCCCAACTCATATTTATCATTTGTTTTAAAAAATGAGGTTTTTGTTTTGTTTTATTTTTACAAAAATAGGGGAGACAGAGATTGTAGTGTGTGCTGTGTAGGCCTAACTACACACATCCTTTCCTGTCCTGAGCTCTCATCTGACTGTGTTCAGACCCTCACACATATGTGGACACAAAAAGAAATGCCATGGTCTTCTGAGAAACAAAATACATGCACAATGTTGGCAACAGATTGCAAATTACAGAACAAACTTTGGTCACGTAAACCTTTGGGTAGTAAGTCCAGTACCTCATTCCATCATTCTGTGGTCAGGAAACTACTCTTTTATTTTTCCTTCTCTCTTTAAAGGGCTGAAATTGTTTTCTGGGAAATGGCAGGTGCTTGGTTAAATACTGTTTCACTGTGCTTGAAGGGCAGAGCTATCCTCAGTGATGGAATTCCTTTTGCCTTGATGCAGAATTAGGCTGCCAGTGACTCATGAAGTATACCTGGAAGAGGTGAATGAGCTCAGGTCTTCCCAACATCCGGTGATTACCTCTGTTTGCACACATTTAGCCACCTTGCTCCTTTGCTTTTTATGGCCTGGCATGACTGATAGTGCCTGAAGGAACAGGGCTACTACTTGCCAGGGTAAGAGACCTTGTGTAAATAGGGAGCCTCCTGAGAAAGCAAGGATTCCCTGCCCTGTGTACCTGTGGTGTTTATCTCCTCCCTGGCAGGGAAGCTCTACTCAGGTGGAGTAGTTTGAGAACATCATTATCCGGGCAGCCACAAAGATGATACACCAAATGAAACTCTGAACTTGTCCAATGTGCTGTATTTTAGGGTTCATCTGGGACTATAGCTCTCTGAACCTGACTGTAAGTCAGAATCACCAGTGAAGCTTGATGCAAATTGAGGACCCCTAGCCTCAGAGACTCATGCGACTAATTTTCCTGTCTTGTTCTAGAAAGAAGTTTATTCAGGCAGCAGGTATCTGTAGGGATTTTTTAAAAAATTATTATTTCGAAATGGAAAGAGCAAATCTCTTAAAAGTACGGAGTGGCTTTAAAGTTTAAAGAAGATGAAAATGAACACATACATATAAAATGAACACCTGTGTACCCATCTTAAGAAATAACAAAGTTGTTTTTATAATAGATTTTCACTGGGTGGAAAAATTTTGACAAGCAACCAGGTCAAGAACAAAAAATAACAACCAAAACAATTAGTGGTGTCCCACAAATAGATCCAGGAATTGAAGGCCATGAAGCAGAGACATTGGAGAGTCTGCCCAGTGTTCATTAGTTGAAAATCTAGACTTTGAGTCACCGACAATGCTGACATCATAAATTCAGTATGCTGGCTGACTTAAGGACACCTCAGGTGGTTTATAGATTACTGATCTGGGATGGGCATCCTTATTTCAACAGCAGCACATGTTTGGAAGAGCCGAGGCCTAACTCAGGACTCGGAGTTGCCAAGTGGACTGTTTCCCCTACCCCAGGCCTGTTCCCTGTCCTGAGGTCTTGGCACCTCCAGGAATCTATTCTGTTCTCAGAGTGTCCTCTCGTTTTGCAATGGTAGAAAATGAAAAACAGACCATTTTTAAAAAATTCATCTTCTGTAACTTCCTCTCTCTTCTTTTGCATTTTGGGTTTTGCCCGTACTTGAGACTTCCCTATTTTTGAATTTTGGTCAGTTTTTAATTTATTTTTCTAATAGGGGCCATAGAAATTATTAATAATAAAGGTCTGCTGCTGATGATACTAATTATAGTAGAACTGCAGCTTTTTTTTTTCCCCCTTCTAGATTTAAATATTTGATCAGAGACTAACAGGTATGAAATTGACTAATTCAGGTCTGGCCTCTTCCTTCCTCTGTAGTCAGCCATCCCCCAGGTTTGCCGCCCTGGAGTTCAGTACACTGGGGCCTTCCAGTCTCACCATTAGGGAAATGAGGCAGTTAGAGGAAGCTGGGCAGCGACTTGTGGAGACAGGTGGCAGGGGCAGAGAAATAACCACCCCAGCCCTATAAGCATATCCACACTGAACTTTACCCTTTAAGCAGTCTTTTGTAAGTTCTGTTTTCTTTTTGTCTTTTTTTTTTGTTTTTTTGAGATGCAATCTCATTCTGTCACCCAGGCTGCGGTGCCGTGGTGTGAACTTGGCTCACTGCAACCTCTATCTCTCGGGCTCAAGCAATTCTCCTACTCAGCCTCCCGAGTAGCTGGGATTACAGGCAAACGCCACCATGCCTGGCTAGTTTCTGTATTTTGAGTAGAGACAGCGTTTCACCATGTTGGCCAGGCTGGTCTCGAATTCCTGACCTCAAGTGATCTGCCTGCCTTGGCCTCCTAAAGTGCTGGGATTACAGGTGTGAGCCACTGCACCTGGCCTGTAAGTTCTATTTTTTTATATAAGTGTATTTGTTTGCAAGGGCTGCCGTAACAAAATACCACAGACTGTTGGCTTAAACAACAGAAATGTATATTCTCACAGTTCTGGAGACTGGAAGTTCAAGATCAAGATGTCAACAGATTTGGTTTCCATGGGGCCTCCCTCCTTGCCTTTCAGATGGACACATTTCTGTGGTATTCTCACAAGAACATTTCTCTGTTTGTGCACATCCCTGGGGTCTCTCCGTCTTCGTAGGATACCAGTAATATTGGATTAGGGTCCCATGATTATGACCTCATTGAACCTCAATTCTTTATTAAAGGCTGTCTCCAAGTTCAGCCATACTGGAGATTAGGGTTTCAGTATATGAATTTGGGGGATACATTTCAGTCTATAACAATTGCCTTTATAAAGAATATTAGTTGTCCCCCTTTACACAGGGAGGATCATTTCAAGACCTCTAGTCTATGCTTGAAACTGCACATAGTACTGAACCCTATATAAGCTATATTTTTTTCTATACATATGTACCCATGATAAAGCTTAATTTATAAATTAGTCACAGTAAGAGATTAACCATAATACCAAATAATAGAACAATTACGACAATATATTATAATAAGAGTTATGTAAATGTGATCTTTCTTCACTTTCTCTTAAAATATCTTGTATACTGCACTCACCTATTTTGAGACTACATGGTCTGTGCTCACACTGCCACTGTGGACAGTGAGACTGTAGATAAGGGGGACCACTGGGGAGACCACACCGTTTGTGCTGTGATTGTCGTATGGTTTATTTCTATATATATGTATAATCCCATTATAGTTATTTTTTTCCTTAAACAATGATCTTTTAAATAAATTAAAATAGGAGAAAAGTATCCATTTACTATGTGTGGGGCTTTTGAGTTTTTAGTGTAGACCCAAGTTTCCATCAGGGATTTTTTTTTGTCCTTTAGCCTGGGAATAAAAATTTTTGGTGTTTATTATAGCTCAGATCTGCTGGCCACAGATCCTCTCAGCTTGTTGTGTGTGCACATCTGGCGTCTGTGTTCCAACTCTCCTCTTCTAAGGACACCAATCAAATTGTATTGGGGCCCGCCCTAAGACTAATTTTGACTGAGTCACCTCTTTAAAGATTCTGTTTCCAAATGCAGACGCTTTCTAAGATATTGGCAGTTAAGTCTTCAGCATATGAACTTTTTGGTGTTTCTTAGTCTGTTTGTACTGCTGTAACAAAATATCTGAGACTGGGTAATTTGTAAAAAACAAATTTATTTTCCACAGTTCTGGAGGCTGGGAATTCAAGATCAAGGCACGAACAGACTCAGTGTCTGGTGAGGGCAGCTCTAGGCTTCCAAGATGGTGCTTTCTTGCTGTGTCCTTACGTGGTAGATGAGATGGGAGGTGGAGGGGTAAAAGGCACTGGGGTACTCCTTTCAACCTCTTTTGTAAGAGCACTAATCCACTCATAAGGGTGGAGCCCTTATGACTTAATCACTTCCCTAAAAGCCCCACCTCTTAATACCACCACCTTGGGGTTTAGGTTTCAACATATGAATTTTGAGGGGAGATATACCTTCAAACCATAGCAGGAGGGACACAATTCAGGTAATAACAATCAGGATGCTTTAGGCTGTGGTTAAGCGAATGCCAATGAACAGTGATTTGAATAGTAAAGATATTAAATTATCTTATATGAAGGGCAGTTGGGTTGAGTAGATTCAGGATTGGACCCATGGTTAAACAGGGTTATCAGGGACCAGGTTCTATCTATTCTTCTGCCTTCTCATCCTTAGCATGTTACATTTTTATCTGTAGACTTGCCACTTTGTGGACAGAAAATAGCTTCCTCAGCAAGAGGTATCACAGGTTCCTGCCAACCTCTTTTTAAGACAGGAAAACTGTGTGTGTGTGTGTGTGTGTGTGTGTGTGTGTGTGTGTGTGTGTGTAAAGGGTGGACACAGAGGGCAGCAATAAATTCATTTTTTTATAGTGTCTATCCCTTTTCATCCCAGAGTAGAATCTTTCCTGATGTCTCCTTAGGCCTCATTGGCCAGAACTGAGTTGCCGCCTCAAGGGAAGCTGTGAAAGCGAGTAGTGGGCATTGAGGGAGAACCTCTATTGTGGGAGGTTGGCTGTGCTGATAGGAGAAGGGAAGGGGAATGGCTACAGGGTGGACAAAAAACATATGTACTAACCCTGGGCTCCCATTCCCTAGAGGCCAGGTATAGCCATCAGTATTCCCTATATTAATAATCCCAGGTTTCATTGGAGTTAAAAGTAACCACCCATGATGGTAGTTGGGAGGAGAAAATCAAATAATGATATGGAAGGTGTTGAAAATCACGTATACTTAATTACTACTAGCAGTGACTTTTTCTTATTCTTGTTCATTTTAAAACTGACTGGAAATATCTTGAAGCAGTGACTTTTTAACATTAACGATCATGGGTTTATAAAATAGCCCTACTTACTTCAGAGAAAGCATCCTGCATTCCAGCCAGAAAGGTATCCATCATATAGAGAGTGCCATATGTTTCTGGAAATGTTTACCATCCCAGTAATCATGGCAAACACTTACTGAGTATTTAGGGTGGGCCAGCAGGCACTGTGCCGAGTGCTTTATAGACATTGTTTAATTTCATCTTTGGAAGGGATCTATGAGAAAGATACTGTTGTTTATCCTTGTTTACAGATAAGGAATGGAGGCTTAAGGAGGTTAAATAACATTCTGTGAGTGCCTGGCCACGCTGGGATTTATACACTGGGAGCTCAGCTACCCTCCCATACTTGTGCTACAGGGTGTTACCCTTCAGTAATACTGCCACACACACCCTCCTTTTCTGTGAACTCTCAAAGGCTGTTACCTCTCTCTCCAACCAGTCTGCTTTTGCTACAAAGTTTGTCTCCATGTTTCATTCTTCACATTTTGTTGTTTTTAGGTATGCAGAGCTGATCATGTCACATGTTATGGAGCGTAGGATGTGTCATCTTGTTTGTGAGAACCCAATGCCCAACTGCTCATTGCAATTCTGGTAGATATTAAGAGGTCATTTCCTTATTTAATTTAATTTGTTTATTATATGTGTTTTTTACAGATGGGGTCTTGCTCTGTTGCCCAGGCTGGAGAGCAGTGGCTATTCACACACGCAGTCCTAGCACACTACAACCTCAAACTCTTGGCCTCAACCAATTCTCCCACCTCAACGTTTTGTGTAGCTGGGACTACAGGTGCATGCCACCACACCCAACTCTAAGAAGTCATTTTAAATTGAGATTGGTCTTGAGGTATTTTGGAGCATGTCATTTCTTATAAGCTTTTAAAAATAATTTAAAGTGTTATAAGACAAATTTTAATTAAACAATGTAGATTCAGTTATTTACCTTCAAAGTGGAAGCTCATTGAAACAGAGTTCATAAGATGCCTGTTCCTGGCTGATTTATTGCTGGGTCCCTACACTTTTCCACCTAGCACCGAGGGACACCTTGCAGTTTTTTCCATCAGTTGGCTACTGTGCTGATATGCCTAGATTTTCTTAACACTTTTTTTTTACTCTTTTGTTGTAAAATAAAGCATAAATATCAAAAAGCCACATAAATGTACACAACTGAGTGAATTATTGCAAAGCAAACACTCGTATATATCACTAGCATTTAGGTGAAGACATAGAACTTTGCCAAAGGAACCAAAATCATACATCCTATCCTGATCACATTTCCCTTTTTTCCTCCAAAAGTAAATGCCATCTGACTTTTACAGTAATTACTTCCTTTCATCTCTTTATGGTTTTATTGCCCAAATGAGCAGCCTGACCCACTGAGTTTAGTCTTACCCATTTACCAAAAAAAAAAAAAAAAGTCTTTTAAGTCTCTTTTAATCTACAGATCCCTCTACTGTTCTCCTTCCTTTACATTTTTTTTTTTTTAATTTGTTGCAGGACCCGCGCTGTTCAATCTGTAGAGTTTCCAACAGTGTTGATAACAAAAAAGATGCACACTCATGGTACAGTTTAACTTATTACTTTGCCCTCTGTTTCCTTTATCTGGATCCAGAGACTTGATCAGATTCAGGTTTGATCCCTTTGGCAAGATTACAGATGGTGGTGTATTCTTTTACTGGGAGACACATGGGGTCTGGTTTTTCCACTCTTTTTTGATATTAACAGCTGTTGATCCTCAATGTCTAGACCTGTTAATTCATTGGGGGAAATTGCAGAATGGTGATACTCTAATTCTATCATTTTGATTTTATTGATTAGCTAGAATAATTTTATAAGGATAGACTCCCTTTCAATCTGTTATTTGATTGCCCAGTGGTACAATTCACATGGGAAAGGAAGGGTGATTTTTTTTTTTTTAATTTACTCAGCTTTCAAGAATTGATTTCATGTCATTCTCAGGAGATCACTGATTAGGTTTTTAAAAATTGTTATGAGCTCATGGAATTAAACTATTTGATAGGTTTTAGTCCATTGATATTTTAATTTTTGCTGAGTCTCAAATTGTCCCATCTTTGACCAGCGGGAGACTCTTCAGTTGGCCCTTAAGTCCTCCTGATCTGACCTTAGTATTCTTATTAGTTTCCTGCTGTTTGATTTGTTAAGGTGATCCATGCTTGTCTTGTACATTTCCCGCCTATACCTGGAGTCAACCATTTTCCCAAGAATCCCTGGTTTCTTTTAGTGAGAAGTGCTATTTCAGGACCATAATCCAGGCACTGAGAATCCTCATTCACTGGAACGGTTATTATTTATAGGCCTTTTACTGGTCAGAGCTGGGAAACACACACACACACACACACACACACACACACACACACACTCTTACATGCAAACATAAATGCTCATATAAAGATAAAATACTTTGTGAGTTTATAATGATATTTCCAATTCAAGTTCAAGACTATGGGGTTTACCCCTTGTATATTACATTTTTATTCCTTTTCTTCCACACTTAGGATCCTGGTTTTTTGGTCACAGGGGAAATAGACTATTGTATAATTAACTGTTTGATTACCCCATAGTATATACACATTAGTCTCCAAATAACAACACTAATACTCCCGTTATCAGCTATGATTACTGAAAACAGTAAAAATAATTTCTTTGGCATATGCCATACTCATTCTTTCCCATGTAAAAATACAGTTTAGTACTTCTGCATCATCAGATCTTATTATTGTTCTATATTAAAATATCTCCCTTTCATTTAGTCCTATTTTTACAGGTTGTTGTATACATCATGCTTATCACTTGTCCTCATATCAGTGACTCTAGACATTTTGATTGACGCTCTTTCTCTAGTAGATTTAATTCGAAGGGCTCATGGGAACAATATTCCTTCATTTCTTGATAATACTTTGTCTGTGACCTTTATAATTAAGGGTCACTGTTGTCTGATATAAAATCCTTGGCTCACATTTTCTTTCCTTGAGAATCTTAAATATGTTACTCCATTTTCTTCTGACATAAACTATTGTTGTCTGAAAGTCTAATGGTGATGATCTGAATGTTTTCCTGCTAACCATCTACCCTTTTAGCACTTTTCAGAGTATCAGCTATATATCATTTCATTCAGTTGACACAGTATGAACATTCCAGTACTGTAACTAGTGAGCTGTTTTGTTACCAAATCTGAGTTTATGACTTGGTCAACCTTGCTGCCAAATAATCTCTTTCTGCTCTTGACCCAGTGTAAGCCACTTACTCTCAGTAACTATAGTTTTTTTTAATCTTTGTAACCTCAGCCGGACCTTGTAAAGAGTACAGAGTTAACACTAAATATATACTTTTTTGTGAAACAAATGTTATGGAAGGATGTGGCTTTTTTCTTTTTCTTATTAGCCTGCTGGGAACTGTTCTGTCCCTTTGCCTCTTTTCCTCTGATCTGGTGAGGCTTTGCCTTTGTGCTCCTTGAGACGGGGCATTCCCTGAGCATAAGGTATGTGGATGCAGCACCCGTCAGTTCTGAGTTGTTCTGTGGATTCACTGTCAGGTTTTCAGACTGTGTTCTCATTGTATTGCATTTTCAGGACTACCATGTTTGGAACTCCTGGCTCACGGAGCACCTGACTCCACAGTAATGTCACTGTGGTCCCCGTGCCTGCTTGCCCTTTCCTTTGTCTACACCCTGATTTATTATTCCCTGGGTTTCACAGCCCAGGTCCCTGGCATGTGGGGTGTAGACCCCAGCCTCTTTGTGACCTTTCTTTTCTGACCACTGCATCAGTGGGTGCTAGGGCTTCCACCTGCCCAGACAGGCCCTTCCTTCCTGCCCTTTCCTTTCTTGACTGATCTTTTTGGTCTTCACTTCTTGCCCATCAGAAACTTTTGCAGGGCACTACATCATGGGACCCTTGGCCAAGATGTGACCCAGATGCATTTTACTCAACTTACACACTGTGTTCAGCTTTTAAAATTTACATCTCACTTAATGGGGCATTTGTGCCAGTTTGGCCAAAGACTCTGCTGCTCCCTGTTGTGCTCCTCCTGGTCTGTCATGCGTTTCATTTATCTGCCTGGCTCCTAGAGACAGGTGAGTTGGTGACCTCTGAACTTTGGTATCTCTTGCATCTCAAAGCATTCACCACATGGGCATGACCCTGGGCTGCCCTATTTTATTGCTGGCCTGCACTAGTTCAGCAAGACATTCTTGCCCTGTTTCACTCACCCTGTTAGATCCTGGCCTGTGGGCCATTCAGACATTTTCTTTCATGTTCTTGAGTATCCCAATCACATGTAATAATAGGAAAAAATCCAGTCTTCTGATACTTAGCTTTTAAAAGCATTCACTGTGCAAAAACGGTGATGAAAATGATAAAGGAGTAATAGACTAGGTAGAGTGGCCCACACCTGAAGTCCCAGCTACTCTGGAAGCTGAGGTGGAAGGATACCTCAAGCCCAGGATTTTGAGACCAGCCTGGGCAACATAGCAAGACCCTGTGTCTACTAATTCAAAAAAAGGTAATGGAATAGTGGTTCTTCCCTGATGGATGTGAATGCTTAGGTGATTTCTTATTGCAGGTATGAAGAAAAAGGGAAACTCTTAACCTTGGTCACACCAGGGAGCTCTTGCTGGCAACAGAGAGTCAGTGATATGAAAAAGCTGCCTGTGACTTGAGAAATTGTTCTGATTCCCTCCTTTTCTGTTCCTGGTCAGTGCCCTGAAGTGAGAGGCTGTAGAGTTGGGCTCTTCTCTGCTGTGGGTGGGCCTGTGGGAGGCAGCTCATGAGCCTGACTGCCCTGATGAGTTTCTTCCCACATCTAGTTTTTCAGGTCACAATTGAAACCGTCCTAGAAATGACTTTTTGCTCCTAAGAATCTTCGGAGACAAATAAGGACTTGGGTAAAAAACAAAAACAAAAACTGTTTTCTGTTCTGTTTTTATTAATTCAGCACAAATCATAACGAAGACTTGTTCTTCTCCTGTTCTCAGCTGCCTGTCTTTTTTCCTTTTGCCTCTGGTTGGCCCATGCATGTGCCAAGTATGGCAGTAAAGCCTCAGCATTTTTTGAGCACTTACTATGTGCCAGGCACTGTACCAGATCTCTCTATATGTTGCCATATCCTTCAATGGCAATTTGAAATAAGTTCTATCATTATTATCCCTGTTTTAAAGATGGGAAAACAGACTGCGAGAGCTTAAGTTGTTACCCAAGGTCAGGGGCAAATCTGATATTCAAATCCAGTGGTTTCTAACCATATTGCTGTAGTTCTCTTGCAGGAACTATGCCACAGCCAGCTTGCAGGCGCTTGCTGGAGGGCAGTAACAGAGCTGGGCCTCAGGTGTTACAGGATGGAGATCTTGAACATTGTAGAACAGTTCTTCAACTGAAAAAAAAAAAAAGAGATCTTGAGCAGATTTTTCTGAGAGCTATTTAAAAATCCCTGATTCAGGCCAGGCATGGTGGATCAAGCCTGTAATTCTAGCACTTTGGGAGGCTGAGATGGGCAGATCACTTGAGGCCAGGAGTTCAAGACCAGCCTGACCAACATGGCGAAACCCCCTCTCTACTGAAAATACAAAAATTAGCCGGGCATGGTGGTGCACACCTGTAGTCCCAGCCTCTTGAGAGGCTGAGGCAGGATAATTGCTTGAACCCAGGATGAGGAGGTTGTAGTGAGCCAAGACTGTGCCACTGTACTCCAGCCTGGGTGACAGAGGAAGACTGTACCTCAAAAAAAAAAAAAAAAGGAAAATCCTGATTTAGATTTTGTAGTGTAAAAACATGACTCCAATTCTCACAATCTGAATAGCCCCAGGTTTATAAATCCATTGTCAGGGCTGCAGACCACTTGAGAGCAACCTGTCTTGCTGATAACAAGTCAGCAGTGTTACTAGCATTTGCTTGTTAGCAGTGCCTCAAGGGACAAGAAGAAGAGAGGTGAAACTTAAATGTGTCAATTTTGAAACTTGCTAGGCATTCTAGTAATGAGTTTGAAGTTAAAATTATGGTAGAGAAAGAAGTTAAAATTATCTAAAAATGAGGTTTTTGACTTTCTTACTACCTGTGCTATCTCTCCATATGTTGTCAGAATCTTTTTTTTTTTTTTTCCTAATATAAAGCATCATTTCTACCCAGAGGAATATTGCTTACATGGTCTTTTTGAAATAATTAAGCAAAGGATGTGGCCATTATTTGGTACTAGGTAATGTGAAAAGCTCCGGACAGACGAGTAGGAGGGGACTGTGCAGAGACTGGGTATATAATATTGCTGAGATGTTCAACCCCTCTGGGTCATAATTGCTATATCTAAGAAATGTGAGTTGTGAACTATAAATCATCTCTAATCCCTCAAGGTAGAAACTCTGTATTCTGATAATTATCACATATACTTTTCACTGTCATATTAAACATGGGAACTAGGGAGTCCGAAGCTACTGGTAGAGCCAGAAGGGTAGTATCCTGGGTCCCTGTGGGAAGGAGTGCTGACTTGCCTCAGCGTGGAATGAGGAATTCTGCACAAGTGGCTTTGGATGGGAAGCCAAGAAGAACTCTGGCCCTTTAAGTCTTCCCAGGAGACTCCAGAGCTACAAAATGTTGCCTTGAGATAATCTTGTCAGTAAGTTTATTTTTAGGCTATATTTATGTTCCCTCTCATTGCTAAGATAAGTTACTGTTAACTATACTAATGTACAAGGAAATTGTGCTAAATTATGTTTTCCACAAGAGAGCCTATCTGTGAAAGTATCGAAGAAGCTGATTCAAGTGACCACAAGGGAATTCATTTTGATACAAAAAGAGTTCATTACAGCATTGTTTTTAAGAATGAACAAAACAAAAACTCAAACAACTTAAATATGCATCAGCTGCTTACATACATAAGGGCGCTTCCTTGAGATGAAACACTGCAGCTTTAGAACAAGGTTGGTCTCTGTGCACTGATAAGGAAAGATCTCCAAGACAGATTAACTCAAAAAGCAAAATAATGATCTCATTATGTGTAAAAAGGCATATTATGTTTATGAGTACATAAGCTTTTTTTTTTTTTAGAAGAATGAACAATAGGCTGTTAGTAGTGGAACTATGGGTTGAAATTATCTATGTGTTTAAATTGTATAATAAAAACATATTTGGCAAAGGAGGGAACTTAGATTTCAGTTGAGGTATTGAGGCATTCTAGCACTTCCTTAGAAAAACCTGTATCAAAAGTACATGCTGAGAAAAGGTAGGCATTAGCTGGAAAGTCTTCAGGCTCCCAATATTGGGTAACTCCCTCACTCCACTTCTCCAGCCTTTACTACCCTCTTCTCAAAACACAGCTCTCTGGTGATTGATTCCTCTAACCCAGAATAGTCAATGGCTTCCACTGTCTATTTTAAAAAGTCCCAAAGAGCATTGTGGCAGAGCAGGCAGGGAATGGGCCTGGCCTGTGAGTTTGTCATCTTGCATCTAGGCAATGTTTGTGGAGGCTCTGCCATGCCCCAGTCACAGTTTTAGTGAGGGAATACAGACATGAACTGCATGCTGTGAAACTGTATTCGACTCTTCTAGCCTCAGTCTTCCCACTTACAAGACAAGTTGTCAGGATTAAATAGAACAATAAATGCACAAAGCCCAGAGGACAGTATTTGCCTGCTTGCTCCATCCTTCTCTCTATGTCCAAGGCCAGATGTGATGTCTACTTCTCCTCTGAGTGTTTCCTTTGGTTCCCATTCCTAAACCCTGCATTGTTCCAGAACACACTGAGTGCATCCCTTCCTTTGCCTGGTTATATCCCCCCTTTCCTGCACTGCCCATTGCTTCTCTTTCCTGGACATCATTAGCCTACCCTTTAGGAGCCAGTTCAGATGCTGCCTCCTCGGGGAAACCTTTCCTGGTCCAGAAGTCATCTCTTCCTCTTAAGATTTTGTGTAGTTCTTTCTAGTCTACTTGTTTATGTTGATTCTATCACTTACAGCATTCTACCTTAGTTTGCAGCTCTCTACCTTACTAGGATAGCTTCCAGGGGGCAGTAACCAAGTTATTGTTGTTGTTGTTTTTTTTTTCCACCTTTACTGAAGTATAATTGAGAAATAAATATTGTACATATTGAAAGGGTAGAATGTTATGATTTGATGTATAATGATACCACAGTCAAGTTAATGAATACATCCTTCACCACACGTAGTTACCATTTGTGTATGTGTGGTAGGAACACTTAAATCTGCTCTATCAGTACATTTCAAGTAAAAAATACAGAATTATTAACTATAGTCCCTGTGCTGTATGTTAGATCCCCAGAACTTGTTCATCTTATCTATAATTGAAGGTTTGTATCAAGATCTCCCCATTCCCCACCCTCTAAACCCAGCCCCTGGAAGCTGCTGTTCGACTGTCTGCTTCTAGGAAGTAACTCAGTTTGTTAATTTCTAGAAATCATCTTTGTGATATTTACTGAGACCAACCAAGGTATCAGTAAATATGTGTTAACAAATGACTTCATTTTTAGGATTTGCCTAAATATCATTTTTACTTTCACTTAAGGGGTTATTTTAGTTTCACACTAAAAATGAGAACATTTCCTTGAAATCCACTCTATTTAGCTGGCGAGACACAGACAGTTTCTTTCCCCCTGCAGGGATTAAACTTGAAAATTGTGGCTTTACTAACCCTAAGGGATTTTTAGGAGGAGACCAGGCAGGCAGCTTATCTCTGGTGGTCTAGACAGTCATCACCTTGTGAGTAATTGGCCCATAAACTTTTGCCTGATGAGGTAAGATCTTATCCTTATAATTTAAAAAGCAAATATATCACACTCATTGTTAAGACAACTCCCAGCAAAAGTAAAGGAAATTATAAAAAAAAAAACAAACAGTAAGGTTATAGAGGTGTGTGTGAAAACCTCTATTTCATTTCTTATATTCCTTTCCATCTTCATCTATGGTTACATATAGCTGTGACCATAGAATATACACAATTTAATGTGCTGTTTCCTCTTAACATTATTTTGTACACAGTTTTGCATGTTTTTAGGGACACTTGATATGTTTCTAAATGAAACAATTGGAGTTCAGTTGATTGTTGCCTTTCCTGAGAAAGAAATGGAGAGTGTGAAACAAAGACGTGCCTTGAGGGAATGTCAGCCTCATATATTCCTAAAAGGCATGGTCTTATTCTGATGTTGTTAAATTTTACTGGAGCAAAAGCAACAACAAATGATTTGACTGATGTTTGCAGCACAATCAATGGATTAAGGTCTTGAGCCACTGGAAAAAGTTTTCTTTAATTAAATAGACATCTTTAAGAGATTGGACAGAGTTTTGCAAGCAATGGCTCTTTATTTACTAAAGCTGTTGGCAACAGCTGGAAGGCAGCCTTTCCTTATCAGCAGTCTTGTGTAACTAGCCCCAGGTTGTTTGCTAATAAATTTCAGGTCCTTAACACTAATAGGATGAAATAATTTTACATAGAAAGATCAATCTCTAGCCTCCTTTGCAGAAGAAATGAATCTGACTGGTGCCTATAGGCAATGAGGTGTGTATAACATATGGAAAGAATTAGACTAAATACCAGAATCTCTTTGAGGTTTGTGGATATAGTCTCCAAAGAGAGAGAAGGGCATTTAAAATTAAACTGCACAGAATTATAACAAGCAGTAACTATTCATTCTTGGAATGAATCTTGCTTTGGCCCTAGGCTAAGTTGGCAGATTTGTGCACCTTTTGTTGGCTAAAAGCCACATTCACTCCTTTTTGCAGTGAGAACCAACTGCCTCCTAGCACAGTTTTGTAGCTTTCTTTTATGGAGCTTCTTAATTATTTTGCTGTTTCTTTAATCTTGCAGAGTCATTAATACAAATGTTGATTCAAAGTAAATTTACCTTCTGGGCCAGCTTATCTGTTAGGAATTAGTGTATTTTATCACAATCACACCTTACTGTACTAATTGTATATAAGCAGTCTTCTATAATTTCACAAAGGGATGCTTATCAGATTTCTTTGTGTTCCCAATAGGGTATATGTTTGTGTGGCATCTATGGTTTTATTTATGAAAGAACTGCCAAAAGATTGGTCCAGGTTTGTTTCTGTTTTTATTTATGACTTAAAGAGAGGCATTTGGTCATACTAGTTACCAAGACCAGTTTCACTAGATCCCAAGACCTAAGAGGACTGTTAGGTCTGTAAGAGAAGGAGTTTGCTATACTGTAGCTTAGCTATGAGTTCAAGAGAAGGCCTGTATTGGGCTGGAAACCCCTTTTAAATATTGGGGAATTCAGAAGAAATCTTCTCAAATAAACACTTATGAAATGGTATTGGTTTCTGGGACTGGGGCAGGTTCTACCAGGACTCTCCCAGGTTTAAGCAGGTTAGACATGGCTGCCCTCCTCCTCCCGTCCCCATCACTAATTCTTGCCTTGCTCTGATGCCCATTTACCACCTGTGACACTTTGAAGCTATTCTTGCCCTGGGATAAGTTAGGAAAGCCAGAGTGGGAGAAAAGTCCTGAGGTAGAAGTGAGGCACAATTCTCTCTATATTGTTGGCAGTATTTTCTTTTTTGTTTTGTTTTTTTTTTTTCTGAGACGAAGTCTCGCTCTGTCACCCAGGCTGGAGTGCAGTGGCACAATCTCAGCTCAGTGGAACTTTTGCCTCTCGGGTTCAAGCAATTCTCTGCCTCAGCCTCCCAAGTAGCTGGGATTACAGGCGCCTGCCACCACACCCAGCTATTTTTTTTGCATTTTTAGTAGAGACGAGGTTTCACCACCTTGGCCAGGCTGGTCGTGGACTCCTGATTTTTGGCAGTATTTTCTAAAAGCCAGGGCTGGGATCAGAATTCAGGCTGCCAACTGTTACTACTTCTACACTACTAAGTCCTTAAAGTTCTAAATAAATTACAAAATCATATATGAAGTCAAAACCAATATGAAGTGAATCCAAGACACAGCTTCACCAACAATTTCATTAAGCTTTAAAATTCTCTTATCATTCAGTCAGTCAGCTAATGATTACTAAGTGTCTTACTAAAGCATGCAGAGTTGAAAAATATTAAAGAAAGCCTCTGCCCTCTAGGAATTATTAATCTAGTTGTAAGAAAAATGTTAGGATAGAAATAATTGGAATGCAATACAGAATACATAAGTGAGCCATATTAGTTGTCTGTTGCTGTATAACAGATCACTAAAACTTAGTAGCTAAAAACAGTAAACATTTATCGTTACATATACTTTCTATGGGTCAGGAATTTGAGAGCTACTTAGCTGGGTAGTTCTGGCTTGGAGTCTCTCCTAGGATTGTAGTCAGTGAGTTGGCCAGGTCAGCAGATATCTGAAGGTTTTCTGTGGCTGGAGGATCCAGTTCCAAGATGGTTCACTTATACAGTTGGCAAGTTGGTAGTCACTCTAGGCAGGAGATCTTAGTTCCTCAATATGTAAACCTCTTCATAGGTTTATTGGGAGTGTCCTCATGATGTGGTGATGACTCTCCCTAGAGTGAGTGATTCAAGGGAACATAAGGTGGAAGCCTCAGGTGCCTTCTATGATCAAGCCTTGGAAGACACACAGCATTGCTTCTGGTGTGTGACTTACTGGTTACACAGGTCATATGGGAAGGGATTACACAAAGGAGTGAATATCAGGAGGTAGGAATCATTGGGGGCATCTTGGAGACTGGCTGTGTGAAGAGGTGAAGATCTGCATAATTATGGAAGGAAGTGTTGGGATGCCTCAAAGGAAGGAGGCAGAATGTAAACTTGATGGATTTTCAGTAGCTGAGGTTGAGGGAAAGGGTGTTGGTTGGGACAGGGCATCAGGAGAAAGCAGGGTGGACGGCAGCAGGTGTCAGTGTGTTCAGGGGACATTAATGGAGCAGTGTGGATGGAGTAAAATCTGGTCAGGTAGAAAAGGGCTAGGGCCGGTAGGCTCTTGCATGGCAAGCTAAGGAGTTTGGACTTTCTTTGATTATTAGTGATGGGTCTTTGAAGGTTTTTGAGCAGGCAAATGACAGTCATTGGCATATTTTACCTTTAGTTTGTATGTGAGATTTAGGGTTTTGGTGTCCTTCCCGTTCCCAGTATTATCCAGGTAGTCAGCTCTCTAATTTCTAAAATTGTGTAACACTTTTGCTCATTTCCCTTAATCACACACTACCTTGTACTGTTTAACTTTTCATGTATTTATCTCGTTATCACAAGTAGATTGCAAGGGCTGTAGGGCCATGTCTTTATCAGCTTCTGTTTCCTCTGCTGTGTCTAGCACATTGGGTGCCCAATAACTACTTGCTAGCTGCTTGGATAATAGCAGCCAATTACTACATGTGTGTACACCCACTGTTTCCGGCCTGTGGTGCATAATTTACAGTTAAACATTTTTCAAAAGAGGGAGCAATTGCAGTGGATTTGATTTATGCAAGTGGAAAAAAGTGTTCAGAATCACATCTGTGTTTTTGGCATTTTCAATAATATTTTTAGGAAACTTGGAATAATAATTTTATTTTTAAAAACTCAGGGATTATTTTTAGCTTCAAAGAGTATTCTTATTTTGCCTGAGCTAAACTAATGGGGTAAAAACCAGCCACAATGTGCAGGAAGGGCTGCTTTCATCTTTGAATAGTGAAGGGCAGCCTCTTTCATGCATATATTTATGGGATAAAATTCCTTTTTAGGATTTAGGACAGAGTTTTTTTCCTCTCATGCCCCTTAGTTTGAATAGAATGATCATTCATTGTCCTTGTATTTTCATTAACCGTGTGTTTCACTCAAGAGATAGTTTTAAGAAAGTTGGAGATTTCTAGTTTCAAACTAGCAAAGACATTTTTGCTTTGTCTCTTGAAAATCTCCGTCAAACGAAAAAAGTAAAAACCAGGAATGCAGACTGTATCCTTATAAACCTTGGAGACATCTGTAACCCTGACCCCTACAGGACTTAAAGATAGAAAGCAGATGAAGTGATGGCAAATGCATTTGCAGACAGTCAAAGTGGAATCAAGAATAAAATGCCTGCAGGGCTCAGTGGGAGAGGACCGGAAGCAATTGATTTGCTCACAGAATGCCAGGAAGGCTCAGAAATGAGAGTTCCCAGGTTCCCTAGAGACATAGGTGAAGCAGAGGCTTTAGGATGGGAGTAGGGGTGGGAAAGTCTGCAGAAGGTAAAGGGGAGCCCCAGGATGACTGGAGAAGAGAAGTTCCCTATTGCAGCTCTGGCCCAAGGAGAAGAGCCCATCTAGAATAGAGCTGAAGGAGGAAGGCTCCAGGAGGAGTGTTTCTGGGGGGTGGGTTGGGGATGAAACTGATACGAAAAGAAGAGAAAAGGAAGAATGGGAAGTCCTGGGTTTGAATTCTGTCTCTGTCACCAATGAACTGTGAGTATGAGCAAATTATTTAATGTCTTTGAACTTTTCATTTCCTTATTAAATAAAATGTTGGATCACATGATATTTAAGTTCTGCTCAAACTTTGATATTTTGTGATTCTGTTGGGTAAAAGACAGTACAAAACCTGGCAAATCTACTTCTAGGTATCTACCCAAGAAAAATGAAAACATGTCCATACAAATACTTATAAGCAAGTGTTAATAAAAGATTATACATAAGAGCCAAAACCTGTAAACAGCTCAAATATCCACCAATTAGTGAATGAATAATAAATGTGGCATGTATATGCAATGAAATACTATTTAGCAATAAAAAAGAACAAAGTACTGTACCTACCACAGCATGGATGAATCTCAGAAACATGGTGCCAGGTAAAAGAAATCAGATGTAAAAGGCTACCTATTGTGTGGTTCTGTTCATGTGAAATGCCTGGAAAAGGGGAATCTACAAACAACAAATAGATTAGTGGCTGCCTGAGGCTGAAGTAAGAATGGGGATTAACTGAAAATGGGTGTTGTGGGATGATGAAATCTTTTTTTTTTTTTTTTTAAATAGTATTTGTCTTTCGCTATCTGATTTATTTCACTTAGCATTATTCCATGTTCATCTGTGTGGTCACCAATGTCAGGAGTCCTTCTTTTTAATTTAACTTTTAAATTTTATTTTAATTGACAACTAAAACTTGTATATGTATGTGTGTACAACAGGCTGTTTTGATATATGTGTATGTTGTGGAATGGCTGAATCAAGCCGTTTAACACATGCATTACTTCACATCCCTTTTTTTCATATGTGGTGCAAACACTTAAAAATCTACTCTTTTAGCAGTTTTCAAACATACAATGGATTGTTATTAACTGTTGTTACCATGACGTACAGTAGATCCTTTTGAACTTGTTCCTCCTGTCTAATTGAATTTTTTTTGTTTTTTGACCAACATCTCCCCATCTCCCCACCTTCAACCTCTGGTAACCACCATTTTACTCATTTCTGAGTTCAACTTTTTTACTATACATATGAGTGAGATCATGTGGTGTTTGTCTTTTTGTGCCTGGCTTATTTCACTTATTATAATGTCCTCCAGGTTCATCCGTGTTGTCACAAATGACAGGATTTCTTCTTTTTCAAGGTTGAACAGTATTCCATTGTGTAGGTGTACTATATTGTCACTATTCATTCCTGATGAGGAAATGTTCTAAAAATTGGATTGTGGTAATGGTTATACAACTCTATACATTTACTAAAAATCATTAAATTGTACGTTTATAAATTATATCTCAATAAAACTATGGGGAAAAATGGTAACAAAACAAGAGTCGAGGGGTGGAGAGTTACAAATGAAACAAGATTGGCAATATATTGGTTATTGTTGAAGGTGGGTGACAGGTGAGAGTTTGTTATACTCTTCTACTTTTATGGATGCTTGAAAATTTGAATAATAAGTTTTTAAAAGGGCAGTCACATGCATGTTATTTTGTGATGTCAGATAACACTTGCAACGCTTTACAGTGGTGGATGTTCTAGGCACTCTTGGGACATAATTTAACCTCTATTGGAACCATATCCATAGTATATCAATTCACTTTTAATGTGTTAACTCTTCCTAATACCTTACCAGGAACTTGGGAAAATCATGGTGATCACATCCTCAGAAAGAAGGTTAAATTTTGTTCAACATGTTCTCTTTAAGTAAGCGTGGTACATTTTAGAAAGGGTAAAATTGCAATGAGCTTTACTGCTTTACAGAAGAATCAACCTTAAAAAAGTAGGCAATCTAAAACAAATGTTATTTGTAATAACACTGAGTAAAGAAATTTTTTTAACATGTCCTTGAAACTTAGAAGCAATATTGCATTCCTGACCCAGTCTATTGTTGAAGCGTATATAAGAGTGATGGTTACCATTTTTTCTTGCTTACTGTGTACTTAGGGATCTGTTTTCCAACCTCATAGTCAACATTCTTAAAAAGGTAGTTTTTTGTTCCCATTTTACAATGAGGAAAGTTGAGGGACAGAGAAGCTGAATAACTTGCCTGAGATCCAGCAGCTAGTCAGTGTTAGTGCTGGCACTACTTGACTCTGCAGGCTGTGCTGTCACCCCTTCATGGTTGCATTGGAACATATTTTTCCCTAAAAGCCTTTTCCCCACAAACTTCAGTTTAACCTCTATGTTATGCTTTCTTTATGGAATCTATGTGAGGTAGGTGAGAAAGAGGAGGTGATGTTTTCCTAGGGGGAGGAATTGCAGGTGCAGATGTGAGTTAAAGGCAGTGACCATCTCCGAGGCACAGTTTTAGGGTGCCTCATGCTAAAAACATTACAAGCGGACCCCAAGCTTTGATTTGAAGGTATTGGAAATAGCTGTTTGCAATTCATAATTCAGATCCTTATTCATTGGCAGGTTTATCATAAGTTTCCTAACCACAGTCCTCCAGCTTCTGGTCCATTCCTGGACTTGCCACCCACTTGCATTACTTCTAATGTAAAAACCCTCAAGGAATGGCCCTATATTCCTACAGATTAAAATCTGAACTTTGTAGTTTGGTTTTCAGAGCTCTTTATGTCTTCCTTCATGCTGTTTTTCCATCGTCCCTTTTGCTGTTCTCCAATGGGCACTCTATGCCTATGCCATCTAGAATATTCCACAGTTCTTACCGCACTATCACTTGGCTTCTAGGTGTCTACTGAAGAAAAATGAAAACATGTCCATACAAATACTTATAAGCAAGTGTTAATGGAAAATTATACATAAAAGCCAATACCTGTAAACAGCTCAAATATCCACCAATTAGTGAATGAATAATAAATGTGGCATGTATATACAGTGACTGTTCCCACTGACTGTAATTCCCTTGTACCCCTTCTTCACTGGCCAGATCCTATTCAGTTGTCAAAGCCTCCCCCTCCCCACTCCGCCAAAAAAAAAAATTATCTCCTATAGGAAGCCTTCTCCAGTCCTCTCAGCAGTACCAGCTGCTTCTTTCTCCAGGTTTTCATGACACTTTCTGCACACCTTGATTATATGTGGTTTTTGCCATTATTTATATGCCATAAAGCTCCTTCAGTTCGGAGACCTTGGAGGTCCACCTGTATCTCATCACTCAGGTCTGAGTGTAGCATGTGGTCGGCCCTCAGGGAATAAGGATAGAATTAACATTTTTATAGAACTGTGATTTATGATTTTTGAAATGAACAATCTTAAAGATAGAAAACAAAAATACATTTAACAAGTCATCTTTATGTGAAAAAAAACAACAACCAGGAATCAACCTGGAAATATTAAGGTACATATTTGTAATGGACCAGAAGCATAGTCCTATTTCTTAGGATAAAATATATTCCAAGTGCCAACACATACACTCAGGATATTCCCACTGCACCTTTCCTACTCCAAGATCTCATTTAACTTTTTTGTATTGGGGAAGGTATGGGAGAAATGAAAGTCTAGGAACTGGAGGGGTATGAAACAGATGCTCCTAAGAATTTTCTAGTTTATCTTCAGGAATGAAGGTACCACTTTGATTACATAATTTTCAAGGTCCTATTATGATCTGAAATGTTTTAGTTGTTTCAGTCCCCATCTTTTAGCAAATAAGGGAGGGATTAGTTATTCACTCACCAGATATTTTGAATCATAGGACCATTATTTAGTTGACCTAGTTGGGGTCAGGCTAACTGGCCAGTGCATTGAACTTGACCTTCAAGTCACCTGTTGAATTCACATCATTTGGTTTTAAGGTATAGCTTCCCTGTAACTACTCACTGGTACTTTATAAGCTAGAAGATCTATGCCCTCAGAGGTGACAACCTCAAAAAAACTTACATTCCATGAGAGATAATCCAGAAATATGGACATCCTTTTATTAGGGAAAATAATTTATAGAGAACACTAATAGTTTTTTTCTCTTCTATTTTTAGTATACTTCCTGCTATAGAATCCCACTTTCTCCTCTGCTTCTAGTATGTTTCCAGCTAGTCACTGGGTAAATGTAAAAGTAAAAATTCACCTGTCTTTGGGAAGGATGTGTTGAAAATGATTTATTTTTCTCTCGAGAATTGGCTCTGCTGAACTGTCAAATCATTCACTTTTATCATGTTGAACAACATGTGGTTTTCCATCATCTTCTGCCACTCCTTTTACCCCACAGTCTTTCAGTGGACATTTTATGAGCTCATCTGGAGGGTGTTGCTCACTTCACCATCATATTTTCATTAGGTTAGCTGGATCAGTGTGCTCATTTCCATTCATAATTAACACTTAGAGCTTATGATCTAAGATTGTTCACCTGCCAAAACAAGCAAAAACCCCAAACAACAAAGCAACTCTCTTATCATATGCTGAGAAGAAAAGGAGAATGCTTTTTAGTATATTCCTGGACTTTCTCCCTGCCCTGTTTGCATCAGTGTTGAAGGAGAGATGACTCCTATTGGAATTTCCCACTCCTGAGTGGAGACATAGTTGTGAATTGTTATACAATCAGCCATTAGAAGTACAATTTCTGCCTTCACCCATTTAATTTTATCATGTGTTAGAACTTTGCTTGGAAGGACCTTTCATGTCTGCCACACTGTCCTCACCTCCTCCTCCCTCTTTGAAAGACTCCTGCCCTAGTACCCTGAAAAAACCACACACAAGGAAATGAGGAAGCCAGACCCTGGTTTCCCCACAGATTCCTTTAGGGGGGCAGCTATGCAGCCAGTGTAAACATTCCAATTCAGTTAGAGATAACTTCTTGGTTTTCCATTACCCATGCCGGTGAGGTCATGAAGAATATGCTTACTTTAATGAGTACTAAATTTTGTTTAAAGTATATGTCATCTCTTAGAAAATGTTCAGAGTTTGGAAGCCTGAGGCTTGGGTCCCGGTTAATGTTTTGCCACTGACAACATGTTATGTACAGTGTGCTTCCTCCTCCTTCTGCTCTCTCATGTCTGGTATAGTGTGAGCAATGCTGTGTGCTCTGTAATGGCTCAGTTAGATGGACTTGCATCTCTTGTGGGTCAGTAAAGTGACACACCTTGACTTGCACCTCAGAGCTCTCAAAGGTTGGGGATAGGGTTTTCTTTTCCCCCATGAAATGGGGGGAAATGAGTGTAGTAGATCCAAAAAGATGTGTAATGGTGTATTAACTAGAAGGATTGAATGCTTGCTTCAGACAAATAGAACATAAAATAAAAACAAGTTGAATTCAAGTAGAAGTTTCATGCAGTAAAAATGACCAGCAACACAAACAACAGGGGACAGAGAGCTTCTTCCCAGCAGTGCCACACAGATTCATGAGAAGGTTCCCCTTCCCATAAGTTTTTTAGTCACATTGTTTCAGTGAACCCAACGGTAAGAAGTAAATATAAAACAGCCACACTTGGTTTTTAGAACCTTATGCAATTGTTTCCCACTATTGTTAAGGGGTGAAATATTTCACCTAAGTAAATGTACCAGGTAAATGAGTTCTAAATGTCAGTATTTTAATTTTTAATTTGTTTGAATGGAGGTTTTCTCAGCCTTTTCTCCCTCTGTTTTCTGAGTATAAGTGGCGTGACCACCCTCCTGAGTCTTCCTTCTTATGGCTTGAGCGATCTTCCTATGAGACAGATTGGATCCTGTCGGTCTCCAGCTTGAAATTGTTTTTGATTTTTTTAACTTTTTCCTTTTTTAAAATTAATATATATATATATATTTTTGTTGTTGTTGTTGTTGTTGTTTTTTGCTAGAAACAGTGTCTTGCTCTGTTGCCCAGGCTGGAGTGTAGTGGCATGATCATAGCTCATTGCAGCCCCGAATACCTGTCCTCAAGTGATCCTCCTGCCTCAGCCTCCTGTGTAGCTGGTACTACAGGTGGCTTGGCTAACCCAGCTTGAAATTCTTAAAAGTGCTCCTCCTGCTTTCAGAATCAAGTTCAAACTCCTTCACTGAACATATTAAAGGCCTCTTTATCTGGTTCCTGTCCAGCTTTGCAGCCTCATTTCCTCCCACTTTTCCAAAGGCACTCATTCTGTGCTTTCACCATTCTGAACTGTTTTTTTTTTTTTAACCTCTAAACTAAACACAGAGTTCCCTACAATGGTCCCTCAATAACCCACAGGAAAACCCAGCCCCCTTCCCTGCTACCATGCACACACCTTAGTTAGGCAAAGTCCTTAAAACTTGCAGCTCATAATCATTATCTGAATATGATACACAGTCCCCACAGTTATTCTCTTGTTGGGAATGTTGTGGAAATGCCATGACTGCACGAACTCACTTCTATGAGATGAAAGTAACATAACTATTCCTGTTTTCTTTTCAGGGGATAATTTCCTGTCATATCTAAATGGGATACTATCCTTTTAGAAATTATTTTCCGTTTTCTTCTATATTAACTTAGTAGCACAGGTTTCCCTTTTGGATGGCATCAGGAAGCAAATCAGCATGTCTCCGTTTAATACAAATTGATTGAAGTGATACAGTTTCCTAAATTCTAACCCTATGTTTGAAGCTGCATTGTATCAAAACAGAAAAGTCCCAAAGGAATGGTGAGGTGAAAATTATCTTTGAAAAATGACATACAATTAAAACCATTTATGAGCAAGTCAGTGTAATCTACGTTCTGCTTGATATAAACAGAAAATACCACATTCTTGGGAGGGAGGAGGGAGGTAACGTCAATCTGTAAACTCCAAACTGGAACAACAGAGGAAGAGCCATTGGAAGTGTAGATTCCAGTGCTGTGAACTCCCAGTTATAGGATCACTCTATCAGCAGAATCTAAATAAGCTGATTTACAAGAGAAAATTGAAGGTTTCAGAAAATATGGGGTATCTTAAAAAAAACCTCTTTGACAGTCATTTTAGGGCTTCCTCCCCTCAAAAATGGACTGACTTTTCAAATGACTATTTTCTTAATTGAATATGTTGGAGAAAATATATATTTTCTAGTTCTCAAGTAGGAGATGAAATTTCCAAATATCTGTTTCAGTTTCCAACAACTATTAAAATATGTAGGCATTACTCTGAGAATATGTAGATGTATTTTATTTGAGTGGTTATATCAATTCTAATTTTAAAGGTCATTTGGGGCTGGGTGTGGTGGTGTACACCTGTAGTCTCAACAACTAGGAAGGCTGAGGCAGGAGGACCACATGAGCCCAGGAGTTCCAGGCTGTAATGCACTTGATCACGCCTTTGAATAGCCACTGCACTGCAGCCTGGGCAGCACAGTGAGATCCCATATGTAAAGAATTTTTTTTTTAAGTCATTTGAAACAAAAGTTGTTAAACTCCATTGCCTCAAATCTACTTTTCACACTATATAAAGGTTATCTAAATTTCTAGACCTCACTTTATTATTTTATTTTTTATTTTTTTTTATTTTCAGAGATGGGGTTTCACCATGTTGGCCAGGTTGGTCTTGAACTGCTGACCTCAGGTAATCCACCCGCCTCGGCCTCCCAAAGTGCTGGGATTACAAGCCTGAGCCACCACGCCTGGCTCCTAGACCTCACTTTATAAATGACACATAACAAATACCCAAATCATGATAGCTCAGGTACGCTGTTGGAATGTTTGTGAAAATTACTTTGCTGAAGTATGGGCAGGCCAGAAAAACCTGCATTTTAATAAAGGTCCCTTGTTCATTTGTGGATGAAGGGCCACAGGGTGAGAAACACTGCCCTAAACTCCATCCTGTGAGGGCTCTTGAGGGTTCCCACTTACCTGTGCTGTGGACGTGGCTCCGCATCCTTCTGGCCTCACGCCAGTGTTAGGTGTGGTTGGACTTGGCAGGGAACACGCACGCCGCCATCCACTCCCCCCCCACCCCGCCACCCGCCGCCACCTTTCAGATAAGGAGACAATATTGCTGTTTCACACCTCCATCCTCCCAGAAAACAGGATATCCTATGAATTCCTCTGAATTACCAACCCTCTCTACCTCTAGTGTGGAGAACAAGTTACAACTTTTGGCAAAACTTGCCTGAATGATCAGAAAACAGAAAAGAAGCAAAAGAGCTAGGTGCTTAGGATCTCCTACTGAATGTCTCCTTTCTTTGATCCTTGCATTACCTTCTTCGATCTCACTTTTCTTTTCTTCTTCTTCTTCTTTTTTTTTTTTTTTTTTTTAAATAAGGCGTCTTTATGTTTCCCAAGCTGGAATGCAGTGGCTGTTCATAGGCACCATCCCACTACTGATCAGCATGAGAGTTTTGACCTGCTCTGTTTCTGACCTGGGCAGGTTCTACCCTCCTTAGGCAACCTGGTGGTTCCCTGCTCCTGGGAGGTCACCATGTAGATGCTGAACTTAGTGTGGACACCTGATCGGCATGGAGCATCACATCCCAGAACTCCTGGGCTCAAGCAATCCTCCTGTCTCAGCCTCCCAAGTAGCTGGGACCATAGGAACATGCCACCGTGCCTGGCCTTGCTTTTACATTTTTTATGAAATATATTTTTTAATGTAATAAAATTTTCCTAGGAGTGATTTTCCCAAAAGGGATACCCTGTCCCAATGATTTTCCAAGCTGCTACTTTTTAGGAGCCTAGAATGGTTTATACGTGGTTTGTTTGTTGGTTGGTTGGTTTGTTGGTTGGTTGGAAGTAATATGTATTTAAGGAAACACCTCATACTTAAATAAAAGCTATAGGGTAAAGTAAAATAAAACAAATAAGACATCTTTCTCTTTTCCTACTTTACAGTTCAAAGTAGCTTCCCAGAAATTTCCTATGCATATTAAGGTATGCACATTTTATACATATATATACAAATAGGTTCAAACTACTGTATTTTGTGGACTCTTGAGATGCCATTGATTAGTACACCCCAATTTCAAATGTGAAATAATGTACATTTTATAGTTGATGACATACAGAAAATTATTCTTTGGGACTCACCTTTTTTCCACATTAAATACTTAGAATGTCAGTTGATATTAGGAAGGAGAAAAATCTACTTCATTCTTTTTACTTTGTAGTATTCCATGTTCTAAATCCAGATTCAGATATGTATTCTGCATTCCAAGTCCACAAATACACTATGGTTTATTTAAGAATTCCCTTATTGCTGAACATTCTTGTTCTTTACTGGTTTTTATATTACAAATAATGCTGCAATAAACAACCATGTTTATATGTCATTACATACAAGCAATTACATTTATAGGTTTCCGGAAGTATAATTGCTGAATCAGAAGGTGTGCACACAGTACATTTTCTTTGTACAACCTCTGTGTTTTTCAGTGTTAGAAAGAAACCAAACACACAAATGAGCAGCTTCTGCCAGGGTTCCTTGTACAGAAAAATTTCTGGAAAGATAAATAGATATACATAGTTGAGCATCTGTATGTATCCATTCATATCATTGTGTTTCAATTCTAAGGTGCATATTTTTCATTTTTTAACAATTCTCAATTGGATATATGTTGTATAATGGACGTGCACAGATAATGCTATAGTCTTTTCCCCAAAAAAGTCTGCTGTTAAATTGTGCATCTTAAAACCAATGGCATTTTAGAATCATGGGAATACAAGTATATTTTAGTAAGACTATATGTGTGTGTGTATGTATGTATATATATATATGTATCTCCTTCAAGATTTATTTGGAAATTATTTTAATTTAATGGTGAAAATGTAGTTTTAATTATTTTCCCATTGAAGCAATCTCAGAAACAAGCCAGAGTTTTACAGACACCACATGTATCAGTAGCTAGTATTGTCCTTTGGAGTTTGCACATGTGATTTAAAAGCCAGCCTTCATTTCCTAAAAAGCCTTATTGCAAGAAAAAAGTTAAATCACAAACAGAACTTCGAAAAATACTAATGTCATGTTACTTAGAATTGGAGAAGTTAGAAGTTTATTCTAACCACTATAATTTACAGATGAGCAAACGTCTTATGGTGCAACATGTGGCATTTTGTACCTCTTGCCCAACTGATAATTGATATTAAAATAATATTATTAGGCAAATACTACAGGAAGGCACACTAGTCGTGAAGTGATAGCTTTCTTGCAAATGACAGCATTCCCTCCTTTCTTGCAGACTATCCAGCAGTCTGCCACCTGTGAACTCTCCTAGGGTAATCTTTATCATTTCTCAGGGGCTTGGTGTTGGCAAGAGTGGCCACTCGCATCTGTTCGTTCCTCTGTTTCTGTTTAATTAGATTTGAAATATGTATTTTTCTCTCCTCCACTTTTCCCACTTTTTTTTTTTTTTGGTTTCTCGCCTTTTTTATTTTTTGGTGTCCCAGCTGTGTGTGCAGTATATCATGCAGGCTGTGCCTTCCTGCTTCTTGGCACTGAAAGGTTTCCATTGCATCAGGAAAGGACTTGGGAGGTCTTAAACAGCTGGCACTTAATAAATGGTCTTGACTGTATAAGCGTTTTTCATCTTTCTTAAGACCGTTCTGGGCCGGGCACGGTGGTTCATGCCTGTGATCTCAGTACTTTGGGAGGCTGAGGCGGGTGGATCACGAGGTCAGAAGTTCAAGACCAGCCTGGCCAAGATGGTGAAATCCTGTCTTTACCAGAACTACAAAAATTAGCCAGGCATGATGCCAGGTGCCTGTAATCCCAGCTATTCAGGAGGCTGAGGTAGGAGAATCGCTTGAACCCAGGTGGCAGAGGTTGTAGTGGGCCAAGATTGTGCCACTGCACTCCAGACTGGGCGACAGAGTGAGACTCTTGTCTCAAAAAAAAAAAAAAAGACAGTTCTGATATTGCACCGGAAGAGCCTCTAAGCCAGTGTGCTCCTCGTTGCTCCATTTGACTCAAGCTCTCTCCAGTTATTTATCATGGCATGGTAAAAAGGCAAAGGCATTTGTGCATGCGTGTGATAAAATTGCTAAACTGCATCTTGTTAACTGTCAACTGGCATTGAAGGAGACAGTTATTTACATTTTCAGTTGCTTTTTGTGAAATACAAAGATCAAAGACCTTTTCTTCAGTTTCCTCCTCTACTAAAACCACAACTTCCTTCCTCTGTATTAAAAGCCTCTGCAACATGCATTAGTATTCTACTTTCTCACCTTCAGTGACAAAGAATAATTTTATTGTACCAAGATGAAATGTCACTTGAGGGCTTTTCTTTGGGTGCCTCTGCATCTCTGAATGGACACCTGTGGAAGACACTTGTCACGCTTTTCAGCGGCATTTTTCGTTTTTATTTGTTCAAAGGAAAAAAGACTGTAGAAGTGTTTCCTGACTAGGTTTCAATCCTTTTTTGGTTTTTGGACCCTTTCGAGAATCTGATGAAAGCTTGAGGGTGATGATGCTTGTCACAGGGGCAGCTGCCACAGGGGCAGCCATGGCTCACTCTAGCACATTCTCCAAAAGTGATTGATTTTCTTTCAACAGTTTAAATAAGGTGGCAAGAAGATGGCTCTCAAGACTATAATGAAAAGATAACAATAGAGGAAATGGCAGAAGAGCCGGTGGGTAGTTATGTGCGTGATCAAAGCATCGGTGATCAGACTATGGGAGGAGCAGGGGAGGCAATGTGGGGGCATTCAGAGTGACTCCCCACTCACAAAAGGCACATCACTCCAGTCTCAGGACATTCTGATAACCCCAGAGCCTATTTGGGGGCTGTTAGGGGGTCTGTGGGCCTCAAGTTGGAAAATTCTGCTCTCATCTTATTGGCAGTTACATGTGGGCTCAAGAGCGGGGTGGACCTTTACCTGAATTTCAGCGCTAATGCTTCCCAAGTGTGAGGCCTTGGCTAGTCTTGTCATTTGCTTCTTTAAGCTACTGTTTTCCCACTGAAAATGGGAAGAAATAAAACCAGACACGTAGACTGTGCAGGGCCAACTGGGGTAACCTGAATAAAATGTCTGGCACATCGTCACGTAGTAGTATTTCGAAAAGTGGCTGTTCTTTTCCCTTCTTCGATTTTTTTTTTTTATGGGAAGAGGTTTTCTTCCCCAAGGAGGTGGATTTTAGAGCTGCAGAAATCAACTTCATTGAGGCTAATTGTATGTGTTAGAACTCAGATGCATTTGCAGATGTAGAGGTTAGGAAATAGATGCCACTCTTCTGCTTCCCCCACTCCCTCCACAAGATGAGGTACTAAGGCTGGTGGACACTGGGCTGAGGCTAGAAAGGTGGTCAGTTTGTCTTTTACAGATGGTTACCCCAGCAGGGATAATTTGCTGGAGAAGGCCAAAGGCTGTAGGCCAAGGCAGAGCCCACTGGAGGACTACAGGGCACCTCTCATGGTAGGGATAAGGACGAAGGTCTCAGAAAACTTGAAGAGGAGAGAGAGCCAAACCTAGTCTCGGCCAAAGCCTAGCCAGAAGGCTTATTAAAATGCTCTGAGGCTGGGCATGGTGACTTATACCTGTAATCCCAGCACTTTGGGAGGCTGAGGTGGGCAGATCACGTGAGGTCAGGAGTTTGAGACCAGCCTGGCCAACGTGTTGAAACCCCCATCTCTACTAAAAATTAGCTAAGTGTAGTGGCACACGCCTGTAATCCCTGTTACTTGAGAGGCTGAGGCAGGAGAATCGCTTGAACTGGGGAGGTGGAGGTTGCAGTAAGCGGAGATTGCGCCACTGCACTCCAGCCTGGGTGACAGAGCAAGACTCCATCTCAAAATAAATAAAATGCTCTGAGAGCAGGGGTTGGCCCTTCTGTCCCCTGTCTGGTTCCCTTCTTTTTCCCCGTACATTTAAAACCTACTGAAGAGTTTTCAAACAAAAGCATTATACTCCAAAGCCTTAAATATTCCTAGCTTTGTTTTGGTGTTAATTTATCTTTTTTTTTTTTTTTTTTTTTTTTTGAGACAGAGTCTTGCTCTGTCACCTAGGCTAGAGTGCAATGGTGTGATCATAGCTCACTGCATCCTCAACCTTTTGGCCTCAAGCTATCCTCCCATTACATCCCCGGTGTAGCTGGAACTATAAGTGCGCACCACCATGCCTGGCTAATTTTTAAAATTTTTCATAGAGATGTGGTCTTGCTATGTTGCCCAAGCTGGTCTTCAACCCTTGGGCTCAAGTGATTGTCCTGCCTTGGCCTCCCAAAGAGCTGAGATTACAGGCATGAGTTATTGCGCCCAGCCTTGGTGTTCATTTTAAAGGAAACAAAAAATTGAAATGGCGATGTGAACTTTGAATGGTCAAATAAATATTAAAAACTCAGTGAATGAACTCATATTAATGGGATGGGCAAATAAGGTGATTAGCAAGAGCAGAGTAAAATTATTAGGAAATGCCAGTGAAGGGGCATTGTGAGTGTTCACCCGTGAAAGGAGGGGCAGAGCTCTAATTTGTAGAGTTTGAGTGTTAAGCAGAGGAATCAAAGTATCCATAGACCTGTGGTGCTTAACAGCCTAAATGTTCATCAAACTTAAGCAAACGTAGTTTAACTAAGCCTAACTTTGTTGCGATACTACCACATGATGGACTAGTGGAACCATGACAGAAAGAAAAAAGAGCTGTATATATTGACTTAGATACACTATATTATTAGCCTTTAAACTAATGTATATAATACAGTCCTGTTTAAGTAAGAGGGTAGGTGGTAGGGCAAGGGGTAGGCATGCTTATTTGGTATTTAAAACTTTAGGAAAAAATAACCAAATTATTATATGGGATTCTAACTGGGAATGGATCGGGGAGGGGTCTTGTTTGACACAGCGGTTTGAACCAGGGTTTGGAAACAGAGCTGGATTCAAATCCTGACCCTGCTCTTTCTGCTATTGTAACTTGGCAATTTGCTTAACTACTTTTGTATGTAAAATGGAACTCATCAGAGCATTGACCTCATATCATGAGGATGAAAATAAGATTAAAAAATACTTAGTTCAATGCCTGGCACATAGTAAGTAGTAAGTGCTCACCATATTTTAATTTTTATGTAGAACATACCTTACTTTTATCATTAGAAAAAAAAGAAAATAGAGTTATTTCAGTGGCAAGTAGTGATTGAGGTTAAGAAGCTTAATGACATTCACTGGAACTCAAATGACACCACCAAGGGGGCAGATTTGTTTACAGGGAAGAATGTGAACTTGTAAAGTTTAGGAAATAAGAGTGTGGCTGGGCGTGGTGGCTCAAGCCTGAAATCCTAGCACCTTGGGAGGCCAAGGCAGGGAGGATCCCTTGAGGTCAGGAGTTAGAGACCAGCTTGGGCAATATGGCGAAAACCCATCTCTGCAGAAAATACAGAAAGGGATATGAAGATCTACATTCAGAAGGAAAATGTTGGGTAACCACAGTGAAAGAATACCAAAGGGCAGAAGTTAGCTGTTAGATCATGCAGAGTAGGCAAATGTGGTAATTAAAAGTTCTGTAGACTCTGAATAGAATATACACTTGTGAAAGAGAAAATGAAGTTCACTTAGGACAATCTGTACTTGGGAAAAAAGTTTCTCTATCTAATAAAAACTGGGACAAATGCTTGTTTTGATTGTTATTATAACCTTTACTTTGGCTTAATATTAAGAAGGGTTAAATTATATTAAAAGAACCTCAATGAAGATGGGGAAAATTACACTGAGAAGAAATTATATGCAGTAAAAATGGTTGACAGTGCTTCCAACATTTCCAGAATAAGTGGGTAAGCGTGGTCAGCTTTGTGTTTGTCATTTTTGTTACAGATAATTAGTTCAAAGCCAAGAATTTATGTTTGAGTTCAAGACTATATAACAGCTCCACAGAAAATTCTTCTTCTGCTTAGTTTAAAAGCCCATTTTTTGAAATCTGCCACAAACTCAAAGGAGTTTTACAGAAGCCTTAAAGGCAATTGGAAGTCTGAGGGCTCTCAGCTTGTAATGAAACATGAGGCTTTGGGGGCCAAGGTGGAGGGAGAGAAGGAAGGGGGGTAGGTTTTGCTTTCACTTTCTTGAGACCACCATTGCCAGAGCTGCCAAACCTCCAAATCCAGAGATGTGATACTGTTCCTAAGGGTCTCGTAATAGGCACAGGCTTGGACATTTTATTTCATTCTGTAGATGCCCTACAACAGGGAAGATGTACATTTGCTAATGTTTAGTACTCTCCAGAATATGATAGCCTCTTTTTAACATGATGTTTATTAATGGAATCGTCAGTATCTTTAATAACTTCATTGAAGTACAAATTATGTGTGCTTATTTCAAATTCTCGGACTGGCATATTGTGAAGCAGCCTTAAGATGGAATGCTTTTATTTGGTACATAAAAGTTTATGTGCTCACTGGAGCAACAAGGCTCAAGCACATGAAACATTTTTGCATCTAGCTTAGCTTTTGAATTAAGTGCTAAAGTGTATGGTGCTGACCAATTCATTTATTCAGCAAATATTAAAGTGCTTGTTATTCACTAGGGATTCATGTATTAGGTTTTGAGGTTAAAGAACAAGCAAAATTAAGTTAGTTTTCCATGCTGTAGACAGAGTAAATGCAACTAGCATGAAATCTAGTAGAGGCAGCATAATGTAGTGGTTAAGAATGACCTGTGTCATGACACATGCCTGTCATCCCAGCTACTCGGGAGGCTGAGGCAGGAAGATTCCTTGAGCCCAGAAATTTGCATCTAACCTAGGCAACATTAGGAGATGCTGTCTCTTAAAAAACAAAAACAAAACAAAACAAAACAAAAGCGTGTCTGTCGTCTGTTTTGTTCATTTGTGAATCTCCAGCGCATGGGACAGGGTCTGGCCAGTGGTAGCCACTCAGAATTAGTTGTTGACTGAATAAATGCTGATAGAAATAGTCCATACCCTCTTGGAACTTACAAACTAGTGGTAAGACCAAGTTTTCCCAGATATATTTATATATTCTTTGAGATGTTTCCTCTCTTTCTCTCATATACACATGCACACAAAGAAACAGGCAGGTTCAAAGACATACGCAGTGCCCTGTGGTCATGTTGATGGAGTCTGGAACAAAATTTGGGTATCATACATCCTCTCCATATCCATAAAATTTTCTTGTAACCTACTCCAACCCAGATCAGTGAGAACTTGAAACACTCACATGTGGTAGACTTCATATCACTGATTGGGATTTTTGTTTTGCCTTTGAGAACGTGAGAGACAGTATGGTGTGGCCATTCAAAGCATCAGCTTTGGAGCCAGAAAGAAATAGGTCCAGGTTCTGGCTTTGCCTTGGATAAGCTTCTTAAAACTGTGTAATCCTCAATTACTTTGTCTATAAAATGGGGACATTAATAGCACCTGCTTTTCAGTGCTGCCAGGAGTTCGTGAGATTAAAGCATGTATGGCACATGGTAAAGTACTGTACTCATCCTAAGCACTTAATACAAGTTACTGATTATTCTTTTTTTTTTTTTTTTTTTTTGTGGAGACAGTCTTGCTCTGTCACCTAGGCTGGAGAGCAGTGGCATGATTTCAGTTTATTGTAGCCTCCGCCTCCCAGGTTCAAGCAGTTCTGCTCCTTCAGCCTCCCAAGCACCTTGGATCACAGGCACCTGCCCCCATGCCCAGCTAATTTTTGTATTTTTAGTAGAGATGGGGTTTCACCATGTTGGCCAGGCTGGTCTGAAACTCCTGAGCTCAAGTGATCCACCCACCTTGGCCTCCCAAAGTGCTGGGATTACAGGCATGAGCCACCTTGCCTGGCCATAAGTTACTGATAATTCCTGTTCCTGAAATGGAAGAAGAATCCTTATCACATATGTATGCATGTGTGTGTCTCCTTACCTTTTTCTTACTTAAAAAAACACAGACAGTGTGTGTTGGCATAACCATTAAGCTGGCACACACTTGATGAGAAAACCATAGCCAGAGACTAGCTCTTAGGGGAACAGTGCCTTCAAGGGCAGTGCTGTCCGACTGTCTGCAAAAATTTGATTCAGGCCCAGTGTTGTTGAACACACTGAGGAAGCTGGCAGAAGACACTGAGGTGTAATGGGCAGGAGGGAAGCATGTGGGCTGTTCATGCCCATGGAGCTTTTTTACAGGAATCAAGCTTTGCTGTCAGCTTCTGACAGTTCCCTGGTAGTGTCATCAACCTGAAGATGAATCCCACCTCCACCATCTACACACAGAGAAGTCTTGATTGCAGTTCCTGTGTGGGTCTTCTGGGTGTCTTCACACCCACAGATGTATTATTTTTAATGAACTTGGCATTCCTCTGAGGCTGGTTTAATGGTGCCCATTAAAGAGATGGCAGCTCCAAAGTTCCCTCATTGTAGAGCCGGCATTTCACCCTATAAGGAAATAATTCTGTCTTCCTACCTGTGAGGCAATGTTAAAGTTGAAATAAATCTTTATGGACTAGTTTCTGTTCACCTAAAAGAGGAAAGAACTTTGCAGATTAGAGCTACAGTTGACCTTTTTCTATTTCCTCCACTTTTTTTTTTTTTTTTTTTTTTTTTTTTTTTTAAGACAGGGTCTTCCTGCGTCACCCATGCTGAAGTGCAGTGGTGAGACAATAGCTCACTTGCAGCCTCTTAACTCCTGGGCTCAAGTGATCCTCCCACCTCAGTCCCCCGAGTAGCTGGAACCACAGGTGTGTGTCATCACACCCAGCGAGGTTTCATATTTTTTGTAAGAAACAGTTTCACCACGTTGCCCAGGCTGGTCTCGAACCCCTGGGTTCAAGTGATCTTCCCACCTCAACCTCCCAAAGTGCTGGGATTATAGGTGTGAGCCACAATACCTGCCCTTCTCCACTTCTTTCTGCGTCCTCTAATCATGTTGATTGTAGTACCACGATGAAGAAGACCCTACTTTGGGGGGATATAATGCATTTTTGAGTTGAGTTAAATTGATTAAATGACTTACTTGATGTCATTGATAAACTCTAGGGTAGAGATTCTCACACTTGGCTGCACATTAGAATCTCTTTCAAAAATCCAGGTGCCTAAGGCCTACTCCAGACTAATGAAGTCAAAAATCACTGAGGGTGAGACTCAGGTGTCAGTATTTTTAAAACCTCCTCAGATGCTTCCAACATGTAGCCAATTTAAGAACCAGTGCTCTAGAACATGGCTGTCAACTGGGGGCAGTTTTGCCCTGCCCGCAGGAGACATTTGGCAATATCCAAAGACAATTTTAGCAAACTGGGAGGGGTTTTATTAATTCAATTTTAGTGAGAGGGGTTTGCTGCTGGCATCTAGTGGGTAGAAGACAGAGATGCTTCAAAGCATCCCACAATGCACCCAACAGCTCCATGTAGCAATTACATGGGCCAAAATATAAGTAGAACCAAGGCTGAGAAACAATACTCTAGAAAAATCAGGCTTAAGAAATGCCAGAGCAATGTATATGCCTGTTGTGAGGAAATCATAGCATGTAGAAGTTTACATTTTTAGCCACCTGACAAGATAATAAAAAGGAAGTGGGCCTCTGCTCTTTGGGTCTCTTTTGCATCTGCCATCACGGAGGCCTGCCCTTGTGGCTAGTGCACCTCCTGGTTTCGATTTCTTGGGTAGGACTACTTCTTCCTGTAGTTCCATAAGTTTATTGTACTTGAATGGCTTGGAAGAAGACCGAAGTTAAGAACGTTAAACCCATTAGCCAAGATAAATAATTTTTAAATAAACTTTTATATTGTTTGGCCTGATACAAAGTTTTCTAAAATTACAGAACAAACCATTTGAAAGTGATTATATAAGAAATTATATAAGAAGTCTGATTCTATATGCTGTAGAGGCTTCTTTTTCCTATTCCTTTTGGTTGGATAAGAGGAGGCTAAGACAGGCATTTTTAAATTCTATTAAAATCCGTTTTCTTTAATTTTGAGATATTCAGGAATGGTTTTATAGTGGGTTATGTTGACATATATTTATCATGAAATATTTACCTTCTATAATAATTATTATTATTGTTATTTTTTGAGATGGAGTCTCACTCTGTCGCCCAGGTTGGAGTGCAGTGGTGCCACCTTGGCTCCCTGTAAACTCTGCCTCCTGGGTTCAAATGATTTTCCTGCCTCAGCCTCCCAGGTAGCTGGGATTACAGGCACAGGCCACCATGCCTGGCTAATTTTTGTATTTTTGTAGAGACAGGGTTTCACCATGTTGGCCAGGCTGGTCTCGAACTCCTGACCTCAACTAATTCGCCCACCTTGGCCTCCCTAAGTGCTGAGCCATCACTCCTGGCCCTACCTTATATAATTAATATCATGATCTTTATCTCCTTTGGACACACCTACTTTTCTAGAGTTTGGGACAAATAAAAGAACTTTGTCATAAATAAGTTGTGTTTTTTGTTGTACACAGTTGTCCAGTTTAGTGTTTAATCAAGGTGGTAAATTTAGTTGATTCATCACTTCGATTAATTATATTAATTAATTATAGTCAAACATTAATAATAGTCAAACTGTTTTCTTCCCCAAAACTGATGAAAGTAGATAGTCATAGCTCTTGAAGTGCTCTGAATTCATCTTTTTTTTTTTTTCAGTTTGTCCCTTTAAAAGGAGATTTCAAGTGTGACCTTTAATCCTCTATATCAGCCTTTTGTTCTAGAACTGATTTTTTTTTTTTGAGACAGGGTCTCCCTCTGTTAGCTGGGCTGGAGTCTGGAGTGCAGTGAAGTGATCATAGCTCACTGCAGCCTTGACCTCCTGGGCTCCAGCAGTCCTCCTACCTCAGCTTCCTGTGTAGCTGGGACTATATGCATGTGCCATCATGCTTGGCTAATTTTTTTATTTTTATTTTTTTGTAGAGATGGGGTCTCCCTATGTTGCTGAGGCTGGTCTTGAATGTCTAGGCGCGAGTGATCATCCTGTCTTGGCCTCCCAAAATGCTGAGATTACAGACGTGAGCCACTATGCCTAGCCTGCAACTGAATTGATATACATATGAATCTGGGGTGATACCTGTTACAGTTTTTCAGTTTTTTCTTCTCTTCCCGAACCTCCTGCCCCCTCCCCTCTTCTGTCCCTCTTCCTGCTCCTCGTCCCCTTCCTCCTCACCATCTCAGGAACACTTGATTCCAGCTTAGTGGAGTTTATTAATTCAGTAAACATTTTGGAACCTACTATGTACATTTTGCATTAATTACTATAATGGCTTTAAAAATTGTTTTAGCCTGCTATATAGATTGAAATCCTGGGCTCAAGTGATCCTCCTGCCCCTGCCTCCCAAAATGCTGAGATTACAGATATGAGCCACTGTGCCTAGCCTAGAACTAAATTGATGTACATATGACCTGGGGTGATAGGGTTATTTGAGACACTAAGCCAGTACTCTTACATGTTTGGGTCCCTTTCACTTTCTGTGGTTGGAATGTTTTAAAATAAGACTAGAATAGACTGAGTTTGGTGGCTCACGCCTGTAATCCCAGCACATTGGGAGGCTGAGGCTGGCAGATCATGAGGTCTGGAGTTCGAGACCAGCCTGGCCAATATGGTGAAACCCTGTCTCTACTAAAAATACAAAAATTAGCAGGACGTGGTGGCATGCTGAGGCAGAAGAATCATATGAACCCCGGAGGCGGAGGTTGTAGTAACCCAAGATTGTGCCACTGCACTCCAGTCCAGCCTGGGCGACAGGGCAAGACTCTGTCTCAAAAAAAAAAAAAAAAAAAAAAAGACTAGAATAACAACAGCTCATATCATATTTGTCATGAATACTTCAGTTTTGGAACAACACACCTGTTTCTTCATTGAATGTTAGCAATGACTCCCTAATTTAAGGGATACTTTAATTTTAGTCTGATCCTGGCTTTTGTAGCTATGCTTTTAACTTATTGCATTAAAAGTATTCCTGCCCAGGTGTGGTGGCTCACACCTATAATCCCAGCACTTTGGGAGGTGAGGGTGGAAGAGTCGCTTGAGTTGAGGAATTCAAGGCTGCAGTGAGCTCTGATGCCGCTACTACACTTCAGCCTGGGTAATGAAGCGAGACCCTGTCTCCAAAATAAGGTAAAATAAAATAAAATAAAATGAAATAAAATAATTCTTTTGGATATGTAAACATTTAGGTTTTTCTTCTGGCTTTGAAGTTTGTATTTCAACATGAGGTTTTGAGAAAATAATCAGTTAATGCTGTAGAGACCCTTTCCTAAAAACTTGAGTTAATGAGATCCATTACAAAAGGCAGCTGGTGATGGTTAAATTTTCTCCTATCTGAGAATTGAGTGAGTGTGCGTATGTTGAGTGTGTGGTGGATGTGTGTATACACACATGTTGTGGAAGAGTTCTCTGCTAGAATTGGGGAACAAGATGGAAAGAGATAATTAAATGAGTGCTTAAGGATTGAGTGGATGAAGCCCAAACCTTGAAACAGAACTAGGCTGGAACCACTCTGGTTTCTTGGTAACCAGGGTCATTTTGGGTTATTTGTGTGTATAGTGGTATACCTCTTGTTCCATTATGCTTGACAATACCTTCATGTTAAAGAACGCCGGCCAGCTGCGGTGGCTCATGCCTGTAATCCCAACACTTTGGGAGGCCGAGGAGGGTGGATCACAAGGTCGAGAGATCGAGACCATCCTAGCCAACATGGTGAAACCCAGTGTCTACTCAAAGTACAAAAAATTAGCCAGGCGTGGTGGTGTGTGCCTGTAGTCCCAGCTACTCAGGAGGATGAGGCAGGAGAATTGCTTGAAACCGGAAAACGGAAGTTGCAGTGAGCCAGGATCGCACCACTGCACTCCAGCCCGGCGACAGAGCAAGACTGTCTCAAAAAAACAAAAAACAAAAAACACACCATGGTGGATTTGTAGCCCCTGTCTAGATATTTTTTTAGAATAGGATCTGTTTGTCCATACTTGTGAAAAGAACTGGTTTGGTTTAGGGAGTACATAATTAACAAGGTGGGACAGGAGTTACTAGTCTTCAATTGTTTGAAAAATGTGAAAGAGGGATTAGGCATGTTCTGTGTATCCCAAAGGCATAGCACCAGAACCGGTGGATTGAAGTACGGAAAAATAGATTCTGTTCAGTTCAAGGAGTATTCGAAGAGATCAAGAACCATGGATTGGTGGTGGGATGGATGGAGTGTAGAAACTGTCTTCCAGTGGAGGTTGTCAGGATGACTACTGAGAGGGGACATGTGATTAAAGTAGTGGACTGGGAATAGGCATTGGACTCGATGATTTGTAAGATTGATTTCAATCTAGCCACTCTGTAATTTTTAGGATCCCATGGAAAGTGAAAAATGAAGATGCATCTGGCATTTGAAGGCGAATATCAGATTCATCGGTTCAGGGTCCCTAATGGCTTTTTCTCTCCAACTTCTTCAACCTCTCCTGCAATTATACTCTTTCTCTTACACATCAATGTCTTTCTGTGTATGGAAGCATCGTTATCACCATCAGAACATGCCTTTTTATCACCCTTCTTAAAAAACAAGTTAAAGAAATTTATCTATCCAATGTAGCCTTCCAGCTCTATGGCATTTCTCTCCTGCCCATTCTGGCAGAACTCCCCAAAGGCTTGTCTCTTGGGGTGTGCAATTTCCCCTTTCTGCCGCCCCTCCTCACTCCACCACTCCGTTAAGGTCACCAGAGACCTCCATTTTAACAAATCCCATGGCCTGTTCTAGTCCTCATCTTTTTCAGCCTCTCAGTAGTAGATGGCATCATCCATCCCAGCCCCCTTCTTTTTCTTTTTGGAGTATGCCCTTGTAACCACCCCTGCCCCCTCACTATGCCTTGAAACACCATCTTGACTTGACTTCCAGGGCATCACATCCCCCTTTTTTTCTCCTACATCAATAACTGCCCTCTCCAAAGACCTCTACAGATGGGATTGCCCCAGGGATCAGTCCTTGACTTTCTTCTCCATACTATGCTGTCTCTAGGTTCTTAGCTGGGGTTTGGCTGCTTTAAGAAAAAGAGAAAACTAAACTAAAAAAGATAGACTTTATCTAAATCTAGTTAATTCAGCGCCTTTGGAGAAGACTTGTGAGCATCAGTTTTTTGTTTTGGTTTGAACTGGTGTTTTTGGTTAATTTTTGTAATTGTGTATACCAGTGTACAGCCAGGATTGAGAATCTGGATGATTTCTAGTCCCGGGGGAGAAATATCAAATACTAATAACTTTCAAATTAATGTATTTAACACATTTTCCCCAAACTCCAGCTGTGTTTATTCTGTTGTGTGTTTACATTTCCACTGGAAATAGGCATCTTGATTGCATGCCCCTTCCTCCACCCTGGCTCCTTCCTGGGTTTGCCCTTTGTGCACACAGCTCTCAGGCCACAAGCCCAGAGGAACCTGTTCCCTTAGCACACAGCTCACCCGGCAACAAGTCCTTTCCACTTGCCCTAACACATACGCACATCCTAAATCTCACTGCTGCCTCTCCCACCATCACTTCTCTTCTGGGTAGCCTCAGGAGCCTCCTACCTCTCCTGTGCTCTTTCACTGTCACTCTCAGACAGTCCTTGTACAGTCAGAGTGGTCTTATCACTGATCACAGTCATTCCCTTGCTCCAACCCCCCATGGCTTTTCATTCCAACGGACAAACTCCCCGCTCCTTATCAGGAGCTACAGGCTCCCCTTCATGTGGCCTCTGCTGAATTCTGTAAACTCATTTCCTCCCACTCCCTCCTTCCCTGCCCCAGTCAGACCGAACTGACCACCATGCTGTTCCTCAAACTTCCCAAGTTTGTTCCTCCTGCCTCAGAGCCTTTGCGCGCACCCCTCCCTCTGCCTGGAAGCCCTGTCCCCATAGATTGTTTCTTGGCTCTCACCCTAATTTTTCTCAGGTTTCTGCTCAGATGTTACCCCAGGAGAAGGCCTACCCAAAATACTCCTCTCTCCCACCCACTCTCTTCTGGTTTATTTTTTCCCTCCACAACATTGATCTCTATCAAAATCCTGTTTTTCTGGCTATTTTGTTAGAACTTTTATCAGTGCTCTATCTCCAGCACCATCGGCAGTGCTCACATGCATTAAGTGACAGTACATACTTGTGGTTGAATGATAAAGCGCTACTCCTTGAGGAATGGTCCCAAGACCTTGGCGTTTTGTCACTTCTGTGGCCATTGGCCCCTTTTCCAGCCTCTGAGCAGACAGTGCTGGCTATGGCCAGGATGTCCTGCTAAGTTTATCTCAGAGCCTACTCTGTTCTTGCTGCTTCCCATTTGGCCTCCTGACTATTTACCGATAACTCCAGAAATACACCGGCATGGAGAGGTCAAGCAGCGTCTGGCATTTTAGCTCTAGGTGGGTACCTTTCAGTTCTTCTCTTCCTGACTACCCCAAAGCAAGTCCATGCTGGTCCTGTTTCTGTAGACAGACTGGTCCTTTATAATCCACTTTCCTGATTTCCTTCCCCTTTTCTCTTTGTCCCTTCTTGGTCTTCTTTGCAGGCACCTTCCCCCTTCTTTGTCCAATATCAAAACGTTGGTATTTCTTAGGATCTACCTGGATTCTCTGCCCTTCTTACTCCACTCTCTCCCTGGTGACCCCACCCAATCCTAGGGTTTCAGATTCTCTACATGCCAGTGGCTCCCAAACTTATATTCCAGGCCTAAGCTCTTGTCTAATTTCTAGACCTGGGTGTCTAGCTAGAAAATGTTCTTTGGTGTCTCACAGGCAACTCAAATTGTATGTGAAGAAAGCTGAACTTGCCGTCTCTTTCATTTTTCCCCTTAGTCAATGACCCAGGTAACTATCTCGAAACCTGGAAGGCTTCTTTTGCCCTTTCCCCTATGCCTAATCAATTGCCAGTATTGTCAGTTCTCCAGGTGAATAGCTGTAGACTCTATATACTGCCTGTCACTGTGCACTGCCACCAGCTAAGACCAAGCCACTGCTGCCATCTCTTTCCTAGGTTACTTTAAGGGTAGTTGCACCACCTACACTTTCTCCAGTCTAATGTCCTGTGCTGTTATTTGCCTTTATAAAATGTCCATCTGATTGCATCAGCCTCTGCTAATGCCTCATTAGAGTTTTGATAAAACCTAAACTTTTTAACAGGGCTTATAAGATCCTTAATAACCTGTTCCCAAACTGGCTGCATTTCTTGGAGTTTCTTGGAAGTATCTGCCTCCCTCAAGCACACCCCACCCCACCCTGCATACATACACATAACTCCTGTGGGCACTTGTTTGTCATTTACAATAGTGTATAACATAGGGCACAGTAAGGCCTCAATAAATATTTGTTGAATTGATATAGGAAGGCAGTGGTCCTGGATTGTAATTGTGTGCCCTCAAATTTTAATTTAATATACTTTAAAAATGTAAAGGCTTGACCAGGCACAGTGGCTCTTGCCTGTAATCCCAGCAATCTGGGAGGCTGAGGCAGGCGGATCACCTGAGGTCGGGAGTTCCAGACCAGCGTAATCAACATGGAGAAACCCCGTCTCTACTAAAAATACAAATTAGCCAGGGGTGGTGGTGCACGCCTGTAATCCCAGCTACTCCTGAGGCTGAGGCAGGAGGATCTCTTGCAGTTGGGAGGTGGAGGTTGCAGTGAGCCGAGATCGCACCGTGGCTCTCCAGCCTGGGCAACAAGAGCAGAACTCCATCTCAAAAAAAAAAAAAAAAAAAAAAGTGATAGAGGCTTGCAGAGTCAGAAGTTGCTGTTTTGTTTTATAGTGCTGTGTATATGTTTCCCTCTACTCTGTAGTTTCCAGAGGCTTATTAAAAACGGAACTAAAAGAAGTATGTGGGATTCTGTTAGGAAATCAGTTTCAATCTGTGCTCTTTGGCGGTTGAGTGCTGAGCTTAGAAGGCTGCCAGATGGGGACATAGGAACCAAGTCACCATTGCTTCCCAGTGGGGAACAGGGGCGTAAATTGGCTGAATGGGCTTCTGCGGTAAAACTCCTTCAACTTGAGCTTGTGTAAGCCAGGATCAAAATACCTGATACTTGTTGAGACTTGTCTATACTGTTGATTAAACTTTCAAACCTGTTTGGGAAGAAGGCTTGGAACAGCAGTGGATTTGGGTCTTGTGCAGTAAATCCTATTTAAAAGAAATAGACAAAATCTTAATCATGTTTAATTTGTAACAATATAGGTAAGACTGTTGGTTGCTGTTGTAATGAACCTAAAAAAGAATAGAGAATGTTTTTTTCCTTAGAAGTTCAAGGTTTAATGACGAAACCCTGTCTTACTAAAAATACAAAAATTAGCCAGGTGTGTGGCCTGGCGCCTGTAATCCTGGCTACTCTAGAGGCTGAGGAGAGAGAATAGCTGGAACCCCAGAGGCAAAGGCTGCAGTGAGCCGAGATTGCACCACTGCATTCCAGCCTGGGCCACAGAGCAAGACTGCATGTCTAAAAAAAAAAAAAGAAGTTCCAAGTTCAATATTTTCAACTTCCCCCTCGGGACTGGGAACTCCTGGGTGAGGTTTCTAAGTCTCCATCCTCTCAGAACTCCTATCTCTAACTTCTTCATGCATGGATCAGAGGGGCCTGGAGTCACTGCTGAGTCACAGGGATAAGCAAGAAGGGAATGACACACTTCCTGCCCCAAGCTCTAGGGCATTTTTACGGTTTGTTTTTCAGTTTCTCTTTGAAGATTCCCTGAAAAGACAGAAGGTTGCCCTAGCTGTCTCCTGATTAGCAGCCTCTATTTGTTTATACAATTTCGTAGGATATCCTCTCTGCTATGCTTTGTAACTCACAGGCTTTTTGAAACCTTTTTTCCTTATCACAACAGTGTTACATGTTTGTGTGGTGTATTTATCAACTACAATTTGATCAATAAAAAAAGAGGTACTCCTTATTGTTATTAACCAGAAAAAAATATGTTATGAATATCATCATTTCAGGCTCTTTTCTGTGTGCTTATAGTTTTCTCTTTAAAAATTATATATGGCTGGCCGGGCACGGTGGCTCAAGCCTGTAATCCCAGCACTTTGGGAGGCCGAGGCGGGTGGATCACGAGGTCAAGAGATCGAGACCATCCTGGTCAACATGGTGAAACCCCGTCTCTACTAAAAATACAAAAAATTAGCTGGGCATGGTGGCACGTGCCTGTAATCCCAGCGACTCAGGAGGCTGGGGCAGGAGAATTGCCTGAACCCAGGAGGTGGAGGTTGCGGTGAGCCGAGATCGCGCCATTGTACTCCAGCCTGGGTAACAAGAGTGAAACTCCGTCTCAAAAAAAAAAAAAAATTATATATGGCTTAATATAATTTCTTTGCTTTTATATATTGTTTTGTAGCCTTTGTGAAGAGTTCTCATGTTATTAATACTCTGCAAGATCAGTTTTAAAGATTGCATTACTGACCAGTGCAGTGGCTCACATCTGTAATCCTAGCCCTTTGGGAGGCTGAGGCAGGAGGATTGCTTGAGGCCAGCAGTTCAAGACCAACCTGGCCAACACAGTGAAAGCCTGTCTTTAAAATAAAAAAAAAATAATAATAAAAAAAGATTGCATTACATGCTGTTATATGGATGTGCCGTAATTTACTTAATCAGTCTGCATGTGGATAGTAGGGCTCTAAAAGTTTTCATATGGGGTCATTGCTATAACCTGCACAGCTTCCTTGCACCACAGCTATCCACACTTGTCTCTATTTCACTGGATGTATTCCTGTAAGTGGTTCAAAGGCCCTGTGGAGTTTTAAAGTTTTTTATCTTTATTGTCACTTTGCCTTCCAGACATTTGTTCTATTTTACATTCCCGCCATATAACATAAACTCCTTACCATGTCCTATATGGTCTACATATTCTGGCCTTTGGCGAGCTCCCAACTGCTTCTCACACCTTTCCTCCCCTTGCTTCTCTCACTGTAGCCGAGCAGCCCCTCTCCTCTCCTTCCCTGAAGCGTGCCAGGCTTGTCCTATCTCAGGCTGTAGCACTTGCTCTTTCTACCGCCCAGACCATTATTCCTGTGGCTTTCAGCATATACCTCCAATGCCACTTCTGCTAGAGTGGGCTCCATCAGAATCCCCTGTTTATTTTTGCCCTAGCACCTTTCACAGTCTGTCCTTTATTTACGTATGTGCTTACTGGACTGCCACCTCTTTTTCCCATTGAGGTCAGTTTTGTAAGACAGGCAACGCCATATGGTTCATTTCCCATGTCCCCAGCATCTAAGTCAATGTCTGCTATTCAGTAGGTACTGGGTAAATGCAGGTGGATTCATTCATGCTGAATGAATGAAGAAATCTCCCTGTCATATAAGAGTGTGGTGTAGTAGGGCTGATGAACTGTGTATAGTGATGGTTACCTCTTGGAGCAAAACATGGCTACCTCTTGGAGCAAAATGTAGGAAATGCTGTAAGTGTCCAAATATCACAGAGATGCAGGAGTGGGAGCCAGTGACTGGCTACAGTGTCATGAAAGGGTTCATCTGAGCGGAGCCTTGGGAGATTGGCAGTGTTTTGCAGCTGGTGACGATGGAAAGGATCCGAGGGGCTGAAGAAAGTGGGTGAGCCGAGGCCCAGAGGCAAAACAGTGAAGCACGGCGGGGGCAGGACTGGGGACTGCTTTAAATCCTGTGTTGACTCATGGACTCGGAGCCCTGAGCGGCAGGGAAGCATTGCATGCTCCTCATCAGAGGGTGACATGGTGAGTGAGGATACAGAAGTACTTTTTAAACTAAATTCTAGGTACACATGGCAATGTTAGGGTGATCAGGCTGTTCTTCAAGAAGATGTACCATGAGGACAACTAAGTAAGAGGAGCAGGAAGTTCCGGCTAGATGATGAGCCTGAAGGGGGTTGGGATGATGGGCTGGAAATGAGAAGGCAGAGGAGCATTTTGGAGCTGGGGAAGAGGGAGAGTGGGACCCACGATGACACTGAGGTTTTAGTCTGAGTGACTGATGGGAAGATGAGATATGGAGCCCTAGAACAGAAGCTGTTTTGAAGTAAGAACACTTATGAATTTAGTTTTGACCTATCCCTTTACTGAATTAGTAAGCCTCTTCCAGATTAAACCAGCCCATGTGCCCTCCTTTGTCCTGAAGGGGCTTGGGTGACAAGAAGATAGGGAAGGGGAGACAGAAGTATAAACCACAGGATGGGGGCTCGAGCTCCCGTGGCCTCTTCCTCCTTTGTAAGAAAAGGACTGCATTTGTGGAAAGGGGAAATGGGGCTCTAACTCTTTTCCAGGGGATGAGATGTCGTTTCCTGGAAATGTCTGTTCTCAGGCCCCCATTGGGAAGGATTTGCCACCAGCCTTGTTGTTGGGTAAATTTGTTCATGTTGTTAGGCTGAGGAGAGTGGGGGCGGATGTGTGTTGACTGTGGAGCACATGAACATGTGGACTCAGGGTACAAATGGGAAGAGGCCCAGAACTGGGTGACACATCATATTTTTCCTACAGACATTCAAAAATGATGTGCTTTTCTTAGGGGAAAACATGAAAGGGAAATTACTCAAGACATGTTATAGTGCTGATTGCTCTCTAAATTGAAAAGGTTTTGTTGTTGTTGTTTTGTTTTTGTTTTTTGAGACAGTCTCACTCTGCTGCCCAGGCTGGAGTGCAGTGATGCGATCTCTACTCACTGCAATCTCCGCCTCCTGGGCTCAAGCAATTCTTCTGCCTCAGCCTCCCGAGTAGCTGGGACCACAGGCATCCACTACTACTCCTGGCTAATTTTTTCATTTTCAGTAGAGATGGGGTTTCACCATGTTGGCCAGGTTGGTCTCAAACTCCTGGCCTCAAGTGATCTGCCCACCTCAGCCTCCCAAAGTGCTGGGATTACAGGTATGAGCCACCTTGCCCAGGCTGGAAAGGTTTTTGAAACTTACTTTTCAAAAAAAACTTGGTTTGAAAATAGCCACATGATATATCTCACTACATAATGAGAAAGCTCTCTGTCTTCTAGAGAGGGAATGGAGAATAGAAGTGCTTGGCTGGCATTCTCTGGAATATTGTCTTTTCAAGAAACCACATTCTATTGCCTTAAAAACAAAAGGAGGTTTAACACAATGCAAATGGAAATGAGAATGGGTGAGGCACAGATGAGAAGACAGCAGAACGTGGTAAATAAGTGACCACCCAAACCAAGAGAGAAATCAGTGATGACCAAGTGACAAGGTTGTGAAGGGAGCCAGAGAGGTTAAAACAGAAAAAAATAATAGGTTGGTGATGGAGGGAAGATGAGAAATTTAACTTGGGAAATATTCATGGCCTTATTAACCAGAATTTCTAGAAATTTACCTTACGATTGGATAGTTTTTCTTGGCAAATTGAGAGTTTAATTAGTTTAGTATTTTATTACTAGGGATCAAGTTCAGTTTTACATGAGGTTTTGCAATGGAATGATGCTATAAAATGTCAGGCCTCTGTTTATATTCAGTTCAGTAGAGAATAAACCACATTTAAGTGCCAGCATATTTATTGCAGCCAGCACTCAGTGTTTCTTTGCTTTCTAAATGCTGATTCTGTGTTTTCATTGGTAGTGTAGGTGTGAAGGGAGACTTGAGCATGAATCATAGGAAGACAGACGTAGATGCTCATTCTGCAGGCCTAGGGCCCAGCAAGTGCCACAGCTGTGCTGCTCATAGCTAGTGGTGGGATTCTGGGCAAGCCTTTCCGTCTCCTTGGATGGCCTTGTTTTCCTTGCTTGTGAAATGAGGTTAGATGGTATCAGCGGTCTTGCCAACACCCAAGTTATGTGATTCTAAGAGAAATTAGAAGACAGCCTTCTTTTTTTTTGCTTCTAACAATAACATTTTTTATACAATTTATACTTAAAACATAGAAACAAGTACTACACGATAGAAAGGCCTACCTTCCCATGCTTACCTTTTGTGCAGCGCATTTGGGTGGGCAGCCTGAATGGCAGCTGTGGTGATGACAGACGTGAGCAATCTCTGCCCCAGTGCTGGCCCTCAGCAGCAGTTGTTCACACTGCTTAACTCACCACTCTACCTGGCCTTGGGAGTTATTTTGCGTTTCTATTAAACCTAAAGCTATTATTCCTATTTTCCATGTGGTCTGCTCTTTGTGCTTTTTGCCTGGTGAATCATGGATGTTTTTGTGATATGATACGAAGACAAAAAAGCCAGCAGATGTAAGCTCATATTCCAGCATTCTGCTGAACAGATGTTACCTTTATGGAGCTGGGTTTCCACACCTGTAACCTGAGGATAACGATGCCCACTTCCCAGGGTTTTGGCGAGGACTGAGTGGACCACAGTGAGAGCACCATGCACACTGTGGACATTTGCAGGTGCTTAGCAGCAGGATTTCCCCAACCTTGTCTAGACACGGACCATGCAAGGCCATGTCTAGACAAGGCTGGGGAAATCCTGTGCCGTGCAAGGCCTCCTTTATGTGAGAAGTTGGGTCTGACCGTCCGCCATCTCTGTTAGAACATCTGGAAAACGCTTCTGAGCACATTGTTTATCTCAGGCACTGGGTCTCCTGGAATAATTCCTTCTCAGCCTGCCTTCTTCATGCTTCATCAATGATTCCTTCCTCTTCGAAGAAGAGGAGAGAGACAGAGAGGAATAAGTTGAATAGAGGAGGGGGAAGCTCTGATTAGGGCCGTGGTGTAGGGAGGCCATTGAAAGAGTTGGTATGGGTGTGATTCAGCATGTCAGGAGCGTACGTAGAGAACTGATGGGAAGAGAGAAAGGTTGAACAGGAAGAAAATGAAATTAATCTTGGCAGTCATGGCATTAAGCACTAGGGATTAGGAAGTATCCTGGGAATGCCAAAGCATAAAGGTCAAGGTGTTTTGTAGACATTTCCAGTTTTGTCTGAGGCTGTCGAATTAGATGAAATAAACAAATGAAAGTATCTTTTTATGCAGGCACAAATGTCTCACTCTTGTGATGATTTTGTTGAATGTGCTACTGATAAGGATGTGGGTAGCTGTGAAGGAAATATTTTTCTTGGGGTATGTGATAAGCAGTTGATGAAACTAGGCCAGTGAGAGCGTGTGTGTCTAGAGATTGTTCTGGTAGGGCAGGGGTTAGGCCTCATGGCCTCTCCTCTCAGCCCTGCCCTATTGTGCAGGGCCCTGTTGAATATGCTGCTTAACCTCTCTGCTCTGCCACTCGCTTTGGAAACTGGGATTGCCACCCACTTTCGCTGAGCGTGCAGGGAGTGAAATGATTTAAGTGATAGTCTCTTGCTCTGAGATGCCACGATAACCCGGAGCACACACACACGGAGGAGAAGGATCCGGTTTTCTCATGGCCACCATCGTGTGTTTGCAGAGAGATAGAGAAGAATACCAGATAAGACAGCCCCAGACTTCCCTCATGACAGCTCATTTGGTATTACTGTGACACTCCAGAGTGCTCCCATGACTGACAGTGTCAGTTGTGCTCTCAGGGGCTGGGGATTAGGGGTTGGGGTGCAGATTAGCCCTGTGCTTCTGCTGCAGAGCTCCGCTCACCAAGAAAAAGGCCAAGAGCCACGTGTATTCCTGAGTGCAAATTGCCTTTACAAATTTGGGTCTGGACAGATTCTTCAGCCACTAGAGGCCACTAGGCAGGGCTCCTAGGGCTGGAATTCTCAGCTGTCTGCTCTCTCTGCCTTGCCTTGAAGCATGGGTGATGCATCCATATTGGGCGACCATCACAGTGTTGATCCCTGAGCCTACCTAGAGTGTCTTAATTCACAAGTCCTAGGGAAGCATGGAAGTTCTGTGCATAGTCATGTCTACAAAGGCATCTTTGTAGAGATTAACTTTTTTTTTTTTAAACATAAGGCTATTCTATAAGGTTTGACTGCTTCACAAATATTTACTCGAGAGTCTCCCTGCTCTTTAGCCTCTGTCTGCAACTCTTCTTTCTTCCCAAATATAATAGGATAAGCAGAATGCTAACTGCTGGTACTGGTTTAAACAGCACACTTTGAATAGATCCAAGGACAACCTGGGCATTCTAGTCTCAAGTGAGAGAAGAGGAGTGTCTTAGGGAAATGCCTATGCAGATGCTTTGCTTTTTATTCTCCTATTTTTGGAGAACTCTCTCCAAAATCAGTTATTTCCTGCTGGGCGTGGAGGTGCCCACTGGATACCTGAGGCTACCATGTGTAGCCTCCTCTGCCCTTGCCTGGTGTTGGGACCTTGCTGGTACCTCCCTGACTGGGCCTGGAGTGTGTGTAAGGGCCCTGCTGTGATGGTGGGAGTTGTTTTCACATAGGACTGCAGGATTCTTTCTCCAGCCTTCTCTTCCCCCGGCTTCACTGCACTGCCCCATCCTCCCCCAGCAGAAATGGAAAGAGTGGTTCCTGGTGACCACCTAGCCAAGCAGCCACCACTGAGGTCACATTTTAGGGAAATGTGAGGGGCCTGTTCCTCTGTTTAGATGCAGCATTTCTGCTCTTTGTAACTTACCCTTGGAATTGCCAGTGAATCACGGCCTGGGAAGTTCTTGTGATTTAGAGTCCTGCACTTCCAGGAAGAGTTTTCTCTTGACGCCTTCTTTGACCCTTAGTTCCTGATGAAGTTTTCATGGCTTGGAAGTCCAGTCAGAATTTGGGGGGTTAACACAAAAGAACACAAAAATATTGTTTCTAAGGTATAAACTGGTATAAACATCATATCTCTATGAATTAGTCACATGATTAATGTAGGCCAAAGAAAACAGGAAACATATAGATATGTTTGTAAATTGATGTTGTTTTGGTATCTCTTTTGACCTCCTTCCCACATTAGTATTTGGCACTTGATTTTAATTTAGGTCAGTAATAATGCTCATTACTGCTTGAGAACTCTGTGTGCATCAAGCAATATGTTATTTGCTTCACGTGGTTCTCTTTAAATCTTACTAGCAATTCTGTGATGTTGATGATGTGATTCTCATCTTACAGAAGTGCAAAATTGCTCAGGGGTGTTAAATAACTTGCACGTCTGCAAAACCGGAAAGTGGTCTACATAGACTCTGAGCCAGGCCTTGAAGAGTGTGTCCATTACCTTCCACGTTTTTTGCCAGGTGCCTGGTAGATTCAAGGTGGAGTGTTATTGCTACAGAGTATAGAAATAAAATCAAGAAGCTTACCATGTCGGGAGAGTAAGATAAACAACCAAAGATAATACAAGGACAGCTATGATAGATACCAAAAAAGTGTTATCAAGAAAGGTCAACTGAGGTGCAGTAGGGGCTAAGGGAAGAGGTTGAGATCATACACACCTAACTGGGGTCACCCAGGAAAAGTCTTCTTAGAGGTGGTGCACTTGAGGTGGGCCTCATAGGACTGGCAGAATCTTACTTGTGGGGTGGATAAGGAAAGATTTGTGGGTGGCAATGACTGCCAGATGCCCAGGTAAATAAACAGGCTCATAAAGAAACTATTAGATTATATATATGCATGTATGTGTATGTGTACATGTGTGTATTGTGTATGCCTGGATACACTCACAGTTATATTCATTATGAAAACCTTCTATATCTTCCAAAGCAAAAGGCTAATGACTTTAAGTAGCAACGTTGTCCAAACTGTGTTCTCTAGTTCTCCTGAGAACAGAAACACCTCTGAGCAATACTTAATAGACGTTCATGTTTATACAGGTAGGAATGAGGTGTTTTTAAAATTTTCTTTTCTTCAGGCATCTGTGAATGAGGCCTCTCCCTCTTTTTGTTTTTTAAGTATCTGTTTCTATTTTCTAGCATGTTGAAACATAGACTTCCTGTTTCTGCTTGATTTTGAATATACTCCTGTTTGCTTGTCACAGGTAATCTTGAGTTTCTGTGTAGCTGTAGTTTACAGGGAGCAAGTGCAGGCAGCAACGAGTCCATCCCTGTTGTGAATGTGGAGACCTCTCTGGACTTACAATTAAAGGCTGCATAATGCATTCCACTACAAGTGACGAAACCCAGCTCCCAGAATAACAAGCAAGACAACTTTTCAAAGTGACTGTTGTTGACCAGTGCCTTCTGTGCATTTATGTGTTAAGCTTAAGGTAGATTTTTCAAAAGGATAGTAGAAATTATTTTGAATTCTTCTTGAGAAGGACTGAGTCTCCCCGAAGGTGATGCAGGCGCCGTAGTGCACACGTCAACAGGGTGATTGCGTGCGTTCCTCACGTCTGTATGACTCTACCAAGATACTGTGAAGTTGTCCTTCTAATTGTATACAGGGAGAATATGCTGAAACTAGGTGAGTTAAAACTGCCCTCAGAATATGTTTGAATGTAATGTCTTCGTTGAAATCTGGTAAAATGTTCAGATGACTAGCATGGTATTGCTGTCTTCAAGGAATAATGTTTGTTCGTGGCTTTAGAGTTACTGTGTTCAACACATCACTTTTGTTTTATTTTGTTTTGCTATGGCTCTGGGTGTGGGGAACCAGTGTTAAGCTGAGGGAGGTGTAAGTATTGTAGGTGGAAAAAATGGCATCTGAAGTTCTCACGTAGACAGTTTCATTTACAAATAGATGAAGGTTTGAAATGTTTCAGAGGTGGGACTCTGAAAAGGTTGGATGGCTTTTTCACCCAGAATTTCTCTTTTACATTTTTTATGTGTTTATTAACCGTAGGACACCTCTGGTTCCCGGTGGTCTGGCAGCAGTGGTAACAACATGGAACAATCCGTAAACGCGAGGGTGTTTATTTCTATTCTCTCATTGGGTAATTGTTTGAGTATTGCTGTTGCCATTTTCGCTAACAACCAAAAAAAATTTTACCTTATATATAAAGCATTTTGTACTTTTAAAATAACACCTTAGGTTTGTTTTTAGCCATGCTTAATGCTTCCACAGTAGACTTAATTTTATTTTTAAAGTAAATTGAAAAAGTTGCCAAGGATTGGAATACAGTGTTTTAAATAGCCCTTAAAGTTATATTGGTGTTTATATACTTTTTTGCAATTTGATGTATAATATTTGCTTAGGTTTACTTAAAATTTTTCTGCTCAACAGATTTTCTGGAACTTAAATTTGATACTAGGAAAAAACTAGAATTTGGAAGACATAGGTGGGTGTTGGTATATCTAGTCTTTTGGTCCATTATTGAACCTTAGCAGCCAATAAATATTATTTCGTAGAATCTTGGCTTCTCTTGTATGGAATGTGGTCACCTATATATCATTTATAGTCAATATACATTTGTCTACTAGATGCCTAGAGCTGTGCATGTGATCCCATCATATATGTATGTGTGTGTGTGTATATACATATACACACACATTCTAGCCATATATAAAAATGGTTATGTGTCTGTGGCTGTATGTCATTGCATATATACAGTTGAGAACAGAGCCAGCTTTGCTTGGGAGGGTTTTGTGGAAGACGTGAGTTTTGGATAGAATTCCAAAGGGAGGGTGAGCAGCGTACTTTGGCAGAAAGATGTGTACATAAGGCTTCCAAGGCTGGAGTGATTAAGTCATAAGCATTCAAGGGTAAGCATGAGCCATTTGAGAACCAACTGTAAATTAGTGGTTGAATATAGCCAGACTTGAAGTGAAGGAGAGGCAAGGTTGTGCATGCCAAGCTAAGAACCGTAGCGGTAGAGTGGCACGTAGGAGCTTGTCTACTCTGTTCCTGGTAAATTTCACTCTTGGATATCAGCACATCCTGACCATGTTGCCATCTAGTGGAACTGGCTGAAATGCCTGTGGGAGCATCAGTACTTTTTCCCACTTCAGGATAAACTCAAGCGTGATATTTTGGCAATAGGGAAACTTACTTCCCTGTTACCTGGGGATTTTAAATGAAGAATCAGACGAGGTGGGTTTAACTATGCTTTCCCTAGATGACATTAATTTAGATTCTGGAAATGTGGAGCTGAATGCTAATATAAGGAATTTCTCATAAACAACATCTGGAGTCCAGGGTATGACTGCTGAGAGTGCTGGGTGTACATGCCCATCAGCTTAATATATGGAGCGAGCAGGAAGCAGCGCTTGCGAGGTTCTGCAGTGGAGTGAAAGCATACCGCGTCTGGCCCTGGGCCCTTTATATTTCACTTAGGCCAGCTTGTTTTTGTCATGAGGTTACAGAGTCCATCCTAGTGGCAGAGAGAGCCCCCTGACCATAAGCACCACAGCCCACAGACCCCAGACCGAAGACAAGGTAAAGGTCTGTAATCCTCTTTCCCTCCCTCCCAGCCATCCATGGACATATGTATTCAGCAAATACTTACTGAATTATGTCCCAGGCACCTTCCAGATACTGAGGCTATAGCAGTAAACAAAGCAGATAGAAATCCCTGCTATTGGATAGCGGATATTCTAGGTGGGGTGACAAACATCAACAAAATAAATAAGTAAAAATATATAATAAGTGGAGAGCTGAGTGCTAAGTAGAAAAAAATATTTTCAAGCTGAAGAGGGAAACAAAGATTGTTGCAGGGAGTGAGAGGGTGAAGGCAGGTAATTGTGGTTGCAATTGTGAGTGAATCCTCACTGAGCATGTGATTGATATCAGACTCACCTGAGTAATGTGAGGAAGCCAGACGTAGATATCCTGGGGGAAGAACTTTCCAGACAGAGGGCAAGCGGCTGCAAAGGCCCTGAGGTGAGAATGGGCCTGATGTATTCCAGAAACAGTACAGGAGCTTAAAGGAGGGGAAGAGATGAGTCAGAGAGGTTTTGAGGAGCTAGATGGTAGGGCCTTGTGGACAGTTGTAATGAATTTGACTTGTACTAGGCATGAGATGAGAAGCCATTTGATTTAGTCCAGTCTTCTCATTTTACAAATCCAATGTAGGCCAAAGAAATCAAGGAAGGTGTCCATGGTCATTCAGCCTCGTGGTGTGAGAGCTTGGATGAAAACCTGTCTCCTGCCTCTGGTACTCTACCGGCCACCCTGCCTGCCCTGGGGGATACATGGCCATGTGCAGGTGCAGACTTCCAAGTGCAGTGGTCTGAGAGGAAGAAAAGTGCTGTGGGCTCCTCCAGCAGCTGTGTTTCAACATTAGTTGTTCCCCTTCTGTGTCCCTTTCTACCTATAACAAACACAGAATGGCTTAGACCTCTTATTTCAGAGAAATACTATGGCAGAGTATTTCTCTGAAATAAGAGGTCTAAGCCTTTCTGCCAAATATTGCCTGCCTTTGTTTTGCTATGGCAATAAATCCTTCAGGTTTTCCCAGTGGTATTCTGCCCATTAGCCTGTGAAGCACAAGAATCTGCAGTCTCATAAAGCCTCCCCTGTTTCTTATTTGCATTCATTTTTAAGCTATTTGGATATAATAAACATAAGATAAAATGTCTACAGTCCTAAGAAGTTTGATCACCATTCTCAGTATCACCCTCCCACCCTGAAAATTAGTAAGATTGAATATTAAATGTCACTTAAGATGAATTTGAAAATAAGATTACTAGTTGAGGAGAGAATGTGAACTCGTCACCAAATACAGCTTAACCTGGACCATTTTGGCCCAATACTCATTGTCTTCTTGTTTTACTTTGAACAAGTTCAAGCCTTTTTTTCCCCTTCTATCTCTTTTAGATCTTATGACCACTGTCCTCTGGACACAGGCCAGATCCTCTAATATCACTTTATGGTGAAGGTCAGACCAGTGCTAAGTATAGAAGAAAATCACTTTGTGCTGTCATCTGCATTTTCTCCTCTTGTTTAATCGTCTCCTAGCCTGCATCCAGTGGACAAAGCGACGTGAAGTATTTGCATCTTTGGAGAGAACTCATCCTGAATTCTCTTGCTTCATTCTTTCCCTTCCTCTTAAAGTAGAGCTCCCATTCTAGACGATAGGAGATTTACGTCATCATCATATCTTGCACTTACATTTGTTTGTGTAGCACTATTTCTTTTTTGCCAACCAAGGTGATTTCATATGTTTATTTGTACATGTCATCTATAAATGAGCGTGACATCCCACCAGCTTGAGCCATTAGGGTTAGCATTGATTTGCATCCTTTGGAATCAATTCTCCTTTTGGTAAAATTGCCTATCACTAGAGCCTGAGGGCGTAGACCTCTGTGGTCTTTCTGTTTCTATTTTTAGGAGAGTGTGCTCCTGGAAGAGCTATCTGAGCTGGATTTGATGAGAACCTAAGAATGAGTGCTTGGTGGAGGAAATTTCGTATCAGAACTCAGGGCCATGTGTGAGTTAGCAGCCACAAAAAATTAAAAATAAAATAAAAAATTTAAAATGTCAGGGCCAATAGGACAACAAAGCCATGTAGAAATGCAGATATTAAGGAGGGCCGCCATGAACAGTAGGCTTGACAAGAAACATTTCTGCGGTTCCTGTTTACCACCTAAGCCAGAGCATTACAGCATTTGCTGCGTGTGGGAGATGGAAAGTGAAAGTGCTCAGTTAAAGTTGCCGCCAAAGAAAGTCTAATTAACACCCTAACTGATTTCCCTAGCTTCCAGAAAGTCTTTCTGTTGGAATCCAGCATTTCAGCTGTAAGACTGCTGAGTGGAAGTGCGGAAATGCAATTTGCTGTCTGCAGAGCCCCAAGTGGACTTTGAGCACATTCTTTTTGTTTTGTTTTGTTTTGAGACAGAGCCTCGCTCTGTTGCCCAGGCTGGAGTGCAGTGGCACAATCTCAGCTCACAGCAGCCTCTACCTCCCGGGTTCAAACAATTCTCCTGCCTCAGCCTCCGGAGTAGCTGGGACTACAGGCTCCCACGCCTGGCTAATTTCTGTATTTTTAGTAGAGACAGGGTTTTACTGGGTTGGCCAGGATGGTCTTGATCTCCTGACCATGTGAACTGCCCACCTTGGACTCCCAAAGTGCTGGGATTACAGGCATGAGCCACTGTGCCCAGCCGACTTTGAGCACATTCTAAGACAAAAATCTGGCCTGACCTTAATAGTCCAGGGCTTTCCATTGCTGATTTGCTCCTCTCTTGCTAACTGCTGAATAATGTTCCTGCCCTTCACCACATGTGCCCCTGAGCTCCTCACCATACTTCAGCTCCTGGGAGAGATCCCAGGGCAGACCTGACCTCCTCATTCCTGGCTCCTTATTCCAGATCAGAATCTGGAGCTTAGAACACACACATACCTTCTCCGCACCTTGTCCCATCCTGCAAGTCTTTTGTGCTCCTGTCAGGCAGGCAGCCACCCACAATATGACAAGGATATTCTCACGTTGGGTTTATCAGGAAGCCCCATTAGGGAGTGTGGTTCAGCACCAAGTTTTGAGTGGAGGAGGAAGATCAGGAACCCATGTCCTACCTTACAGAACTTCCACCCCATCTGTGCCTCTGTGGTGTCTTGGCATCCACCCACTTTTCCCCAGCCTTTGGACTCTGCTATCACTGTCACCAGACAGGCCAGAAATGGTCCTGCTGGAGAGGAGGCTTCCAGGCTACCCTCTGGCCTTTGTTACCAGGAGGCTTGAGGAAATGGGCAACAGCATTGATCAGCTGTGTATCCTTGGCTCCTTCACCCACTGTCCTTCAGGTGTTGGAGAATGTTGTAAAGCCAGCAACAAGATTAGAAATTTTCATGCACTGTTCCTCCTTAGCTGCCCAGGATATTATATCCATTGTGGCTTTTGCTGTACAAGAAAGAGAAACCCCAAGTTCAACTTGTTCATACAAAAGAGATTTTTTTGTTGGCTCACATAACTGGGAAAAAAGTTTTGATTTAGCAGTTCAGTGATGTCAAGAACCTATTTTCTAGCTTGGGCAACATCATGAAATTGAGACTCTATGTCTACAAAAAATCAAAAAGAATTAGCCTGGCACGATGCTGTGTACCTGTAGTCCCCGCTACTCGGGAGGCTTAGGTGGGAAGATGTCCTGAGCCCAGGAATTTGAGGCTGCAGTGAGCTATGATTGTGCCACTGCACTTCAGCCTGGACAATAGAGGGAGACCCTGTCTCTAAAAAAAAAAAAAGGCCCCATTTTCTGCCTTCTGTGGTTGAGCTTCATCCTGAACTCGTTTGTTGATAAAATCCTGCAATTCTAGACTTCATATCCACCCTACACTCTCCAGAGGGAGAGAGATAAGTGGCTTCTTGTGGTCATGTCAGAGGAGCAAGTGACCTTTTCCAGAAGCCCCCAACAAATTTCTGATGTCTCAATGACCAGTTCTTTGGCTATGGCATCTGCTGTGATGATTGGCTTGGGCTTGGGTTGCCTAAACCCGTCACTCTATGGGATTTCTGTGATTTATTTAAAATGATCAGCATTGCTACCCAGGGAGAGAGGAACGAACATGATGTTGGGTTAGGCACGATGTCTACTACACAGGCCTCCTCTTGTGGTTTCTTTCTTCTCTTTCTTCGCTGCCGCCGCCGCCGCCGCCGCCGCCTCCTCCTCCTCCTCCTCCTGCTCCTCTTCTTTCTTCGAGTTTCTCTTATTTGGTGACTGGCTATGGTATGTAGTAAATGGGGCCCTATATATGGGATTACCAACCCCTGATGACAAATGTCAAATGCTGTCAGGGAGAGCAAGAACACAGATTTTGTGGACCACAGTAGCACTACAGATCACAAAGGGATTCTAGAGGTCAATAAAGCCTCCCCAAGGAACTATAGATCTGGTCTGGTAAGTTGAACAATGAGAATAAGAAGTGGAGAAAATTAATTATAGACAGCTCTTCATTCTACGGTAATTATATGTTCCCATAAACACTGAAATCCAATATAATTTTTGTTTAAAAACTGTTTGATAAGGCCATATGTTTCTGTAAAGAATGGCCTTACATTTGTTAGCTGTGACCTTCATCATCATATTTGATTAATGATTTTATCTATTTTAATGGAAATAAATGGGCTGTGGATAATGTAAAGCTTTAGAAGCTGCACACAAATAAATGAAATGGGTAATCAGTCATAGAGAGTTTCATTTAATTTTCTCTAAATAAGTCCTCCAGGAGGAGGATGGCTGTCTAGAGCAGGGGAAACGGTTAGGGCAACATTCAGAAGGCTGGTGAAAATGAAAGTCACAGTGACACAAGAAAACACCACCTTGTGGTAAGCAGAAGAGGTAGCCATTTATCTTTTAGATGAAATCTGTGGCTGGAATATGTCCCTAGCCAGCCAATCTTCCCCATATCTCTGATGGAAATATATGCACGGGGGCCAGCCAGAGCAGAGGAATCCTTTATTACCAGTGGGCTTTCAACCAGACCCTAATGAGGAACTTGAGTGAGCTAGACTGCCCATGCGGGTCATAGAAATTCGATTCAGGAACGTTGGGCTAGGCTGCAGAGGACCACTGTTCCCGAAGGCATGCCCTGCCCCCAGGAGGCTGGTTGCAGGAAGGAACCCTGAGCTCCTGAGGCCACAATGGAGGTCCTGGAGACTTAATTCTGTTAATAGTCCCTCTTAAGGTACTCATCATATCAACTTGCTGGGCCTGCTTTCTCATTTGTGAACAAGTTTGAGGAATGGGAAGATTGAATAAGACAACTTCAAAACCTTCCGTTGAGCATTAGCTTTCCGATTCCTGGGTTCTGTGCAGGGTGTGGCAGGAAGTGTCATGGAGAACTGAGGTGGGGGTAGGGGTGGGGACTTTGGTCCTCCATATCCGGACATATGAACAGACAGGTGATGGCACAGTTTCTGTAGTACGTGCTGCAGATGCCTTAAATAGCCACCAAGTGGCCAGACTGGCTGAGTGGCGGTTTGAATTGGTCCAAGTTGAGTATTTTTAGTTGGATACCACAGATAGTGCATTTATGGCCATAGTTCACCGAACAGAGGGATTGTTTCCTTTGCCAAGCCAGAATTGGATATTGGCTGCCAGGCTTGTGTTCTGGGACATCCAGATGTCAGGGGTATTGTGCGAGTGGTGCACGTGAAGGAAGCTCAATGAGACTTAGCAGGTACTTCTGTTGGAAAGCAGCTTCAAAGCTATAGACACATTTTATTCAGGGCTGGTGAGCTTCACTGGTGTTTCGGTCTCCTGATTTGTTGTTCTGTTTTGTTTTTTGAAGTTTGATTAAAGTGGTGTTGTACACTGTTGTGGTTTATTGTTTTTTAGTGATCCTGTTGCTCAATAACCCTCTAGCACTCTGCTCTGAAACGGTTAGCACCAGAACTCCACCTAGGAGAGAGGTTGCATATTTGTTTTTAATGTTAGTCTATGTAAGTCAATGGTCCCAAGCTAAAACATCCACAGGAACCAAGCAAGTAATATGAATGTATACATAGTGCTCTATGTGAACAATCTCAGGTTGTGAGTCCTGTGGTAAATTTAGAAACAACAGTCTCATCTAAAGGCATTGAAGTTCAGTTGAAAACCTTAAACAAACAAACAGAAACTACATGAGCTGGATTCAGTCCCAAGGCTACCAGCTTAGGATCTTTGGGCTATAAGCCAGCTGACTTCAACTATCACTGCTGTTTGTTCAGTCTCAGAGATTCTGTATTTATGGATGTGAGCCAGCTGTAATTTCATTTATATAATTGATTTCAGCTTTTACCTTAGATGAGAAGACTGGCTATCTCCGGAATAAGGGTGCCACCAAAATTTTCACTCACAAATTGGAATCACATCAAAAGAAATCATATCTTCATGGAAGTCTTTTTTTTTTTTTTTTTTTTTTTGGTTTCTGGCTTTTAGAGGCTGAATCTGTTTAGAGAAGTAGAGATGGAAATCTCAATCAAAACAGTTCTGAGTATTTTACATCATTTAAAAATTTGCATCACTGAAGATAAGGAACTCTAAGCATTTGAAACTCTCACTTCTGCTTGGCAAGTTGTCTACTGGATATATTCAGTTCTCTTTGTCTTTTTGGTCTTAGGCAGGCATGGAGTTAGTGGCCAGGGCTGAACTGGGAATGGGACAAGTTTGTGTTCATTCTCCTCCCAACCCTTCTAACAGCCTTAATTTCTGTATCTCTTTTCTATCTGGGGTACCCTCTAGTCCTCATCTCTGCAGGGAAGGAACAAAGAAATGAGTGAATTCTTTACTCTTAGCTGTTAGTCATCCACCGGCTTTTCCTCCAAGGGATGTTTGTGTTTTTAAAAGAAACTGATGGTAGAACAGAAAATCAGAGTTTAACCCAAAGTATCACCCTTCTAATGAGAGTATTCCCTATACCTGCTAAGCACATAATCTGGGGCTTGCTAGCCTCCCAGTGATAACACCTGTGTTGTCCCCTTTAGGTTAGAACTGCAGGACCAGCACCAGCCACTGAGCATGAAGAAGGTTTTGACTTCATCTTTTAAAATTTGCATTATTCAAACTCATGTCAGAGTTCACGCAAATTCTTGCAAATGTGTTTTTGTAAGAGATTTGATGTCACCCTGCTTCCCTGTGTTTGGTGTTGGCCGATGGGAGGGTTCTAAAAAAGTTGTATTCCTTCCTTAGAGCCACTTAAAGCTGCGCTAAATTTGTGTGTTTTTGATTATGCTTTCTCCTCAGGGTGCTCTCTCAACTTACTCCCTTCAGGAAAACTTCTCGAATGAATAGTCCACCAATGCTGTCTCTGCTTTCTCAACACCAGATCATTCTGCAATCTCTTGCTATTTGGCTGCCATCTCTAGTCATGTTACTAAGTTCCCTTTCTTGAAGAATCTCCAGTGGTCATCTGGCCATCATAGCCATTGGTCTGTTCTTCAGCCTTCACTTCTGACTGGCTGTTCTCTACCTGGGGACGTTTTTCTTTCTTTTCTCCCTCTCTTTGCCTTCTTGAGCTGACATCACTTCTTTCAGGAACCCTTCCTTCATGACTCTCTCCCCCAGTCCTGATTGAGGTACTTCTATGAGCTTTCATAACACCTCCTGCTTTTCTGCTATTAAACTTACTATACTATATTTTAATTAGTATATTAGATATTTCCTCCTCCAATACCTTTCCAACCCTCACTTCTGACTGGCTCTGTGAGGGCAGATATCATGGCTGTTGTATCTACATCATTTACCTTTTACCTGTACATAGTAGGTGTTCAATAAATGTTTGTGAAATTAACAAATACATAAATGAAGATGACACCTGAACAGTGACATCTACAGCTTCCTCAGAGCAGACAATGATCCCTGATTCTCCCTAGTTCTCTTAGACCTCCAATGAGAAACTGTAGAGGGGATCTTAGATGCTGTCAATAAAAAGTGACATCTGGCCCTGAGGAAGAAGACAGTTTTCAGGAAATCCTGGCCATTCATATTCGGCCACTTCGTTACCAGGCAGGGAGTCTGTATGGCTTATGTTGAATAAGTAACCGCTACCTGTTGATAAAATGTGTGAAGTGGATGAGTTTTAAGGATTCTGACCATCAGCAGAATGGGAAGCACATTGTACAGAAGACCAGGCAACTGGGCTATAATGAATTGATCATCATTAAGGAGGAAGAATTTGAATATCTGATTGACCACTATAGTGAAATAGACTAACAGTTAGAGGAAATTATATAGTATTGTGTCTATTCAAAGCCATGTAGACAGTACTGAACTTTCTGGGTCATTTAAACAATTATTAATTAATTAATTTTTTTGAGACGGAGTCTCCGTCTGTCACAAGGCTGGAGTGCAGCAGCATGATCTCGGCTCGCTGCAACCTCTGCCTCCCAGGTTCAAACGATTCTCCTGCCTCAGCCTCCCAAGTCGCTGGGATGACAGGCGCCTGCCACCACGCCCAGCTAATTTTTTGTATTTTTAGTAGAGACAGCGTTTCACAATGTTAGCCAGGATGGTCTTGATCTTCTGACCTTGTGATCCACCTGCCTAGACCTCCCAAAGTGCTGGGATTACAGGCGTGAGCCACCACACCCGGCCCATTTTTTTTTTTTTTTTCGAGACAGAGTTTCGCTCTCGTTGCCCAGGCTGGAGTGCGGTGGCACAATCTTGGCTCACTGCAACCTCCACCCCCCGGGTTCAAGCGACTCTCCTGCCTCAGCCTCCAGAGTAGCTGGGATTACAGGTGCACACTACCACATCTGGCTAATTTTTGTATTTTTAGTAGAGATGGGGTTTCACCACGTTAGCCAGGCTGGTCTAGAACTCCTGATCTCAAGAGATCCACCTGCCTCAGCCTCCCAAAGTGCTGGAATTACAAATGTGAGCCACCACACTCAGCCTAAACAATTTTAAAAGTAGTTTTAACTATACATTTTCACTTTTTGAATTTTAGAATGCAGTGTCCCTTCCCTTACCTCTGAAAACCTGACTCTGTTATATTCAGGGAGTTACATCTGTTCTGAAGATCTACTATGTATTGGGACAGGCTTTCTGGAGCATTTAAAAAGAATGTGAAATCCTGATCACATGCATCTTATCTCTTGAAATTGGGCAGAAATTGTTAATTTGGTGTAAAGGCAATGAAAAAGCACAGCTTTATTAGGCAGATTTAGTGAGCAAATGTAGGTTCAAAAGTATGTTATGGACCAGTGTGATTAACAACAGTCTTTTTTTAAAAATATGTTCTGTAGCTTTTGTGTAGTTAAGAGTAGGTATTCTATGTAATCTGTTTTAGAAATATTTTCATTGAAGGCTGTGAGCTTTATAGCAGACCGAGTGGAAGAGCTCTGGTGATATGAGAAACAGATCTGATAGGTGATGTTCAAGCTCGTCCCACATCAGTTACCCTGCTCAGACCTCAGACTCAGATGTGTGAAGTGGAACTCCTTGCCCTCCCACTTGGCCACACCTGTTCCTCCTCTGGACTTCCCCTTTTCTATTAATGTCTGCCTCCCTCTTTCCCCAAGTCAGCCAAACTCAGAGCTTCCCAATCAGAACTAACCTCTGACTTACCTTACTTCCTTTATTACCTGACCACCCTCCCTCCACCGTTTTTTGACATGGGGTCTTGCTATGTTGTCCAGTCTGGTCTCAAACTCTAGGGTTCAAGTGATCCTCTCTCCTCAGTCTTCCAAATAGTTGGGATTATAGGCATGAGCCGCCTCATGCCTATAGGCATTATAGGCACCACACCCGGCTAATTTTATGTTTTTAGTAGGGATGAGGTTTCACCATGTTGGCCAGGCTGGTCTCAAACTTCTGACCTCAGTGATCCACCCGCCTCGGCCTCCCAAAGTGTTGGGATTGCAGGCATGAGCCACTGCGCCCAGCCACACAGCTCTTGTTTCCTATTTTCTTGGGGCATATGGCAGATTTGCCTTGAAGTATATTTTTGTGCTGTGCTCAATCAGAGACCCCATAGTATAGAGAAAATATAGCATGGAGTGAGGTCAGAAGACCCACGATTAGTCTTAGCTCACACTCAATCCCAGCTAGGTGACCATGGGCCAGCCACTTAATTTCTCTGAGGATCTGTATTCTCATCAGGAGCAAACAGAGTTAGTAATACCCAAGATTCCTTTCCTATAGGAATGTTACAAGGATCAGCGGCAATGTATGCAGCAGCATTTCATGAGCTAGAAACCACTGCTATGCTGATACATAGTAAGAGTAGAGATGTGTTCTATTATGTGCCTAGGATTGCACCTAGCACATAATAGGTCCTTCATAATTATACTTATTATTTCTAAGGATATTAAAACATAGCTTAATATAAGCACATACATTGTTTGGTTCTATACTGGATTGTTGATTCAGAATTTGGGGCTATGTTCAAGTGGCATACTTTTTTCTTCCTCTGATTCGATTACAAGATATTAGAGACAACCAAGGTGCGGACATTTTACATTCACAGATTAATTTCATCCATTAAAAAAAATCTGATGACAAAATTAATTACACATTGTACAATGAGGGATCCCAAATTGGCTTTAGAAAACACAGTATGTTGTAAATGAAAACAGTCTCTGAAGGGAAGCTCACTCCTAGGAGACTTGCTTAATAGAATGTTTATTGCCTACGTGTCTTTAGTAAAGAAGTGTCTGGAATTCCCATCTGGGATTTATTAGTCTAAATATTCAGGTGGTCCAGTGCAGGATGTTAGTTCCTAACTTAAAGGAAACAAAGTTTCCAATCTGAGGATGGTGAGATTGCTGCTCTTTTACAGTGGACAGCTGCTGCTGGTGTCTTGCTTGTCCTGGAAATGCCATTAATTGAAATGGAATTTTGTTCAATCCATGTTATTAATGGTTCCTAAAGCAATTGTGGTGGGTTGATAGGTGGCTAGTAAGGTTGTCTCTGTAAAGATAAGCACAGTCCATTTGTTGAAGTCTGGAGTCCACTGGAGTTCTACTGGGGATGTTTGCATTTGCTCGGCGCTCAGTTTATAAGGATGTCGAAGGATGTGTGTCCATTCTGTGCATGTTGTAAAACAGAAGGTTTGCAGCTGTCAGATTTATTTTTTTCTTGGCTCCTTTTCTGACAGAATTTTTGTAAACTTGATAGTTTTATGGATTGTCGAAGATTACTAACCTCAGTGCTCCAAATGTCATGCAAATTTTCTTGTCTTGTTTTCTTTCTCTGAAGATAGCAGATATTTATGTTCATAGTTTCTTGTAAGGTAATTTTTGGGGAAAAGGAAATTAAGATTGTTCTTCTATGCTGTCATAATTCTATATTATGAAATTATTAAATGATTATTTTATTAGCTATATGGTGCTTCGAAAGTATCCAACTTGTGTTGTACTCTGTAGAAAGGAGAACAAACAAATGCAAGGTGTAATCTTGTGTTTTAAATAGCTTATGGAGCTGCCTCGGAAGACAACTAATGTCAAGATTATCAACTTTAAGTATAGTACAAGTTCACTATAGAAGTATAGGTCCACTGTGGACTTCAATAGGCTTTTAAGAGGAGTAGGGACCTGAGTATGGCTTTGATAGGGGTAAAAAGAGGATGTAACAGCTGAAAAAATAGACCAGCAGCAGCTGTCCCCACTGTGTGGCCACACAGGGTGTCATGATTCATCATAAGGTTTGTCTCAAGTAATTTCCAGTTAATGAAAAAAGGTGTCAAAAATTTATGAATGATTCCTTTTCATATCACTCATATCTATGTGTGTGTGTGGGCCTACATTCATGATTTTGTCCCTAGTAGCATCATTCATACTCACTTGCATTGCTGTTGCTTTCTTTGGGAGAGAGGTTGGTATTTCAGCAGTTGTATTAGTCTGTTTTGTGTTGCTATAAAGAAAAACCTGAGTCTGGGTAATTTATAAAGAAAAGAGGTTTATTTGGCTCATGACTCTGCAGGCCATGCAAGCATGGCACCAGCATCTGCTCAGCTTCTATTAATACCTCAGGAAGTTTTTCCTCATGGCAGAGGTGAAGAAGGAGCAGATGTGTCACATAGAGAGGGAGCAAGAGAGAGGGGAGGAGGTACCAGGCTCTTTTAAAGAACCAGCTCGTGCATGAACTTATAGAGCAAGAACTCATTCATTACCATGGGGAGGGCACCAAGCCATTCATGAAAGATCCACCCCCATAACCCCAACACCTCCTTTCAGGCCCCACCTCCATCATTGGGGATCACATTTCAACATGAGACTTGGAAGTCTCAATAGCAGGCATCCTGGGAATGGGGCCTCACCCACAGCCTGTCCTATTGGTGTTGCCTTCCATAGGTGCAAGGACTGAGGCATCCAGTTGTTGTGTGGCAGGTATGAATTAACATATTTCTAGCTTCAGTGAGTATTTGAATTTTCAACCCATGGTCTTGTTTAAGGGAAAACAGCTTAAAATCTGTTAGGCAATGCTAACTAGAGATGATGGCTTTACTGACAGCTGCAGGAATGGAGAGAAAAAAAGGCCTATCCAGGAAACATGTTGATGTGAGATTAGAAATAAGGGGGACAGAGCACCATAATGATAACTGTAAGGTTTGTAGCCCCAGTGCCTAAGTGAGAAAAACTTAATATTATAAAGAAATATAATATTAAGTATGATTAATATTAAGGCTCCATCTGTGCTTTCAGAGATACCCCTAGATAGGGCGAGCCTCAGGAACCATCCAAGTAGACAGGTCCTAATGGCAGCTGGAAACACATAGGCTAGAGCAGAGCCTTCCAAATCTTCCTGGCTCATGCACTCTTAGTGGTCTCAGTAATTTTTTTCATGCCATTTCTAGGACAAAAGAAATACTTAGCAGTTTCATTTGTTAAGTGCTTAGTTCCAAACAACTTAGTATTTCTGTATTAATAACTTTGTAGTGGTGAAAAAATAATACATACATATTGAAATATAAAAAAATGTTTTTATGTTACTCTTCATTTCTTTCTTTTTTTTCTGTTTTTTTTTTTTTTGGGTGTCTTGCATTGGAATACTTTTCATTTCTTAATGGAATGTATGTACCTCTTGGGCATTGCATATATTGGTCTGGATCTAATGAGAATATAAAGTACACAGTTATCTAAAGGAAAGTTTAAAATAAAGGTATATTAACTAGGAAAACAACGTGACAGTTCCTCAAATAAATTAAAATTAGAATTACTATATGATTTAGCAATTTTACTTCTGGGTACCTACTCAAAAGAATTGAAAGTTGTCTCAGAGAGATATTTGTAAACTAATAGACAAAAGTTGGTAGCAATCCCAGTGTCTGTCTACAAAAGAATGCATAAACAAAATGTGATATATACATACAATGGAATATCATCCAGCCTTAGAAGGGATGGAAAGTCTGACATGCTACCATATGGATGAACCTTGATGGTGTTAAGTGAGATAAGCCATCACAAAAAGACAAATACTCTTTCATTCCACTTATGTAAGTTACCTGGAGTAGTCAAATTTATAGAGACAAAAAGTAGAATGGTGGTTGCCAGGGGCTGACAGGAGCAGAGAATGGTGAATTAGTCTTCAGTGGGTACAGAGTTTCAGTTTTGCAAGATAGAAAAAGTTCAAGAGATGGATGGTAGTGATGACTGCACAACAATGTGAATGTACTTAATGCTCCTGAACTGTACACTTAAAGATGGTAAATTCTATCCTATATGTATTTTTACCACAATTTAAAAAAAATCCAAAAGAAAACAAACTTAAGAAAAAGAGAAATAGTTAACTATAATGGGGACTGGCTAATAGGAAGTAAAGAGAACTTTAAATAACAGGAATAGCAGATACAAGGAGCAGCCACTACCCATGGGTCTGATAGAGCACCCAAACACATGCTTGTCTCCACTCCAGACCTTGCTGGAGAGGTGATGGCTGGCAGTGGCTCCCTGGCTTGCAGCAAAGTCACTGGGATGCTGTGCTGGCAGAACTTGCTAGAAATCTATCCTCTATGATGCTGAGGAAAGCTATTCATGTGGAGGTTTCTCACTGGACACACTCTGCTGCAAAATCAACTGAGAGGGATGCCAGTGGAAGCTGCTGGAGGCTGGGAGGTGCTGACCATCACGTTCAGCAGGAGCCAGTTGCTGAAGAAGGTGTGGATGCTCTAGGAGCCATGCATGTTTGCAGCAGCCTGCAGAAAGAGTATACCAGAACCAGGAAGGAAAACTGCTTCTTTCTGCAATGTGTCTACCGTACTCTCCACTGACGAAGCTTAGAATGGTACCAGCTAGCAAAAGAAAAAAAATGTAAAGGTCCCTTCTATGTCTTCACATAGTGGGTAATGAAGGGTGAATTCTGAGCTGTGAGGCAAGAAATATATCACAGTTCCTCAAACTTTGAAACTGGATTGAATTGTGATACCCTAATTTCCTGTTCCACATCGCTTTTCAACTAGTTCTTGCTTTTTAACATAGCAACCACCACCAACCTAGCTTTGCAAAGAAATGATGTCATCAAAAGGAAAATAATGCAATCTAATGTTAAACTGTGAAATAGCTTGAAATAGTAATTCATGCAAGCATCTGAGAAATGTTGTATATTGCTATGTTTCCCTCAAAGACAAAATATCCCGCACACCTCTGTGAGTTTGCTATAGTGCCCTGAGGTACACTGGCACATCATTTGGGAACCTCAGAGCTGAAATCATGTCTTTTTCAGCAACTCTTGACCACATCACTGTAACATATGAGATTATAAGATGCTGATTTGGTTAAGAGTATGAGTCACGTGTAAAGTGAAAATTGGATGGGGTCAATATTATTTTTAAAAACCTCTTAGGAAGTTACCGGATTGGAGACTGATATACCATCTCCTATTAAGTATGAGACTTACTCCCACTGTTTCCTTAGCATTGAAACAGGCTGCTATTTCTTTAAGACCAGATCATAGAGTTAGCTTGTCTTTGAAGCATTTTTCTATGAAATAATACATAGCCTTAAACACAACATTCATTATCAGTGTGTGAGATGCTCACAGTGTAAAAGTCCATGCAGAGACTAGAAGAAGAGAGGAAACAGCAAATTCCTAACTCCTTCTCATGCTTACACTGTAGCATAAAATCAGCAGTGGGAATGGTAGCCGATGTACCCATTTAGATCATTTCTTTCTGTCTGATATGGGCTGTATATTGTTGAAATTGAGAAAATTAATTGATATATGATGGGGTTTTGCTGAGTTCAGTAGTGAAATATCTGTTGAAACAGACTTCAGACTGAAAAAGTTGGTGAATTTTAGATACCCTGTTTGTACTAGGAAATTTATGGACTTAATATTATCTTTTTTAGGTAGGCTGGCACGTTGTTCAGGTGAGCAGTTTCTCAGAAAATGCATTCATTTTCATGATGCCTACAACTTGGTGAATCATAACTAGTATGTATTTCTGCAGCTCTTCTTTAAGGAAAGGCTAACTTAAATTTTGTAACCTATTCAAGAGGAAAAACTTCTGATCCATGCCTTTCACCCTACCTTCAAAAATAACCTCCCATTTTCCCTGAAGCCCTGTTTGGATAAGTTCTGCTTCAGTTCACATTTTTACCACCTGCTGAGTTTGTCTGTTGAGTGTCAGTCTTGGCTACTCTCAACTGCAAGCCTAGGTCAGCCTTTTCTGTCTCCTAAGCAGTTACCAGTTGGCACAATTGTTAATAGATTCTACCCACTTCAGAAACTCAATGTGAAAATCAAAGTATGGCAACTACAAGTGTGTTAAACTTTCAAATAGATCTCAGACCGGGAATCTGTGGTCCGAATTCCACAAATGGAGAACTACGTTTGTCTTCTTTGTGGATTTCACATTTCAAATTTTGTTCAGAAACCTGAATAAAGCTCTAAACTGCTCAAATGCAGTCAAGTAAGGCCCATTACTCAACCTGTCTTGGCATTGTTTTCTACCCCCTTGGAGCGAGCACACTGAGGAGAAAGATTATCACTGGGCGTCTGGAGCAGAGCTGCTTGCTTCTGAATGCTCATGATAATCAATAGCAGATGTGTGGCTAGCACTGGAAAGTTGCATAACTGTCTCACACTGAATTCAGCTACGTCAGCCAGCCAATGTGAGGGGTCTCCACTAGGTTGTTGAAAAATAAAATTTAGTTAAAAACCTATGTTTATCTTATCACAAAATTATTTCCTTGCTGTAAGGATAAAGGCAGTAGTAGAGTAGAAATAATTTGACAAATACTGCCCTTGGACTTGAATTTCAGTTTGATATATAGAGGAACTTTCTAACGGTTAGGATGGAAATGGGTTTGTTTTTTCAAGGAGGGTGTCTCTGGTTGTCAAGGCAATTCTGGATGAATGTGTGTTGCCCGTGATGTGATAAGAGATTGCTTTACCAGCCAGGTAGAGGATTAGAGTAGACAACTTCTGGCCAGGTGCAGAGGCTAACACTTGTAATCCCAGCACTTAGGGAGGCTGAGGTAGGTGGATCACCTGAGGTCAGGAGTTCAAGACCAGCCTGGCCAACATGATGAAACCCCGTCTTTACTAAAATTACAAAATTAGCTGGGCATCATGGTGCATGCCTGTAATCCCAGCTACTCGGGAGGCTGAGGCAGGGGAATTGCTTGAACCTGGGAGGTGGAGGTTGCAGTGAGTTGAGATCGCACCATTGCGCTCTAGACTGGGTGACAAGAGCAAAACTCCATCTTAAAAAAAAAAAAAAAAGAGTAGACAACATCTAAGGCTTCTTTCAAGCCTGAGTTTCCACACTGTGATTTTTGACCCTTTTTCCTCTTGCTACTTTTCTAAAGGAAAGCTGAGGATGCCTTGGTCAGATGTGATTTCGTGCTGCCCTGGCCACCTCAGCCCTGCCTTTCCTCTTCTTCCTGCTGAATCCCTTCTGTGGCCCCTCTCGTGCTGTTCCCATTCACCTGAGCACAGGAAAGAAATTCAGCCCTTTAGCTTTCATTTTCCATTGCTAGACCACACACATTAAATTGCCACACCTATCTGGAATATTGATAGAGCTAGCAAACAGACACTCTTAAACAACCTAGGACAATCTGGCCTTATTCATTATTATATTTGGAAAAGTGATGAGGAGACCCTCATGATTTTTAGTGTTCCATCCTGTTCTTTACCCACTGAATCATTATAACAACGCTGTTAAATAGTGACATTATTCTTATTGTATAGATGTGCAAACAAAAGCACAGAGAGGTTAAATTTGCTCATTTTTAGAGGAAAAATTAGGAAATAAGAGGAGGAAAACTCATCTTAATGCAAATGAGGCACAGACAGTGCTTGTTTCGCTTATGGGGGTGACCCAGGTCTCCCAAATTGAGTCTGGTTTTCTTTTCCTTGCTCCTGGCAACCCATGTCTGATGAGGCTTACCGAATTTTTAATTAAGGTCCTTACTGAACTTTTAATTTAAAAAAAGACTCAGTAGTTTCAGGCAGCTGAATAAATAGAAGCTATTGAATTTATAGCATATTTAAAGCATTGACTATCAGGAATTGAATGGCTTCAGTTTAAGGCTGTGACTAAATCATTTGAACAGGGAGATGTGACGATGTTTCAGTGCTAGAACCATGGCCAGCCATAAACTTTATGGGGACTTCCCAATATTAGCAATCTTCGAGTTACTCCTCTGCAAAATAAAGGAGGACTTGGATTTTATAGGAGCAGTTTAATAGAGTGAGACTGTCTGGATATAGGAGACAGGAGGCTTAGTCTGCATTCATTGTAGTCTAAAGAACATTATTACTTAGTTTTGTGACCTGGAGCAAATCATGTAACCTCCATTTCTTTAATTACATATCTGTAAAATGAGTATGATGACCCAAGGGGGCTAATTTGGGAGTCTAAATAAAACCTAATACAAGACATTATTGCTAAGTACATCCAGCCCTCCATATCTGTGCATTCCATATCCATGAATTCAGCATCTGTGGATTCAATCAGCAGCAGATCAATAATATTCCAGGGGAAAAAAATTCCACAAAGTTCCAAAAAGCAAAAGTTGAATTTGCCACTTCCCATATTGTGTTGAATTTGTGTGAATGAAGTGATATGTAGGCATTGTATTAGGAATTATAAGCAATCTAGAGATAATTTAAAACATATGGAATGATATATGTACTTTATATGCAAATACCTTGTCATATATGAGACTTGAGCATCTTTGGATTTTGGTATCCTTAATGGTCCTGGAACCAGTCTCCCACGGATGCTGAGGAATGGCTGTGTTATAAAAGAAGGACCGTGGGTCATAAATTCTTCAAATAATATTTTCTGACCTGACTTTGAGAGTATGCTTGTGTTTTATCATCTGCTAAAAGCTTTTTCACAGGAAAGATTTCTTAGTAGAGAAATAACAATGAAAGCCTAGGAAACAAGACATCCCAGATGTATTGTTGTCCCCCGCCTTTCTGACGCCAGCACTTCTTCTCAGTCTCTCAGATTTAGGCACTCACATCCAGAGCACTAGTGAACGTGTAGAATTTATGGGAGAGGTCACTGGGCAGATTGAAGAGAGAGATTACCCATAACTTCACACTCCCCGGACCTGGCCACCACTGGCTTTCTCCCTCCCTCATCTCCACACTCATCCTTAGCATCTTCCTTTCATGTGGTTCTGCCCCAGCCCACCTCAGCCTCCCCAGCCTTATCTCACTCAGTGCAGATGGTCCCTGGTTTACAAATTTTTAACTCTATGTATATTTGTATGTGTGTGGGGTGTGTGTGTGTGTGTGTGTGTGTCTATATGTGTGTGTCTGTGTGTAGAGAGGGGTCTGACTCATGCCCAGGCTGGAATTCAGTATGTGATCATAGCTCACGGTAGCCTTGAACTCCTGGGCTCAAATGATCCTCCTGCCTCAGTCTCCCAAGTGGCTGGGACTACAGGCATGTGCCACCATACTCAGTTAATCTTTTTAAAATTTTTTTGTAGAGTTAGGGTCTTGCTATGTTGTTCAAGCTGGTCTCAAACTTTTGGTCTCAAGCTATCCTTGCACTTCAGTCTCCCAAAGTGCTGGGATTAAATGTGTGAGGCAGTGTGCCCAGACTGACTCTATGTGTATTTTACTAAAAGTGATACACATTCAGTAGAAACTATACTTTGAACACCCATACAACCATTATGTTTTTTTACTTTTAGTACACTGTTAAAAAATTACATGATATAGTTCAACATTTTATTATAAAATAGGCTTTGTACTAGATAATTTTGCTTAACTGTAGGCTAATGTAAGTGTTCTGAACACATTAAAGGTGGGGTAGGCTAAGTTATGGTGTTCAGTATGTTAGGTGTATTAAATATATTTTCATCTTAAGATGCTTTTATCCTGATGTAGCCCCATCACTAAGTTGAGGCACATCTGTACTCATCACTTAAGGCCACTTGCGGCACAGAGCTTGACCTTCTGCAAAGGTGCATAAATGACTCCACTGTCATTCGAACATTTCCTTCTTCAATTCTAGTAAATAAAATTTTCTTAAGGCTAAGAGAGACAACCTAGGCCAGAGAGGGGCCGTGGAGAGATACCCACTTAGGCTTATGTTATAGAAGGGTAAATGTAAACACGCCTGAGGATAATAGGAAGAACTCAAAGCCTGCAGGCCTAACTAGGGGAGAGACCAAGACACAGATCTCTCCCACATATGAAGAAACGGGAGTGAAAGCCAACTTTTTATATAGATGGTGGAAGACTTTGAAGACATTCAAGGTACTAGACAAAAATGATACTAGAAAAGTTGAAGAAGATCTCAAAGTCAAATAGAAGCAAGCAGATTCAGCCTCCTATCAGCAGGACAAGAAAAAAAACAATGACCATTTTGGTGACCTGACGTTCTTGGGAACTAGAGGCTGTAGGTGCATAACTAGTTTACAAAGATGCCTCATATTTTTCACTGCAGAGAACATAACATTCTTGAATGTGAGTGGAATATGTGATACCTCCTGATTAAAACGGTACCTTGTCTTCCCAGTCTGTTGGCCTTCTAATTTGTGTGAGTCTGAAAACTCACTGATCTCCCCTTTCCTTAACAGACATCCGGGGAGCTATGAGCAAAAGGCCTAAAAGGCTAGGCCTTAAAAAAATTTTTTTTAAACAGCTTTATTTAAGGCATAATTTGGAAAGAGATTTTTCTGCTGCTCTGTGATAAAGTTCTGTTGAGAGTTAGTGTTAATAAACCTTCCTTAGCACTAAGGTGACTTGGAAAGTTGAGTTCTTTAGGTTTGTGGTGAAAATTAACAAAATTATATCAATAAGCTCCAGGTGAGTAGAATCCATTTACATATGACACATACAAACATTTGATTATACCTCCATGAATGAATAAACATTCAGAATCTTGGCCAACATTTTCATTCTTCCATCTTGACACAAAAGGTGGGAGTTCCATTAGTAGACACTTATAGGAGTTCAACATAGTATCTAAGTACAGTTTGTTATTAAATTGAAGTGTTGCTAACTTAGTTGCAATTTTATATCAGGAGGTCGGTAATAGATTTTTGGTATGACTTCCACACATGTCGCCATGTGAAGCATGTTGGGGTGTTTCTTAAATATACAAGAATGAACAGTCCCACCTACTGGAGAGAACAAATCATTATGATGTACTGGACCACCATTCACTGGGGCTAAGAAGTAAGTTATCCCCTTTTGACTAAAAGCACAGCAAAATCAAGATAACCTAGTATATACTGGAGCACAGCAGAAGGCCAAGGGGAGCCCTAGAGAATCAGCTGCCCTTTGTCACCATGTTGCAAGGTAGGGGTATGGGGCAGTGTAGCTTGCCCAGAGCAGACGGCTTTGAGGTTGTACAGGAGACTGAGGAAAGTCCTTATTCATGTAAAGCCCTTTAAAATAAGCTGAGCATTCATTGTTCTTAAGCTAAATCAAAACATTCTTCCCCAAGGTGACTGCTTGCTTGCATTTACATACAAAGGAAGTTTCTCTCCAGGCTTCCTGAGACTGGTGGTGAATGTTTAAAGACCAATGGAGCTGCTAACATGAATTTAAAATGAATTACAAGGCTGATGTGGGGGCACTTGAACTGTTCATTCAGCAGCTGTAAAACAAGTAGCACATCAAAGGACGTGTATTTTAACATTGCTTATGTGGTTTGTGCACAGTTGGACTTGCAAAATGACATTTAATAAATATTTCTTATCAGGGTACTTTCTAAAAGAAGAGAGTGAAAGTAATTCTGCTATGGGCAGATTGGGCTTGAAATTTGGGTTGTCTGGATTTGTGTAATCATCACCTTGAAAAGGTGTTGCTTTATCCCAATTATAGATCAGTGGAAGCTCTCTTGTGTAGCCACACAGCCCTGGTGAGATCCCTGGTGGACTATCTGTGGACATCTGGGTTCCAGTGAGGAAGGGCAAGGATAGATGGTATAGGGAGAGAGGGGGCAGAACAATGACTTGGGCAGGACAGGAAAGGCCACTTGTGACTGGTGAGGAAGCATTTCTTTGGGATCAGAATGATCCTCATCTCAGGCTATCTCCCCATAAGTCTGAGATTACCGAGTGCAAGGTATACATATTAGCAGCTCCTGACTCAGGATGTGTGGCAGAGGGGACCATGAAGTTAACTTTGACTTTTGGAAGGGTGCAGCCTGTTACCCTTTTGGTGGCAAGGTCAGTTTCCGGGAGCCTCCACAACTCTGATATTTTCCAGATGTTTCTCCTCTTTTGCCCTCTCTGGCTATGTCTTCTTCCCTTCATCCTGCTCTTTCAGTGAAATTGAGATAACATGTTAGAATCTGAGGCATGTTAGAATCTTTCAGCAGTAGGAAGTGACTTAATATCTAGACCCCTTATATTAATATTTATAATAGCCTTCACTGCTTGTTAGTAGCATAAGCACACTTTTCTGTTCAAACTCAATACTTAAATAAAACCCAAGAGTATCTTTTATAAAAATTTACTTTTAATGGTGCAATAGTTAGTAATAATCCATGTAGTCCTTATGGTTTTCAAATCCCTTTTTACTTGTATTACGTTTTTTATAAGGTAATGTAATACAGACATAAATCTATGAAGTAATACTATTTTTTTTTGAGACGGAGTTTCGCTCTTGTTGCCCATGTTGGAGTGCAATGGTGTGATCTCGGCTCACCCCAACCTCCCCCTCCTGGATTCAAGCATCTTTCCTACCTCAGCCTCCCGAGTAGCTGGGATTGCAGGCATGCACCACCTTGCCCAGCTAATTTTGTATTTTTAGTTTTAGAGACAGGGTTTCTCCATGTTGTTGAGGCTGGTCTCGAACTCCTGACCTCAGGTGATCTGCCTGCCTTGGCCTCCCAAAGTGCTGGGATTACAGGTGTGAGCAACCGTGCCCGGCCAATAATACTATTTTTATCTTCATTTTACAGATAAGGAGCCAGAGGCTCAGAGAGTTTAATTTCCATAAAGTCATACAAATAATAAATGGCAGAACTCCTTAAATTTAGACTCTTTAAATCCATGTCTTTTCTTTGTTCTTTTCACGAAGTTTGCCATAGTGTTTCTATTGTTTTTTTGCCTATACAAAATGGGAAATGAAGAAAAAGAGAAGAGCTGGAAAATAAATTTGTCAAAAAAATATAAGTTTTCTCATTTTCCGAGCAGATCTTTCAGATATATTTGAGGACTTTTTGCCTGAGACTGGCGATAACACAAGTGTTCTACAAAATACCTCCATAAGACAGGTCTATCAGTGGCAGCTTTTGTCCCTGCTTTGCAGAGGGAAAACCAAGGCTCCATAGAGCTAAGGGGACTTGTGCTCAGCCAATTTGTAGGAGCCTGTGGGCCAGACCAGGGGGACAGAATTGAGGTCTGTTCTGAAAGCTCTCCAGGTTTTTTATTCTATCAGCATTTCAAACCCTGAAAACCTCCCCTTTGGGATTTTGAAGGAATTCATCCCCAGTTGTTATGGGTAGCAGGGAGGGAACCATGCTCTCCCCCTAAGGAACGGCCCTTTGGAGTAACTGCTGCAGTGATGACCTGGGCTGGGGTTGGAGTAAGAGCGCTCGTCCGGGGCTGTAATGAATGAGAAAGCAGCCTCATCTGTTTCTGCTGTGCAAAGGTAAGAGTGGAAGCCGCTCCACTTTCTTCAAAAGGCCCCGCTTTGGGACTTGTGAAGTTGTGCTCTGTAAAGCTGGTCTTTCCAACCACATGGGTGACTTCCATGTGACTTTCCTACAAAAATAACATGCAATACCCAAGCAGCTTTAAAATCCGTAATTTTTGGCGTGCAAGACTCCAAGACAGAAAGTCAAATGGGCATCAAAAAAATGTAATCCAAAAATACAGAAGCATTGCTTCTACCGTATATGCATTTATGTCAAACTACAGTGTGCTCTGAGATGATACTTTTTTTCTTTGTTATACCTTTTTTCCGCCCGACTAGTGCGTTTGCCGACGGCCCCCCTAGACCCTGCGTCTCGGGAGAGTCGGCTGCCGTCTGGGCCTGCGCCCCACCTGCGTGCGCCCGGGCCGAGCCAGCCCCGCCAGGTCGCCTCCGCCCCGCGGCCGGCCCGAGCGCGCGGCTCCAGGGGCGGACTCCCGCCGCCCAGCTGAGACGCGATTCGTCACTCTTGCAGAACTTTCCCCCTGAAAATCCCTGCACCAGAACCAGCTCTCCCGCCCCGGGGAGGTTTTGATTTTAGTGGCTTTCCTTCCTTTTATTTTCCGTCGTGTGCGGATTTCGCTGCAGAGCGAACTTGCGGCTCGTCCGAGTACTTGTCAGCAGTAATCGCCCCTGCCGCTAGTTAACGCTGACACTATGCACTCTGAAGCAGAAGAATCCAAAGAAGGTAGGATTCTGGTTTCTCCTGGGGGCCCGCCAATTTCTGCGGAGGAATTTTGAGGAAGGCAGTGGTGGTGGTTGCAGATGGGGTTTTAAAGTGAGCGGTAGGCACTTTGTTTGCTTCCCCTGCGCCTTCGCAGCTCAGTTGGAGCTCGATAAGCGGAGCCCAGTACTCATCTCTGGCTCCCGTCTCCGCTGGCAGCCGTTCAGAGGGGAGGGGAGAAGAGTCGGACCTAGTTCAGCCAGCCCACTAAAGTCTGCTTTTTAGCTTTCTCTGGAAACGAAAGAGCCCCTCTTGGACTCCACGATTGCAAAATGTGCTTGGAAAAGGGCTGCCTGCCTGCATCAGAACGACTGAAAGCGGGATCCCCTGAAGAGCCCTGAGTGGAGGGTCCCTTGAAAAGGGGTTTCAGAAATCAGAAATGCTATATGTTTCCGGCTAAAAGGGGAAGCTGAGTAGGGGAAGTGAAAAATCTATATTTGAGAAATAGTTTTTATTTTCATTCCTAGTTTTTCAGCATTGAGTTCGTTGGGGTTTAAGGGGGGTGAAAGATATGAGGGGGTCCTTGTGCAACTTGAAACTGAGGAGAGTTTGTTTCTAACTTTGCAAAAGCAAAGGGTTTCATTTACTCCTAGCAGAGAACGGGTGACAGGGCTGGAAAAGCTCCAACCAAAACAATTATACGCTGGTGTTAGTTTGGGGAGTTTATTTGTGTGTGAGTGTTTGTATGCTTTGTTCCCTGAAAGTTTATGTATACAAAAGTCCTCTTGTAAGTGGGGGGTGGAAGTGAGGGTGGTTGGGGAAAATTAGAGAGTAAGAAGGGAGACCGTTCAAGATTGTGAAATCCTCTTTTCATGTCGTCTCTTGGAAAGCTGGTTAATTTCAAGTCAATCACAGCAGCTCTGGTAGACGGGAGGAGCAGCTTCATCATTTCTCCATTTGGTAGACACCAGTTAGGAAGAGCCCTTGAAATTTGTTCTCTTCTGCCTTTTACTGATTCCACTCCCAGAGTAAAGCTTTGTGTTTCACAATGTAGTCTCTCTGGGCTCACGTTTACCTTATTATGCTGAGTGAGGGAAACGGTCAATAAAAAGGAGGCTTGTTTAATAGAAATATGGGGTTGGCATAAATTAGAAACGGCAGCCAGGAGCATTGTTTTTGAGCTTGTTGTGGAGCATGGGGGAAGTAATGTTTTCTTGCACTGGCCTCTGTTCTGATGGAACTGTGTGCTGATAGATGCTTTTTTTTCTATGTCTTTATAACATCAATGTATTGAAAGTCAAAGGTAGTTGAAGGCAAATAGGAACCAGGCTGAAAGAACTCTGTTAATTACAAGTAGAACTCAAGTTGTTTTCTCCCAGGTGTGTTTTCCCTGTCTTTTTTGGGAAAGAGGGAGTGGGAGAGAAAGTGGAAAAACAGTATCCCAAAGTATGTATTATACATTCCCCTAGCAACATTACAGTCTTCCCTCCTCAAGGGCCCGGCTCTCTGGTGCTGAGTTTGGAAGCAGCCTGCAAACTGGTCTGTGAAAAGGTTAGCCGGGTTCCTTCTGCTTGTTCCTCACCTTCCCTCCACTTGTCATCATTTACATTCTGCAGCTCGGCCACAAATAATCTGGCTCTTTGCTTTTTAATCTGAGGTACTAGAATTTTAAATTGATAATAGTTAGGGTGGGATATAGAATAACTCTTGAGGGAGATTGAACACTTTATTAAGCGGGTAGAATCATCAAAGCTTCTGCCAGGAAATAAAGGAGGGTGTCTGTATGTTTTGCATGTGTGTTTCTCCAAGGCCAGTTTATTGGCTGTAATCTAGAACCATCCGGTTAGCTACCATTACTCAGATGTCTATGAAGGGAGCTATGTTGTGTAAGTAACTCAGTTATCTTCTCTATCTTTAGTAATCCATTTCCTCTTAAACGTAGCTTTTTTTTTCTCCTCCTGGTGAATTTATGTATCTCATTTAGTGTGAGATCACGAGTTTTTTTTTTTTTTTGAGATGGAGCTTCATACTGTCAGCTGGGCTGGAGTGCAGTGGCGTACCCTCAGCTCATTGCAACCTCTGACTCCCGGTTCAAGTGATTCTCCTGCCTCAGCCTCCCGAATAGTTGGGATTACAGGCACCCGCCACCACGTTAGGCTAATTTTTTGTGTTTTTATTAAAGACTAGGTTTCACAATGTTGGCCAGGCTGGTTCGAACTCCTGACCTCGCACCACGAGTTCTTAAGAACATCTGTATTGCAAGAAAACTGCCTTTGGATGCTTCATGCCTGATTCGCTGTAAGGGAAGATACTTTTAAGTCAATGTCTGTATTGGAAGAAAACTGCCTTTGGCTACTTCATGCATGATTTGCTGTAAGAAGAGATACTTTTAAGTCATTTTTCTGAACTGCAATGAGAGACTATATACTTTGGGGTTGAATCTGAAAAAAATATCAAGTCAGATTCAGAAGATTTTGGAGGCCAGCATGTTTTTGCATATGAGTGGATGTAGAAGCAAATGATTGGGGATATTGTTAAGCCATCAGAGCTTAAAACGTACTTGACTGTGTGTCAGCGGTGCTGGATCTTTGTCCTCAGCCTATAGCCACCTCCTAAAGAATTGATTTAATTTTTCCTGCTTACCAGTGAACAGGTGATTGTGCTTGAGTATTAAACAGAGAGAAATAATCCAGGCCTTGCTTCATTAAAAACTGAATGAGTTTAAATTATTCAGACATAGAATGAGTAGGAAAGAAGGGAAAATGAAGGAAGAAACTCACTTTACTAAAAAGGTGACTACCATGAAAAAGAGGATATCAACAGTTTCCAGTGGATGGGGTTTCCTGAGGAGACAGGCTGACAGCCATGTATTTGACATTTAGTTGCTTCCTGAGTAAATTGCTTAATTATGAAGTTATGAAGTAGTAAATGAGTGGCAGTTGAGATCTCTGCGAATCTTCCTAGTGCTAAGCATCAAGGCAACTAGGGCTCCTTTGCTCTGGTTGTCGAAGCTTTGGTACCAGAAATTGAGAAAGCCATTGTTAAGGGGTGGGTGAGGTGTCACTTTGTGGGGACTTCGAAAAGAATGAGGGTTCAGTGGTGAGTGAGTCTGACTCGCTCCTCCATTGCCCATAATAGCCATTTGCTGCCACCATCTCATGCAGTTCTTACTCTCATACCTTACCAGGCCTGCTATTTCACAAAGAAAACAGTAGCCATTAGATAATTCCCTCAGCTTCCTACTCTCAGACTGACAGACTCATCTTCATCCACACCCATCCTCCCCCTGTCTGTGGAACAGGTGTCACTCCTGTAGAACACCCCACCTTCCATCTTGGGCTCCTCCTGCACCAGTCAGCCCAAGTCTCTCCTAGCTCCTTCTTTTCTGCATACAGACAGAGCTCAAGCTCCCCATTCTAGGACGTTGGCACTTGCCGGTCTTCCTGCCCAAAATATCCTTCTCTCCGCCTGACCTCCTTTTCTTGGTCAGCTCCTTAGAGAGGCTTTTTCTGAACCTAAACTCACTTTCCCTGTCACCCGCTCTCAGAGCACCTGTTCCTTTCCTGGCTGGCTCTCACCACACTGTTAACGTCTCTTCTAGACTGCAAGCTCTCCAGGCAAAAACAACGTCTGTTTTATTCCTTGCTATATCTCTAGGACCTATACAGTAAGCGGTGCTCATTAAATGGTGTAGATTGAATGAATGAATGGTCTCCATTCTTTAAAGTTAATCCTTGGCCAAAAAAAGTTTGGTTTTTCCATAGTGGTGATTAATATCCTCTTCTGTAATAAAGAATCCCAATGATAATTGTATAAGCTACCACACAGTCTCGTGTTCTGTTTTAACCTCACACGGTGTGGCAGCTTATATAATAATATTCAGCACTAAGGACTATTTTATAAGTATTTCCCCCATTCCTGCCCTTCCCCAGACGGGAAGTTTTGCAGAGGGAATGAAGAGGAAAGGAGCTTAAAGCAGTGGTTCAGCTCTGATGAAACCAAGGGGTACAGCTGACCTTGATGTCATACATAATGTAAAAGGTACAGCATATGCTCTTAAACACTGGCCTTTAACGTGCTTCTGTTTCCTTTTATGTAGTCATTAGCCTTGGAGTGTTGTGTGCTGACATGGGCTGAAGGTAGAAAATCCATTTAGAGATCTGTCATACTCTGTCCTTTACAGTGGACATCACTTGATAACTTGGCATTGTCAGACACCTCCAGCTCTGTAAACTTAAAGGCATTTGGAGCTTTTATCCCCTCACTTCTGAAATTTTTATAATATTGAATATGCATCCTACCTTTCTTACCCCTAGATTATGCCATTGAGCAGTCAGGATTACATGGATGATTAACTTTTCTGCTCCTGGCTTTTGGTGATCCAGGAAATAGCCAAAAAGTGGTAAGTGAAAGAGAATGCAGTAGGGCCAGCCTGGGTGACAAGAGTGAAACTCCATCTCAAATAAATAAACAAATAAATTAAATTTTAAAAATAAGACATTGTGAAATAAAATTGAGCTCGGCAAGTAGATCCTATTAGATTCCGGGTTTTGAAAGTTGTAGACCAAGTGAGAGGCAGGTAAACAGTGAGCTCGCTTGTTTTCATTCCTTTGAGCATGTCATTCAGGAAAAATTAGCTGTTGAGGGTGCTTGGTTGGATAGAGACACTCTTCTTTGGGGAGAAGGTGTGTTTGTGTGTGGGCGGGAAACGAATCAGCATTCTGACACGGAATGTGCTGTTGCAGGAGCAGATGGCCATATCACAGCCTCACTTTCCCTGGAGCATGTTGCAGCAGGCCTGGTACATTCTGGGAGTCAGAGCACCTTTCTCAGGAAGTAATTGTGGGGCTGCAGCCCACTGTCCCCCCAGCCGGTGACCAAGATATCTGAAAGAACAGTTGCTTACATTTTGTTCTAAGGGTTTATAAACCTTGAAGAAGAGGCAGAGGGCTGTAGTATGTCCTGAGTGACTAACTGCTGAGTTGGGAGTAAATTGCCTAAGGGAGTGCTGCCCTGGGAATAGCCTGTGTAGAGCCTGTTAGTTAGGCTGGTACCTTATGGTATTTATGGGTTTGAAGATAGGGGAGGGGAGGAGTTGTGTTTATGTATATAGTATCATCTGTTAACTTAATGGTAATACATTCTCCAGCTTTGTAGTGAATATTAGTTAATTTTATAAGTAACTAGGAACAGAGCTGCTTCTAAGAAGGTGATGAAGCAAAGAGGTTACTAAACAGAATTCCTCTGGTAGCTTTAGGTGTGTGAAGCCACAAGACTGCATTTGTTGAGGTCAGGGTTGACTGTCAAAAAGTGAATAAGCAGTTCGTGAACTTTCCTTCCAGTTTGACATGCCGGTTATGCTTGATGCCAGTTCACCTGGCTCCAATAAGTGTTTTCATGTGGCCTACTCAGCCAGGCTGAGGAGCTGGGGGCCAGAGCTGTCCCCAGAGGCACAGGCTGTTCTGCCTTCTGTGGACAAGCCAGTAGACCCCTGCTTCCAGGATACAGCCCCTCCCCCTTGCCTGCTGCGGCCTTCTTTGGGCTTCAGAAACTCCTAGCAACAAATGTTAAGTGAACTAGTACCTCCTCTGCAGGGCCTGGGGAAGCAAAAATGTGTTTGTAGATAACCCCATCTTCAGAGAATTTTTGGTTCAGGGCATCACACACAGCACATTGGCATCCATAGGACAAAAATACGTGATGGAGAGAGATGAGAGCAGCTTCAGAGGATCAGACAGCGGACCATATGAAAATCTAGAAGAGGGAGTATTCACCAAAAGTTATGATGGACAACAGTGACTTCACAGAGGGGTAACTTGTATTCCAGCTAGATACTTTAAGCAAGTTGATGGGAGAAAATAGTGTGATTGACAGGGAACCTGCCTGTGCTGTGCACTGGGATCAGGAAGAAAGTCTACAGAAGTGTGGAGAGCAGTGTTTATGGAGGGCATTGGTGGTGATGTTGTAGTGGTACATGGGGCCAGACTAGAAGCTGGGCCTTCCCAGGGGGACACTGTGTATAGGCAACAGATAAGACCCTGGGAGTCAGGAGACTGATCTACATGACTTTGTTCCTGGTTGTCTGTGCAACTTTCATTGGCTACTTAATCTTTCTGAAGTTCAGTTTCCCCATTGGAAAAATTAAGGCTAGGCACAATGGCTCACACCTTTAATTACAGCACTTTGAGATGTTAAAGCAGGTGGGTCAGTTGAAGCCAGGAGTTCAAGACTAGGCTGGGCAACAAAGTAAAAACCCCCATCTCTACAAAAAAAAAAAAAAAAAAAAAAAAAAGGTAAAAATTAGGCACAGTGGAATGCACCTGTAGTCCTAGCTACTTGGGAGAGTCAGGAAGATCACTTGAGCCCAGGAGTTCAAGGCTACAGTGAGCTATGGTTGTGCCATTGCATTCCAGCCTGGGTGTCAGAGCAAGACTCTGAGAGAGAAAGAAAGGAAGGAAGGAGGGAGGGAGGGAGGAAGGAAGGAAGGAAGGAAGGAAGGAAGGAAGGAAGGAGTCTTTTAGGAATGCCAAGGAAGGAAGGAAGGAGGGAGGGAGAGAAGGAGGGAGGGAAGGAGGGAAGGTGGGAGGGAGGGAGGGAAGGAAGGAAGGAAGACCAAGCAGGCAAGAACCAAGAAAGAAAGAAAGAGAAAAATGGGAACCTTGATATTGGATGGAAGAGGGCAGATACAAAGTAGTCTTTTAGGAAAGAAAGAAAGAAGGAGAAAGAAAGAGGAGAGAGAGAGAAAGAAAGAAAAATGGGAACCTTGATATTGGATGGAGGAGGGCAGAAACAAAGTAGTCTTTTAGGAAAGAAAAAGAGAGAAAGAAAGAAATGGGAACCTTGATATTGGATGGAGGAGGACAGATACAAAGTAGCCTTTTAGGAAAGAGAAAGAAAAAGAAGGAAAAGAAAGAAAGGAAGTAGAAATGATATTGGATGGAGGAGGACAGATACAAAGTAGTCTTTTAGGCATGCCAAGCTGGCAGGAACCGTGAGTTGGTCTGGAGGGCAAGATGGAGCCTGGGTATAAGGAGCCTGGCCAAGAAAGTGTGAGAGTAGCCAGTCACAAGGGGAGAGTTGAATCCCTGTATGTAGTCTCTGAGGGGAAGACTGTAGAGAAAGGAGGGGGCTGGGCCATGGACTTAGCTTCTGAGAACGCCCACTTTTACAAGGAGAGAAGTAGATGGAACCAATAAAGGAAACAAATGGAGTAGCTCAAGAGGTAGGAAGAAACAAGGAGAGCATAGGGCCTTGGAAGCCAGAAGGACAAGAGCCTTGTGGAGGCGGTGGTCAGCCCATCTATAGAGAGGTGATGTGGGAGACTGCTTCATCTTCCTTTTGGGCCTCAGCTGAGGCTGACTCAGCTAAAGCCGGGAGCCTGGGGTTTGAGGAGCTCATCTTCTAAGGGGTGGGAATATATCATAGGCATTCAGTCAGTATTTAGCCGGTGACCAAGAGCATGAAAGAAGGCATGTGGGGCCAGGAGGTGACTGCCCCGCTGAGAGCAAGTGCCCCAGCCTCCTGAGGAGCTGGCCGTCTCCATTTCTGCATGCTTTCCAAGTCCTAGTTGCCAGCAGATTCCTTTCCAGATTGTCACCCCATCACCTCTGACGAGTGTTTGGAAGAGCATTGTCTACAGGCCCCTCCCTGGGGCATCACACAAAGTATGCACTGGTGCATGAGGGTAACAAGTGAATATGGGCAGGAAATTTAATTAACCTTAAAAAGGAAAGCAACTGGTTTCCTATGCATTCACAATGCTTCTGACACCGAACGTGGGAGGGTCTTTCCTACACCAACCAGTTTTCCAGTTCTCAGCGGACTTGACTGGACGTCCTATCATTTAACTCATTTCTGACACTAACTGTCCAGAGTTAGGGCAGACCCCACAGGTTAAGAGCTCAGTCCCACAAGACTGCCCTCCAGCTTCAGACAGCAGTTGCAACTCCAGGCATCTCATACTTCTGACCAACTGCCTATAAATTGAGAGTTTGCATGAAACCCCCTCAGGTTTAGTAATTTCTTAGAACAGCTCATGAAACTCAGAGAAACATTTACTGATTTATTCTAGAGGATGCAACTCAGGAAGAGCCAATGGGAAGAGATGTGTAGGACAAAATACAGTGGAGGGTGCCAGCTTCCATGCCCGTCCAGGCAGGCCACCCTCCCAGCATCTCCAGATGGGATGAAATCGTTGGCCGTTGGTGATTAAACTCGGTCTCCAGCCCCTCTCCCCTGCCCAGAGTGGGGAAACTGAACATTTTAAACCTCTAATCACCTGACTGGGTCCTCTGCTAACCACTCCTCATTCTGGTTTATGAGTCACCTCATTAACATAAACTCAGGTAAGTTTGAAAGGGGCTTATTATGAGTAACTAAAGGCACTCCTCTCACAGCTATCACTCAGGAAATTCCAAAATTTTAGAAACTCTGCATCAGGAACTAGGGACCAAGACCAAATATTACAACAAAAGATGCACCTATAACTCTTTTTTTTTTTTTTTTTTTTTTTTTTTAAGAGATACAGTCTCTGTCACCCAGGCTGGAGTGCAGTGGCAGGGTCACAGCTCACTGCAGCCTTGAACTCCTGGGCTCAAGCAATCTTCCTACCTTAGCCTGCCAAGTAGCTAGGACTACAGTTGCGTGCCACCATGCCCAGCTTATTTTTTAATTGTTTTGTAGAGATAAGGTTTCACTTTGTTACCCAGGCTGGTATTGAACTCCTGAGCTCAAGCAGCCCTCCCACCTTGGCCTGTCAAAGTGCTGGGATCACAGGGATGCGCCACCATGCCCAGTTATCACTCTTATCATTTAGGAAATTCCAGGAGTTTTGAGAGCTCTGGCCAGGAGCTAGGGATAAAGACCAAATGTATATTTCTATTATATAACAGTATCACACAGCTCTTCATACTGGGGGAAAGCTTTGGCCACTCAAAATTAGATAATTTTTATCACTTCCCTTTCACCTTTGCTTCCTCTCTCCTTGTGTTTTTTTCTTCCTGTGTCAGGAGCACATGTCTTAAAAAAAAAAAAAAACCACTGATGCTTTTGCCAGGGGTACCCTATATTCGGTATACAATTTGGAACTCTTAGGACTTTAGTCTTATACATATTTACTATTATTTGGGCCACACTAGCAAGCTGAGCCATTTTGAGAAATTTTAGATTTCCCCTGTGGTGGTAAGCAGTTGTTACACCAGTGGAAATATGCTAGATAGCTTGTTCCTTGTGAGAACCAATAAGATAATGTTAGTGTAAAGCTTGTAATCATGCCCAGAGACAGAACCCTGCCCAGGCCTGCCTGTTCATTCAGTTAAGAAGTCCTCATTTCACGTTCTCTAAAAAGCAGGGAAGAGTTGGCTTGCTCCAACACACTTTTTCCTCCTGTAAAGTTGTTTGATAGCAAAATATTAGTACACTGAGTGTTCTTATTGTTGAGTACTTATAAAACCATTTTCACCTTTCAATGATTAAAATGAGAATTACGTCAGTTATGAAACATCTAGAATGAAAACGCATGCCTCCTCAATATCACAAGTCTAAACATTGGACTCAACATCCTCAGAGAAAAGAGAATTAAAGAGGGAATCTCTCAGGAGAATTTTCCAGGAGTTAGACAGAATTCAGGGGCAAGTAGCACGCACTGAAAGGGAAGGGAAAGAATTATTGGGAAATCAAAATAGCAAAGAAAGTCAAGGGAGTGGCAGTCTGGCATATTTCACAGTTCTGTGAGAACAATGAGGGAGACATAGCAATTGGGAGCTATGGCGAGTAGGAGGGTGTGAGAGCCACAGGGTGGGATCTAGGCCTGATGAGAGCCTCCGAGGGAAGAAGTAGGAGTGGAGAGAGAGAGAGAGAGGAAAGGCGGAGTAAGGACATAACTCTAAAATGAAAAAAAAAAAAAGGGAGTAATAGGTACAAAACCCGAGAGGTGAGCAGCAGTATAATAGGCAAGAGACCATTGTAACTGGGGTAAAAAGTTTTGGCAGTTGGTTTATTTTGTTTGATATTGCAGTTAACGGGAGAATGTGGGGTACTGGTCTCCAAAGCACTATGCAGACTTGGAGCCCATGAAATGTGGCGTTTGGAGGACATAGAAGCTCTCCAGTGTTTCTCAGGCAGGATTAATGCAGGGACCTATAAACAAGGATGTGACATTGAGGAATGCTCCGCTCTTCAAGCTGCTAAATTGGGGCCAGTCGGAAGCCAGGGCTATGTGATGTTGGCTTGGATTTCCAGCAAGTTTCTTATTGGGTTATAAAAATGATTTCCTCAGAAAAGCTTGAAAATGACAAATGATGAAATAGAAAAGCAGTTGGGCATCATTTCAAAGCTGCCTGCAGCATTGCGCTGGCCATTTCTGGAGGGCCAGTGTTGAGTGGTTGTTGGAGGGCTAAACCCAACACTTCCAAGCAGTGAAGCTGTACCTGACTTCCGGGGATTTCCCTTATTAACACGTCTGATGGTAAACAGGCTTTCTGAAGGATTTCAGGTGGAGGATTTTTAGGGGTAGAACTGGTTTAAATTATTTCGCTTACTCAGCCATAGCTCTGACTTGATGATCAGGCTAATAACCCTAGAAGTATAGGGGTGATGACTTGACATTCCTGTCCTTGCCACCTACCTATTCCAGCATGCTTTGAGGCTGCCCCACTGTGCAAATGGGGAGGAACAGTAGAGAGAGGAGATGTTGGTTGTATGTCTCAGCAGTGGAACTTTAGCTGGCTTGTTTCAACATGTGTAAGGGTTAATCAGGTAAATTATAATTGCTGCTGGGAAAGGCAGCCTAGCTGAGACGACTCAGCCCTCAGGGTTGCTGGGGAAAGGGTCATTCTTGCAATCCTTGTTTTCCTCTCTTTCCCAAAGATGAGTTCTTACTGTAACATTATGGTCCATAGACCCATTAATAAAGTTAACATTCCTGATTTGTTTCAGTCCTCTGCATTTCTATGTCTTTAAATTCTTTTTTAAGATGCAATTCGACCAAATTAAAAGAACAAAGGAATAATTTGATTTTTTTGTTATTGTTTTTAGTTATTTGAGTCACTTTACAGTCTTAGGCAATTTTCCAAATGAAATATGGAATGCCAACTGGACTATTTGGTCATAGAGGATGGGAGGAAGAGAACTGTTATATTTGGTACTGGTACTAGAATAGCAAAGAACTTACCAGCAAAAGTTTCTTAGAGGAGTATTGTCTGTTGTCTCCTTTCTATCTTTTTAAATGGCACCATGTATCCCTATCTTGTGAACTAGTCAAACATGTTTTAATTGTATATCTTTTAAAGCTTCAGTTAGCCAGATTTTTAAAAAAAAATGTTTGATGTTTTTTATTCCATGAATGACTCAATTGACTACATGTAGGCAGCTACTAAACTTGGCAGTTCGTTGCCATTAGCATGCTCTTGGACAGGAAGTATTCAGTATAGATATGACCAACCAGTTTCCAAGGCTTAAAAATAAATCGGGGATTTCTGGACAGAATAGGTCTTTGTCACTCATTTCAACATGTCTGATGAGTGTTAAAGTTCAAAGCCAACCACTTTGCTTTCTCATTTTTTTCCAGGCCATCACTTTACCTGACATATTCTGTTATACAGATTGAAATTTGTTTCATGATGGTGGTGTTTTGTTTTGTTTTTAAAAATGAATTAAGAAGATATTTGAATAGTCATGAGAATCAGCTAGAGTCAGTATCCTCTCCTTGTTCTCTCTTTTACTTTTAGTTCCTTTTAAGTCATCATCCTGCTGAGATAGGTAATGGTAAAATAATCTTTCCCTGCCTATAAAGGAGCTTAAATTAAAAGTAGCAGGTATGTACTTTTAATTTAAGACTTGTCGTCTTGAATCTGAGGTCCACTTGAAGTAGCATTTTTTTTTTCCCAAAAGTTACTTCCCATCAGTCTTGTGGTTCTTAATTTCATGTGTCAGGCCCCTTAGAAACTCGGGAAGAATCATACTATTTTGACGGATACTAACAGGTTTTTTGGCGTCTTGTTGCCTACAGCTATTGCTTTATGACTTTAAAAGCAAGTTCAGTTTTGTTTTTTTTTTTTTGCTATCTCCGTAAATAATGTAATTTTTCCTCCCTTCTGTTAAAAACCCACACTTTCCCTTCTTTCTTTCACTTACCTATTCTAAGCAGTGTGCGTGTTGGTGGGGAAGGAGTTTAAGAAGACTTGACACTACATTTCCTGGAAATACTATATTAGACACAGCATTTATTAGATGACAATGTCTACAACAACAAAAACTGTTTTTCTGAAGCCTTAACTCCATGCAAGTGTCAATCTCTGAGCTTCTGTTTGTTTTTCAAATAAGAAACTGTGCCAGGAAAGATGATTTGAAATATAAAATGCATGCAAGTATTCTTAGTTTGGGGTAAAGTAAAGTCAATAATGATTCTTTGGACGGACCCAACTAAGCTTCATTTGCCAAACTTAGCAATAAACCATGTTTATGAAGAATGAGGTTCAGTTCTTGTTCTCAGGCAGGACGTAGCTGTGACCCTGAGGTGCTTGTGCTCTGGAGCTCCTCGACTGTTCGTTCATGACAGAGGCAGGACGAAGTAACCCCTGCTATGCTACGGATTAGAGCTTGATCACTCTGGCCTTTTGCAAATACAGGATTCTTCTACCCTAAATACCCTATAGCTGTTCTAATAGGATGTTTTTAGGGAAAAAAAGGGAATTTTTACATAAAGCCGAACTTTTTTTTTTTTTTTTTTTTTTTTTTTTTTTGAGACACAGTCTTGCCATGTTACCCAGGCTAGAGTGCACTGGTGTGATCTTGGCTCACTGCAAACTCCGCCTCCCAGATTCAAGTGATTCTCCTGCCTCAGTCTCCTAACTAGGTGGGATTATGGGCACCCACCACCATGCCCAGCTAATTTTTGTATTTTTAGTAGAGATGGGGTTTCACCATGTTGGCCAGGCTGGTCTCGAACTCCTGACCTCAAGTGATCTGCCTGCCTGGGTCTCCCAAAGTGGTGGAATTACAGACGTGAGCCACCACACCTGGTAAAGACTTCCATTGAGTTAAAATGATTCTCTGATCTGAAACCGTAATTTCCTTTAGCTTTGTAGTGCTCAAGACTCTTGGACCTGAAAGTGGCTGGTAAGCCTCTTCTAGTTTTTATGATGATGGGCACATTGTAGGCAAGCAGAAAATGCCTGATGTCCAGTGAAGTGTGAGGATAAGCATATGGTTCAGAGTGTAAAATATTTTGCAGAATTAAAACTTAGGTGGTTTTTCAATGAGATTCATAAGTCATCTATACATTGATATTTATTGTGCCTCTGGCCTCATCATCTGGTTTTTAGGTATAGGAGTGTGCTTTACTCAGCAGGTAATTGTATCACCCATGGTACCACAGTCCATCAAAACCATACCGGACATTGATAATGTATTGTGCATATGGGGCGACATTTAGGAGGGCTTGGTGTAGGACCGTTTTCTTCTTGGCTCCCTTTGAGCCAGTGTGAGTGATGTTCAGTCTCCTAGTCTGTGTTTTGGATCACAGTGCTCAAGCGTAAGTTCAGAGAAGACAGACCCATGTGAGGGGCTTAACCAGATTTGTCCAGGCTCATGGAGGTCTCTAATGGGGTCACTTCACTCTCTCTTGAAAAGTGCTGGAAACTGAAATGAATTGTCTTTCAGATTTGGGCCAATCACACTTTGTTGTCTGAAAACTTTTGGCACATCTTATGGCAGTAATGGAAAAGGGAATGTTTTAGGTAACCCTTGTGTTTGAAATGCCTGCTTTTCTTTCTTTCTTTCTTTCTTTCTTTTTTTAATGGCTTTTTGTTTTGCCACAGAAGCAGCTCTCTGTTTGTTTTAATATGTTGGAATTTTACGTCTTTGGAGTTCTTCCTGGGTTCTAGCCAATGGAACACAAATCAGTCCAGAGAAGCTTATTACTACTTAACCCTAATTTAAAATAAAAATCAATTTTCAGGAGAATGACTGGAGAAGAGAAGGGTATTACTTGATTGTGGGACAGAGAAACAATGCATGAATCCGGACATAAAACTCTTTAAGTAAGGGAGGCTTTTAAACCCGAATTAATGCATTTAACAACTAAAATCTCAGCTTTTCCTGTGAAGTTTACACACAGAAGTTAAAAAATAGACTTTATTAGACTTTGACAGTAAATTAAACACCCTCTATCTTTCTGCCGGGAAGTTCTATAAAATAATGGGTGATAAAGGCAAGCTATTGGTCAAAATGGTCTGAATTATGCTTGGAAAGAAAATCTTGCCTCTAAGAGCAGAAGGGCCCAAAACACTGGCCCCTTCTAGGCGTGGGCCCAGAGACAAAGGAGTAGCGGTTACTATGACCTTTACTGACCCAACATCAGTCTGCAGCCAGAGTTCTAAACATCTTCTCTGCTATCCCTAATGATTTAAAAATATATAAAAATGTTTCACATTCTTTACCCTCCATCAGAATGTAGTGAGCAGTAAGTCAGCTCAAGAAAACATGACCCAGTGCCTAACCCGTTGATACTTTATTGGATGCCATTAAAACTTTAGAGACCCGGGAGATTATTAAGGTCTACATTTGGAACCTGGAATCTTTTCTTCTGGAAACCTGGAATCTCAACCCAAGGATTCTGTAGCTGCTTTTTTTTTTTTTTTTTTTTTTCGCCTGTATCTAAGATTGCTCTATTTTGTGATAAAGTAAATTTAATGGAAGAAAATTCCTTCATAGATGCTAGACATTCAAGAATTAAATCCCCTTTTCAGGTTAGCTAGTTTCAAAACATTTGTTTAAACATGGATTCCAGATTTTGGTGGGGAGCATATATGGTTTTGTTTTATTCTGTAGATGTAGTGAGAAAAGATTTCATTTTGATTCATTAACAATGAAGATACGACAGCATTCGTTTTGAGTATTTGCTATAGAATGTACCCTGCATTGGAATGTGGGTGGAGCTCTGGCATTTGTGTATTTGTATGTTTCAAGGAAATAAAGGTACAGAGAAGCACTTGTTCGTTGCCTATATAAAGACCAACTGTACAGCTGACAGCTTAAAAATACTGCATGACACTGCATTTTTTGTCCAGCAGTAGCATCTGTTTCCTTCATTCCCAAACCAACAAAAACCATTAAAGATGAATGCTGAAAACGTGATAGAAAAAGGCCTTCCTTTTTGGCAAGTCCATTAACTGCCCTCACCATTCTTTTCAAAGCATAACTAGTAGACTGGATGGAATAAATTAAATAATGAGCAGGATACTAGTTCAAGAGGAAATTCTTCAGTTAGGGTAGATTTAATTTTCACATTTGGAAACTGAATCAAATTACACATTCAAAAGATTTGATTCATTTTTTTCTCTAAGCATGTACTTTTTATAATATACATTGTCTAACATCTGAGAGAGAAATTCAATATTTTTTTCCCAAGATACTTTCTGCCTTTTGTAGCAGTGAGAATATGAGAAATTGGCTGGGTGTGCTGGCCCACGCCTGTAATCCCAACACTTTGGGAGGTTGAAGTAGACAGATTATGTAAGTCTAGGAGTTTGAGACCAACCTGGGCAACAATGGCAAAACTCCATCTCCACAAAAATTTTTTTAAAAAATTAGCCAACCGTGGTGGTGCACCTGTAGTACTATCTACTCAGAAAGCTGCGGTGGATCACCTAAGCCTGGGAGACAGAGGTTGCAGTGAGCTGAGATTGTGCCATTGCACTCTGACCTAGGCAACAGAGTGAGACCCTGTCTAAAAAAAAAAAAAAAGAATACTAGAAATCATATCAAGAAGAAAATTTCAATAAAATTTCTCCATAGAAATGATGTTTTAGAGTTATTATTTATAAGAATTTAATGTAAAATAACTGGTAGATATGATGAATAATATATTTTCCAAGAACAAAGATATGACCATAAATCTGCCAATCATTTGACTAAGTAAAACAATTTCCTACTTTTGTAAAATGGACACCACTATGTGTGCAGATTTTATAAAGACTCCAATCTTTTAGAAAAATTAGCCCACATTCCATAAAAATACAAGGTTACCATCATAAATTGTATCTTAACATATTTTTTTAAAGTTATGTTAGTGGCCGGGCACTATGGCCCATGCCTGGAATCCCAGCACTTTGAGAGGCCGAGGCGGGAAGATCACCTGTGGTCAGGAGTTCAAGACCAGCCTGGTCAATACTAAAAAATACAAAAATTAGCCAGGCATGGTGACGCACCTGTAATCCCAGCTATTGGGAAGTCTGAGGCAGGAGAATCGCTTGAACCTGGGAGGCAGAGGTTGCAGTGAGCAGAGATCACGCCACTGCACTTCAGCCTGGAAGAAGAGTGAGACTCCATCTCAAAAATGAATGAAAGAAAGAATGAGAGAGTGAAAGAGGGAAGAGTTTCCCATTCTCCTCCCTCAGTATTGCCAGTAGGTCAGATTCTTTTCTGAGAAGCCAGAAATGTGAACTTTTATTGAAAGTTCCCAACTTCTACAAGTTTTTTTTTGTTTGTTTTTTTTGCTAATTAGAGAAATAAAACTTAGAACATTTTGGGGGCCCATTTTCCCATTTTTGGGGGGGTGATGGACACATCCTAGAGTTAGTCATAATAGTTGCACAACATTGTGAATATAATAAAAACCACTGAACTGTATAGACTTTTTAAATGGTTACTGTAGTGAATTTTATGGGATATGAATTTTATCTTAATTAGAAAAAAATGCTACGGGGGCCCAGGAAAACATGCTGCCTGCCAAAAGTTTGTAAGCTTTGTTTCAGATGGAGGAATTGCTATTTGCTGCTTTTGATAATCCCAACTTATAAAGCACCTTTCCACAGGGGAGCAAGTGATTGGGAATTAATGGGGGTCATGTTGTAACCCCTGCATTAACCTCTGGGCCTCTATTTTTCTTCCTGTGGTCTCCATGGCTTCTTCCATCTCTTAAAATAGGACCGATGATAGAAATGGTGAGAGGTGGAATGGTGGCCTTTCTCCGAGAGTAATGAGTGAGTGGTTGAAAAGACAAAGCTACAAAAGGTGGGGGTTGCTCAAGTATTTTAGAGAAGAGATTTATTTCATTTTGCAACTACTTATAAAATTGATTGGTTGTGTTATGTTACTTGCCAAAGTTTATTTTACCCAGATAGCAACCATTAGGGAAGTAATTCATCTCCAAGATGGCAAGTTAGTATATTTTGAGAAACGTTTTTCATTTCTTACAGGGAATGACTATAATGATCTTTTTAGTTATTTTCTTCAAGTGAAAAATGAGTTTAATACAGCAAGTATATCATCGACGTCAAAGAATTTTAATTATTTTAACAAAACAATTTGTCTTTATAACTTTTGGGAGGCTCTATTATATTAAAATTTAAATATAATTTTAAGTTTGCCAATTTTAATAAAGGCAAAATGCAAAATTTCGGATCTTAAAGTACGGATTATATCCTTACTTAATCTCCAGCTTTTTTTCTTTCTTAGCAAACTAGCAAAGAAAGGGCAAAGTTTGTGCCTTTTTCCTATGACTTAGACCTAAAGAATATGTCTTGTTTTTTTTTTATCCTGAAGCAACATTTATACTAAAAACAAAATTATTATTTTTCAGAGTATGGGTTATTCAGTAGTTTTTACCAGTTCCAAATTTATCAGATGATTTTTTTGAATGCCTATCTTTAGTTCTGAAAAGACCCATTTAGAATAAACACTTTCCACCCAAAAAACACTGAAATTAAAATGGAAAAAAAAAAAAACTTTTTCAAAAGGACTGCATTGGAATATTCATTTCTTATATGAGAGTTTTGACATGTAATTACATGTTATTTATTTATAATCTCTTGTTTTGGTTGTGTTTTGTAAAAAACCGTATTCATTCCCTCCCCTTCTCCCTGTCTTTCTGCTCCCCCAAAACAACCTGAGAATACTTTTAATCCAGCAGATACATATTAAAGATTAATTGAGCATTTACTATTGCAAGGAATAAATAATAAATTGTAACCATCACTAGGATTTACTTTCAGGGAGTATGGAAACAAAAGTATGATAAACAGTTTCCAACAACAGTTAGAGACAGAATAGAGCATTTCTGAATGGGATGGTCAATGAAGACTTCCTGATATGTGAAAGGTGATATTTGGGAGGGACTGTGGGAGATTTCACTAGCTCAAGACAGCTCCCTTTTGATTTTTTCACACCTCTGCTCAATTGTCACCTTTTCAGAAAGGCCTCCCCCAGGTACCCTAAATAAAATAAGATAGTTCTTCCTCCCATACAAACATTTCATTTTTCTTTTAGCCTATATCGCTACTTGACATTTTTATTTGTTTGTTTATAAATTAGGTCTCCTTCTACTAGAATCTGTGCATCCTGAGAGTAGGTACTTTGCCTGATATACAACAGTTGCTTAATAAAAATTTGTTGAATGAGGCTGGGCATGGTGGCTCATCCAGTAACCCAGCACTTTGAGAGGCTAAGACGGAGGATTGCTTGGGCCACTTCACAGAGAACATAAATGCCATGCTGGTGGTGAGCAGCACTGCTTCTATAGAACTCTAGGGTCTTTTCCTAGAATTTCAGAGCTTCAGAGTGTCTTGATATTGAAAATGAGGTAGTTTACATTAAGGCCTAGCAAATCCCATCTCACTCTTTGCTTACCTTTAACTGGATATATCCTCCGGACATTAACATGGCTATAAAATGCTTGACTAACAACATTTGGATACAGTTATTGAGGAAGGATTGTGACAAGAATGTTGAGAGGATGTGCCAAGATGCATATTTGAGAGATGCCCAAGCTGAGGCCAAGAGGTTACTGCTCCCAAAATATTCGAACAGATGGGTTTGGGATATTTGCATGAAAGATTCTAGAACATTTGCTGTAAGGATTGAGTTAACTAAATATGGTTACTTCTCCAAACAAAAGTAGCTGGTTACTCTGTATGTTTTGGCAAAGGTCAGGGAAGAAAAGCAATAGATTAAAAAAATGAAAATGCATTTCTTTTACACAGGTTCCTCCCCTTTAAAGCAAAAAGTGGCTGGGCACAGTGTTTCGTGCCTGTAATCCCAGGGTTTTGGGAGGCTGAAACAGGAGGATCACTTGAGCCCAGGTATTTGAGACCAGCCTGGCCAACACAGTGATAACTTGTCTCTACAAAGAAAGCCTGGTGTGGTGGTGTGCGCCTGTAATCCTAGCTACTCAGGAGGCTAAGATGGAGGATCCCTTGGGCCTAGGAGTTCGAGGCTTCAGTGAGTTAGGATCTCGATACTGCAGTCCAACCTGGGTGGCAGTGAGACATTGTCTTTTAAAAACAAAAGAAAAGATAGTTTGTATCCATATTTAGAGTTGTGTGTTTATTCATGGAGTACAAATAAATTCATTTGTTAAGCTCTAGAAAGAAGAAATCAAATTGATTTTCTGATATACCGTCATGAATTACTGTAAAAGACAGGGAAGAGTTCCATGGAGGCAGCTGAGAGCATGGGGTTTAGTTTACCGCATGCTAGCTGGAGGGCAGGTGTGAAGCACTTTGAAGAATACAGAGATGAAAAGGCATGTACCTGTACCTTACTTGTCAGGGATCCTAAATAGATAAGAGAGAAACTTAACTCTCACAAGGCAGAAAAGCAGGTTAGAAGGAGAGACTTATTCTGGCCATTGGATTTGGAAAGGTTTTGGAAGAGGTGGCATTTACATTGAGCTTTACAGGCTCAATAGCACTCTTTCAGGCAGGGATGAAAGGGGAAGGTGAAGGCAGAGATGTAGCTTTTTTTTTAGTTTTTGTTCCCTGATGTGCTCGGCTTATGTTCCTTTTTTAATTTTATTTTTATTTTTATTTTAGAGAGGGTCTCATCTGTCTCTCAGGCTAGAGTGCAGTGTTGTGATCTGAGCTCACTGCAGCCTCAACCTCCCAGGCTTGAGCAATCCTCCCACCCCAGCCTCTTGAGTAGCTAGGACCAGAGGCGTACGTCACAACCCCTGGGTAATTTTTTTGTATTTTTGATAGAGATGAGGTTTCTCCATGTTGCCCAGGCTGGTCTCAAACTCCTGACTTCAGGTCATCTGCCCACCTAGGCCTCCCAGAGTGCTGGGATTACAGGTGTGAGCACTGTGCCTGGTCTGTGCTCCTTCATTTTAGTTCAAGGAGTTGCTTTATCTGGGTGAGGAGGCAGGCTCTAAGAAGTGGGATTCTGTAGCTGGCCTGCAGCATAGTGGCATTTGGTAGGGAATTTAAAACAATGAACATTATCCTAATTTTACTTTTCTTATAGAGCTAGCTACGTGGTATAGTACAAAGTAATGGGCCTCAGCTTTGCCACTATTTATGCACCCTTAGATAAGTCACTTGACTGTAAGCCTCTCTTATCTGGATCCCCCAGAGTTAAGTAATAACAGAACCAAACTAGAAATGCATTTGAAAGTGTTATAGTGAAAATATCTTGCAAACTGTAGAGTGCTACACAAATATCAACTGCAAGTTTTGTTGTCTTTGTTATGTGGCCAGGAGCAACCTGATGAAACCAGAAAGGGTGTGTTGACTATTGATTCCAGCTGTGGGTCTGGTTCAGTAACTAAACTTCACTCGAGTGTGCTGGATTTTAAAATGTTACTGGTTTTCTAAGCCCTGCATGAATATAAATATTCATCAAGAGTCAGGGCCTCTGGCAGGATGGGAGAATTTAGGGATGGAAAAGTGTAGAAAATCACAGAGCTGTTTAGAGGATTTTCCTCTACATTCTGGTAGATGATTGGATTATATCAACAGTGGAAAGGTTTTATGTCCTAAAGAAAATATGTAAATAAATCCAGCTTAATTGAAAAGTCTTTAAGAAAGACTAATGTATCCTAATTCAACATAATAAATAAGGAAGGATTCATTTAATTAAAAAAGACAAAGCGAAGTTCACTAAGTTCAGTTTTGTGTAAATAATTGTAGGATATTTTAATTTTACTTCGAACCCATTTTGTAGCCTAGTGGTAGAGTTAGGCCCTGTTCAAACTTTGGTTTAAAGTATATCTAAAATGGGCTAATTTTTCTATTCTCTTGGATACATTATCAAATTTTTAAAAATGTTTAATAAGCTCTGTTTTGAAAACATTTTATATGGATTCGTTACACAAGCTGACATCTGTATTTCCGTGAAAAAAAAATCTTGAGAGGAAATTAAATCTGTCCATATTCTACTCACAGCGTGCCTTGATGACCAGAGTATGTCTGAAAATTTTAAGTACAGCATTCTAAGAGTATAGCACAGAGCAGGCGTGTTCTAACTTTACTGTATATCAGAATCAGGTAGAGTGCTTTTTTTTTTTTTTTTTTTTCTACAAATGCAGGCTCTCAGACTGCAATGCTGGAGATTCTGATTCAGTTGGTTTAGCCATTTCTAAGAGGCCTCCAGGCACTTCTGTGGTGGATGGCCCATGACACTAAGAATTCTGCCTCAGATACCTGCTATATCTGTCCTCTCCCTGCCAAAGCCTTCTTGAAAACCAAGTATTGGCAGGATGCCGTGGTTCATGCCTGTAATCCCGGCACTCTGGGAGGCCAAGGCTGACAGATTGTTTGAGCTCAGGGATTCGACATCAGCCTAGGCAGCGTGGTGAAACCCTGTCTCTACCAAAAAAATACAAGAAATTAACCAAGCATGGTGGTGTGCCTGTAATTCCAGCTTCTCAGGAGGCTGAAGTGGGAGGATTTCCTGAGCCCAGGAGGTTGAGCTGCAGTGAGCCATCATCGTGCCACTGCACTCTAGCTGGGTGACAGAGGAAGACCCTGTCTCAAAAAAAAAAAAAAAGGAAAAAAAGAAAAAGAAAATGGAGTGCAGACACTAAACCACAGTACAGAGGCCATTCCCCTGTTTCCTTCTCTTAGGATGTAGTTAAAAGGTCCACTTCTGTGAGCAGTCCCAGGGTCCGAGCCAAGATTTCTTGGTTATACTTACAACAATGGTGACACTTTGACCACAGGAGTTTCACTAGGCGACAGGGTGGCCAATATGGTAAAATCCTGTCTCTACTAAAAATACAAAAATTACCCGGGTGTGGTGGCAGGTGCCTGTAGTCCTAGCTACTCGGGAGGCTGACGCAGGAGAATTGCTTGAATTCACCTGGGAAATGGAGGTTGCGGTGAGCCGAGATCATGCCACTGTCCTCCAGCCTGGATGACAGAGTGAGACTCTCTCAAAAAAACAAACAAAAAAACACAGAGTACTTTTGTAGTATTCCCTGGGTCTTAAGCTGTATATAATGTTTCAGTCTTTTCTAAAATGCGTTGGACACACACACATTCTTGGGTTTCCTACATATAGGTACACTGATGAACACAAATTTTAATTCCTCATTAGACATATTTATTTATTTATTTCTATAAAGCAGAATCTTCTTTTTCTTTGAGGTCAGTGTCCTTTTGTGTAACCTTCCTTAAAACCAGCTTCCATCACTGCGTCAGCAAAAACTAATATTTCCTCTCTTTGCTACCTTTGCATTTTTACATGTTCCTGTTACACAATTTATGGTACATTCTGCCTAGCTGTGTGCTTATCTGTCCCCGAACCAGTCCCTGGGAGTCTGAACGGAGAGGAGGGATGGTGTTATTTTTCTTTGACACCACTGTCTCTGATACATTATAAACACAGCAAAAGTTTTTGTCGATTGATTCATGTCTTTAGATTTATGTTCTTTCTTTTCCCCTCACTCCTTTCACAAGACCTGATTACAAGACCTGTGGCATCCTATGCCAGCAGATCGTCAACAGTGTCTACCGTAATAATGATAATAATAATAATGACAATAATAATTGCTTATATCAGTTGACCCAATTATTTTGTATCTGGTGCTGTTCTAAGCACTTCATATGGATTACTTTCATGGCAGATGAAGAGACTGAGGCATAGAGAGATTAGATAATTTGCTCCAGGGACATGGGCACTTAGTAGTGGAACAACCCCTGACCCAGTCTGACTCTAGAGCTGGTGCTTGCAATTGCCATAATGCCTGGGTTTACATAATTGCCTGTGGTGCACTCCTTTATTTGCATCTGATAATTGTGAATTGATTCCAGAGGAATACCAAGAACTCTAGTTAATTTGTTAGCCAATTATTTTCACTGACTTTATCCTACAAATTTATTATTGGATCCTCTGTGAAATTAATTTGCAAAACTTGGATATGCAAAGTTAAAGTGTTTCTTTATTGCACTAATCCTCAAAGCCTTTAGTATTAAAGCATTTTGTGCATCACCAAACAGGACCTTTGTGTATACTGTTTCCCAAACTTATTTAACTAGAGATAATTTTTCCCCCATAAGACTCCTTTAGCTTATTGAAGAATTAGGGTTTTTGGTTTTTTAACATAGTTTGTAAGAGAAGCTAGCTAATGCCCTGTGTGGTTCCCAAGAAATCTCTCAGATTTTATGTATTTAGGTAAATCCTTACTTTAGATCTTTTCTTATTTAGTCTTAAATAGGGTGACCACTTATATTCTGGGTCAGTCACAGACCTATTGTCATGGTGTTATTACTAACAGCGCTGTTTCCAAAGGTATTCCATTTAGATGATAAATTATATGATTAATCATAATACTTGCTTTCCCGTTAAATAAAGACCTATCTTACATACTTGCTGCCTTCTCACCACTCATTGAAGGACTCTTACTGAGAATGTGTGTGTGGGAACGAAGGTCATAGCCCATATTTCTCCAGCATTTCACCATTTTATGTCATAGTTTTATGTGAAATTATGGACACATATACATTTATATTTTTTTGTAAGTCAAAAGTTGCATTTCTTAAGAATTGCAAGCCTCCAAGACGTCTTTGCATTGCTCAGTATCTATTCATGTATTTGCTTAGTTCTGCAGGGAGGAAAAAAACAAATCTAAGTTGTCTCTCTTGGAAGCAAGGGCAAGGGTTGAGGTTCGGAACTTCAGTGGGTGGCTGCACTCTCTATATTTTCCACTCTATATATTTACATTCTGACTTTTGAACAATGTAAGCATATTGTCATCTTAGGTTATATTTTAAAATGTTTAAAAACTGCTCAGGTTCTTCCCTGGAAGCTATTTCAAACCCAGTTGGGTTGATCTTCCCTGTGGTCTGTTTCTTCCCTGCAGTGGGACCTGGTCCCTTTCTTTTATCTTATTTCACTCAGCCATACATTACTAGATCTTTCCATACTTTCAAGAAGCAGCTTCTTTTCTCATGTATTATAATGTAACAGCTTGGACATATCTGAGTTCAAGTTCGTCTCTGCCACTTACTGTATGACCTTGACATAGTAACTTTATTTCTCTGGGGCTCAGTCACCTCATTTGTAAAATGAGTATAATAATCTCTTTTCTAGGGTTGCTATAAAGCTTCAGTAAGATAATACACCAGGCACGGTGGCTCACACCTGTAATCCTAGAACTTTGGGAGGCTAAGGAGGGTTGATCTCCTGAGGTCAGGGGTTCGAGACCAGCCTGGCCAACATTGCAAAACCCCATCTCTACTAAAAATACAAAAATTATCCAGGCATGGTGGTATGCGCCTATAATCCCAGCTACTTGGGAGGCTGAGGCAGGAGAATCGCTTGTACTTGCGGGGTAGAGGTTGCAGTTAGCTGAGATTATACCACTTCACTCCAGCCTGGGCGAAAGAGTGAAACTCTGTCTCAAATAAATAAATAAATAAATAAGATAACACAAGTCCTAGGCAGTTCCAAGGATAATGTAGTATAAATTCAAAAAATGGTGACTGCTGTTATTATCACTTACTGTTATCATCACTATAATCATTATTGCCTAGGGCAACCAATGAGTCTTGTAGATAAAAACCTCTGGCTCTGACTTTGGGTAACCACAAAATTCATTTCCCAATAACCTCTATCCTAATATTTTTGAGACTGACAGTCTTTGAGGTCCAACTATACTGCTTTATGTAGACATCACCAAACTTTCTTCCATTTCTGGTATCAGACCAACCTAGAAGCAGCAGGGATATTTTGTCAGAGTTCATGCCATAAAGAAGGCACCATATGATTCCTGAGCAAATTGATAGAAAAAGAGCAGAGACGGGATCTAATATGAAGTTAGAGGAGTTGAAACTCAGGAAATGACATTTTCAAAATCATCACAAAACTAAGCCACAGGAATAAAAGACACACAGTTGAACAGTCAAGATGAAGAGATTCCAGAATTAAAGCCTGAGATCACACAGGATAAGACTTCATCGTGTTTTCTTCAAGGCATACTTTTTCTTGTCCACACATTTGGCAAATAGGGAATGTAAGGAGAAATGGTCTAGCACAGTGCTGGGTAGTTTTAGATTTATAAGTCATTACATCTCATTTAAGCCACACCAACTTGAAATGACCTCCAACGTGGAAGTTGAGAAAACTGTGTTTCAAAAAAAATAAAATAAATCGCACCCAAGTTTACAACCTGGGACTGTTGACTTTGAGCCTTTTGTTTCCATCCATGCTGTTCTTACTTGGCTTCGTGCCCTGCTGTTGGATCTCTGGTTCTCTGGAAGGCTCTGGAATCTCTGTGTGACAGCACTGTGACTTCTAAAGTGATCTTGTCAGCCACCGTGGCTTTAACTGTGGGTTTTCACTTTGGCTTTATTTTTGGCCCATTTCCTTTGCATCTTGCTGCTCTTGCACAGCTTTTCATGGATGTTGACTAGGCTTGTCCTCTTGTCGTTTTATAGTAGGCTGTCATTCTGTTCATGATAGGGCAGTTTTCTCCAGGCAGAATACCCTTATATGAACTATCAGAGTCCTCGTAGTACTGTATCTGTTACTAACAAGAAAGTAAGCACCTTAAAAAAAGGGAAATTCCCTTCTAAAGAAAGTTTTTAGTAAGTTATATATTTTAAATGTGATTATGAAAGAGAAAATATAATACCTTATTAACTCAGTTATGTGAGGTCTCTGTTTTCACCCAACCATCTGACATTTTGCATCTCAGTTCATGAGACTATCAGAAGGAGGGAATTTTGACCAAATGTGATTCTGTACTCAAGAGCATCAGAATGTATTTGAAGTTTAATTTGTTGTGTTCTTTAACATATGAAGAAGGCTGTTCTGTGGCAGGGATTGTGTGAGACACATTTATGTGGTCCATGTCTGTTTATCTTTGGAACAACTCCAGGAAGTGGGGATCATTGTTCTCATCTTATAGATGAGGAAGCCGAGTCCCAGTAATAACCCTGAGCAGTATGGCAGTTCATGGAACCATAAGCTATGGAGTGTTTGGACTTTTATAAGTATACTCTGGTTTTCCAGGACGTTGGGGAAATAAGTTGCCACAGAAAAAGAACCCTAGGACATTAAAGGTTCATACTGCAATCTTTTTTAAAAAATGTTTTTGGTGAAAAACATTCTAATATGTGTTACAGGGTATGTTTTATAAGAGGATAAACTCATGACTCATATAAATACAAATTCTACATATTGAAAATTTTACTTATTAATTGATGAGGGAACCGGTAAGCTCTTACAGTTGGTTCAAAGGAGAATCTTAAGAGCAGGCAAACAGGAAAATCAAGAACCAACTGTAACTACACTGGACAAATTTTATTTGTGTCTGTATGTACAAGAGCCATTTGCAATATTATCAGTTTTCTACAATTTACAGTTGTAAAATACCTAAGCGAAGGACAATAAAGGGAATCTGGAAGAGTATGTTAGACAATTCCTAATACTCCCTTGAAAAGAACCCAGTGGTTTTTTTTTTTTTTTTAGTTTGTTTGTTTTTGTGGGGGAGGAGCATTTCAAAGTCACCATTATATCTGACATGTCTTCTTTACTATGTTGCCTTGTAAGGTGAGCATGTATTTTTCTGCGGTATGAGACAGACTTAGCTTGCCACTGTGATGGTGCCTATCACTGGTTCTTAACGAACTGGGGGGATGTGCATGTACTCCAAAATGTGCATTCCTTATCAGGTTAAGGACCACAGATGTATTGATTCTCCCAAGACTATGTTCTGTGTGGCAGCCTCCATCTGTGTGACATAAGGCCAATTTCGGAACTAAGGTAGCTGGTACTTGTCTTCTTTCTCTGGATGATAAGACTGCCTCCAGCTTCCTGCTGTGGTTGTTGCTTCTGACCCTTCCACGGCAGCCCTCTTTAGAGTTCCTGTCTGTACTGCTTCTACTGGGGCCCCCTCCCTCCCTCCCTCCCTCCCTCCCTCCTCCCCTCCCTCTCTCCCTTCCTTCCTTCTCCCTCTCTCTTTCCTTCTGTTGTTTCTTCTCTGTGCTGTTGAATTTTTTAGTTTGATTTTGAGGATGGAAGCTGCTGTCACAGACACATCACTAGCCACTCTTGGGTGTTCCTTGCTTTTCTCTGAAGCACTGCCAAATCTCAGTGTAGGGAGGTCAGTGCTTAGCCTGCTGACTTCTCATGACAGGGTTCGTGGTTTTTTTCTGGCCACTTTCTTATCACCAAAGCTGGCTTTTTACTAAGTCCCATTAGATTTAGAATTATTTAGATGCAAGAGAGCTAAGGTTTTATATATTCATTTAAAGAACTTTCATTAACAGACAACAGCTAGACATGCTTTTCAAATTATTTTCTTTTCTGTCCTTCCAAATATTGGACCCCTGGATCAAATTTTAACTAGGCAAGAATTTACTTGCATGTACATCTGTCATCATGACCATTAAAGAGTCCCAAGTATAATAGATTTGAGGGGGAAAATTATGTATTTACTGGGAAGACTGTAAAGAAAATGACTTGAGTACTTTATTAGAAAATTCTCAGTGGGAGTTGTTACAGGGCATTTTTGTTAATTTTCATAAAACTATAGTTATTCATTAATATTAAAGGACTTGGCCAGGCATGGTGGCTCACACCTGTAATCCCAGCACTTTGGTATGCTGAGGCGGGTGGATCACCTGAGGTCAGGAGTTCGAGACCAGCCTGGCCTGGCCAACATGGTGAAACCCTGTCCCTACTAAAAAAATACAAAAATTAGCCGGGCACGGTGGCGTGTGCCTGTAATCCCAGCTACTAGAGGGGGGCTGAGGCAGGAGGGTTGCTTGAACCTGGGAGGCAGACGTTGCAGTGAGCCGAGATCACGCCACTACACTCCAGTCTGGCTAATTTTTTTGTATTTTTATAAGAGACGGGGTTTCACGATGTTGGCCAGGATGGTCTCGATCTCTTGACCTCGTTATCCGCCCACCTCGGCCTCCCAAAGTGCTGGGATTACAGGCGTGAGCCACCGCGCCTGGCCTCTGGCACATGTTTAAACATAGCTCCAGCCAGAAGTAGAGGTGGGCCCGTGTTTAATCTCCTACCACAGTTCAAGTCAGAACTACACCTTGCTTTTACTCTAAATATTTGCGTTATTGTCCTTGGATGTTTCCTCATTGTGCACAACGAATCTCTCCTTTTTAAAAGAACTGGTTGATGACAGTAAGAGAAATTATACTCTGGAGTGCACTTAGAGGGAAGAAAACCACATGTTTTAGTGAGGTGAAACAAATACTGTTTCTCTACCTTTTAATACAAACAAACAAAAACACCCACTAATGTATTTACAACTCTCATTTTATAGGCCAACATGTTTTCATAGAGAAGTATGTAAGTATATGTGGATGAGATAGGGGAAACTGATTTCTGCTTCTGTACCAGGCACTCTCCAGACCTGCAAGATAACACAGTGAACATGATACTACAGAATCTTTGCTCTCAGAGTTTAAATCCTAGTAGGGAGAGGCAGACAATAAAAATGTAGGCAAATGATGAGGATTTAAGGAACAAGGAAGTGTGATAGTTAGCAAAGAACTTAAATGGAGCATCTTTTTTTTTTTTTTTTTTCTTTTCTTTTTAGAGACAAGGCCTTGCTCTTTCACCCAGGCTGGAGTATAGTGGCGTCATTATAGCTCACTGCAGCTCTGCAGCCTTGAACTCCTGGGCTCAAGCAGTCCTTCCACCTCAGCCTCCTGAGTAGATAGGACTTACATGCCCAGCTAATTATTTTTTAAGTTTTGTGTAGATGCAGGATCTTGCCATGTTGCCCAGGCTGGTCTCGAACTCTTGGACTCAAGTGGTCCTCCCACCTTATCCTCCTAAAGTGCTGTAATTACAGGTGTGAGCCACCACACCTGGCCCCATTTGCAAATTTCATTTCTTAAAACTCTGGCTAGTACGTGAAAAGAGATGGAAAGGGGTTTGGACTAAGCAGCTGTCCATGGAGATGGAGGGAAATGGATAGAACTCCGAGAAATGAGGGAGGAAGGTGGAATGGAAAGAACTTAATAATGGACTGGGTAAGAGAGAGAATGGTATGGTGGAAGATCCCCAGGTCACTGATTTGATTGAGCAAAAGGTTGAAAGGGATGCTATTAATTGAGATCATAAAGAGTGACAGAGGAACACTTAGTGGGAAAGCGGGAGAGAATCAGAGATCAGTTTTGATACATTTGCGATGCCTGCACAATAGCCAAGGAAAAGAAAAATCTTGAATGCATTTACAAAATGAGTCCGGAAAAGAGGTCAGGGCTGAGTTATAACTATGGAAGTCATTGGCTCATGGATGATGTCTGAAGCTGTGGGAGTGAATGAGATCACACAGGGGTGAGGATAGACTGAAGGAGAAAAACTTGGTCCAGGACTAGCTCTAAGATACAACAGACCTTTAAGGGATCTGGTAGAGTATGTGGAAGTGACAAATGAGCCTGAACAGGAATGGCTAACAGCAGTTAATTTGCAAGAAAAAGAAACATACTTCATGAGCACAGACCACACATCCCTGGCCAGCAAGCCCCAGTTGGCTCCAGAAAAGCTTTCTCTAATGCTGGAAAAGAAATCTACTCATGCATGCTCTTCTTGGTGGAGGAGGAGAAGAACTTCAGATGGTGGAGGGGGACAAAGAGCTTCTACCTCACTTAAAAAGATGACTTCACTGGAATAATACAAAGGATAAAAGGAAAGTGTGACACAGCTGCTGTGTTTCTGGAGCAGGATTTGAAGTTCCTCTAAGACAAATGTGAAAGCCTCAGAGATTAACTTCTCTATCTTGATTCATACTTGATTACCAGTAAATGGGGAATGATCTTGCTTAGTTGGCAGTAGATATGCCTTTTACACACTCTTTTGCAGGAATTTGAAGTGCTGTATCATAGAGTTTTTGTTTTCCATATTTGAAGTTAAATGGGACATTGAGATTTAATCAGAAACTTAGCTGAGAAGAGGTGCAAACTTGAAAGTCCAGCCTTGGATAAAGGAGAAATATGAATACTTCTCCCTCTGGTTTCAGTATTTGACAACATAAAGTATGTCCAACTGATAGACTTGTAGTAAATCCCAGGTAAGATATTTGTAGACTATGCCATGTTCTTAAGCATTAAAAACACAGTAACATTTCAACTTTATGTGGAGTGTATTACTGAAATCCTAGTTATTTGCTGTGCAGCTGAAACTGGTTGGGTATCCCTATATAAATCAAGTTTGTTGATTTTTTTTCGGGTGGGGGTCTGTATCAGGAGTTCTGAGATGAAAGATGGTCCCTGGTTTTAATATGATACAGTTAGCTACATGTGTGCCATTTCTTTTGACATAAATTCTTTAGTGTGACTTAATCTTTAAACTCTTTTGCAAGTCATTGAAGAACAGGAATAGAAATGGACTTCTGCTTAAATGATAAAAACATAAAACAGCTTGGAAACTTCTACATGAAGTTGGCCATTTCTCACACATTTTCACTTTCCTTCTCTTTTTCAAAAAATATTTTCGTTATTCTGCAGTTTCAGTTCATGTTTCAGAAGTTTAAATATCGACATTTGTGAAGACACCCTTTCTCATTTGATGGAGACATTCTTTTAGAGGATGTATGGCACTCTATATTTATAAATGACACTCGGGTCATAAGGAACCATTTTGAGCTACCTGTATATACCATGAACTGCTTTGGTCCAAATTTTTCAAATTTAATTTGGTTCTTCTTTTACTCAATTTTATTTAATTTAATTTTTTTCTGAGACAGGGTCTCACCCTGTTGCCCAGGCTAGAGTGCAGTGGTGTAGTCATGGGTCGCTGTAGCCTGAACTTTCCAGGCTCTGATGATTCTCCCACCTACACCTCCCTAGTAACTGGGACTACAGGTGCATGCCACCACACTTGGCTAATTTTTTTTTTTGTAGTTTTTTGTTGCACTGGGGTTTTGCTGTGTTTCCCAGGCTGGTCTCAAACTCCTGGGCATAAGCGATCCTCTCCCTACCTTGGCCTGCCAAAGTGCTGGCATTGTAGGTGTGAGCCACCACACCAGCCTTTCCCCAGTGTTAAATCCAACATGGCAGTTCCGCATTAAGGGAGTCACTCTTCTTATATGTCCTCCCAGCCTGGATTTTGAAGCAGCTGCCTTTTTGCTTCCTAATGATACTAGCCTATCCAAACTAGAAATAATCTTATATTATCATTGATGCCTTGACTCATTTGTATATATCTGTATTTTTAAGCTTTTTATCTTTCATTACAAAATGACTGCTTTCTAACACCCAGGCCTAGGCTTAAAAACAGTTGTCCCTCGACTCAGAGATGGAGTAGACACCCAAAGAACTGCAGTTCTTAAGCCTCTGGAGAAGCAGGAGAAAGCATAGTTGTAGAGGAGTAGCTTAAAGATTGCTACATGGGCCAGACACAGTGGCTCATACCTGTAATCCCAGCACTTTGGGAGGCTGAGGTGGGCAGATCACCCGAGGTCAGGAGTTCGAGACCAGCCTGGCCAACATGGTGAAACCTCATCTCTACTAAAAATACAAAATTAGCAGGGCATGGTGATATACACCTGTAATCCCAGATACTCGGGAGGCTGAGTCAAGAGAATCACTTGAACCCAGGAGGCGGAGGTTGCAGTGAGCCAAGATTGTGCCATTGGACTCCAGCCTGGGGGAACAAGAGCAAAACTCTGTCTCAAAAAAAAAAGAAAGCAAAAAAGATTACCACATGCATGGAGTGGGGGAAATTGTGGTAGATAAAACGTAAACTTGGTTTGGAGAATAAACATTTATTGAGCATTTTCACTAACCAGCTCTAGGCTAGGAAGATTATATATAGTGTCTCTTTTATATGATACGTACAACCATTATTATGTATATTTTAAAGATGTCAGAAGTTACGATAATTCCAAAAGTAAACTCTAAGCAACATCATTTTCAAGGTATATTTCTCATGTGGCACATTTCATTAGCTGATGAAAAAGGTTATTTCTCCAAAACGTATAAAAATGTAAAGTGAACAACGACCATTCATCAGAAATAGCAAGTGACAGTGAGCTCTCCAAGGAGTAGTTCTTTCTAACAGTCAACTTCTGTAGGTTGAAATTCAAGGTGGTTAGGACAGGCAAATTGGTGGGCACTGGCCAATGCTTGAGAAATTTGACTTTTTGCGACTGCATTATAAAACAAGGCTCTCCTTTTGATTTGCTTCCATGAGTCTGCCATTTTATTCAATATTATGGCTTTACCATTTATTCTTCCATTTAAATGAATTTCTTTTAAGTCACTCCTGGTTGCTGTTGCCAGATGACAGGTGTAGAGCTGATTTTGTGTTTTTTGTTTGTTTGTTTGTTTGTTTTGAGACAGTAGTCTCACTGTGTCACCCAAGCTAAAGTGCAGTGGAGCAATCTCAGCTCACTGCAACCTCCACCTCCTGGGTTCAAGCAATTCTTCTGCCTCAGCCTCCCAAGTAGCTGGGATTATAGCCATGTACCACTGCACCCATGTTGGCCAGGCTGGTCTCAAACTTCTGACCTCAAGTTATCCGCCCCCCTCAGCCTCCCAAAATGTTGCGATTACTGGCGTGAGCCACTGTGCCCAGCCTAAAATTCTTTTCTGAACAGAGACTAATGTCAGTAGATGGAAGACAAACCACAAATGGTGGGAAAACAAAGAAAAACAGTGCTCCCTAATATCTGTTTTTAGTTCACTTCTCCTGCTGATGTTTACTGATTTTCTTTTCCTCCCCACCTTTTTTTTAGTGGCCACAGATGTCTTTAATTCCAAAAACCTGGCCGTTCAGGCACAGAAGAAGATCTTGGGTAAAATGGTGTCCAAATCCATTGCCACCACGTTAATAGACGACACGAGCAGTGAGGTGCTGGATGAGCTCTACAGAGTGACCAGGGAGTACACCCAAAACAAGAAGGAGGCAGAGAAGATCATCAAGAACCTCATCAAGACAGTCATCAAGCTGGCCATTCTTTACCGGAATAATCAATTTAATCAAGATGAGCTAGCATTGATGGAGAAGTTTAAGAAGAAAGTTCATCAACTTGCTATGACCGTGGTCAGTTTCCATCAGGTGGATTATACCTTTGACCGGAATGTGTTATCCAAGCTGTTAAATGAATGCAGAGAGATGCTACACCAAATCATTCAGCGTCACCTCACCGCCAAGTCACATGGACGGGTTAATAATGTCTTTGATCATTTTTCAGATTGTGAATTTTTGGCTGCCTTGTATAATCCTTTTGGGAATTTTAAACCCCACTTACAAAAACTATGTGATGGTATCAACAAAATGTTGGATGAAGAGAACATATGAGCACGTGAGTTAAGATTGTGACTGATCATGATTTATTTGAAGATGGAGCACTGCTGATTTATGAAGGAAAAAAGAATTTTCTAAACATTACATGTATTTCAGAAAGACTTTGCCCAATTCAGTTGTCAGACATAATGATTTATTTGAAGGCTTGTTTTATTTGAAGAAAAGCATATTTCGAAAAACTCTGGTTACAAGCTTCCTAACGGGTAACAGACCATGGGAGAGATGTGTGGTTGGGTAATGCATATGTAGTTATACAAAGAAAAATAGATATGGCTCCAGACCCGAACACTCTTTTATAGGGCATTTGTTGTGTTGATGGCACATTGGATATTTCTAACATGTACAAAGTTATGTATTTTGATTTACTTTCATTTCTTGCTATGCATATGTACTTTTCTTAAAACGCCAGGAACTTTCTCTTGCTATCATTGCTCCTTTTAAAACAATCCAATTTTCATGTCTACGGCTGCTTGTTTTGTTAAAAAGAAAATGGCTTATCTGAAATCAGTACTGTGGAAATGAACTCTATTCGCTATTATGAATAATGTCCAGTGTAAGAATGCGCTTCTGGAATTGAGTTCTACTTTTAAGTACCAATGATACTTCAGCTTTTCAAAAATGTGATGGTGTGTCATTGCCTTGAAATGCTTGCCTAGGGCTTCTTTTATGTTATCTTAAAATGTGCTAGTGAATTCTCCATTTTTTACATCCATTTCACATGGAAGAGACAAAAAATCTAGATTGGTCTTGATATTGGGATAATAAAAAGTAAGTAGCATTAAGAAAGGTAAAACAACCGTCTTACAGATGAACTCATTAAAACAATGTAGGGGAATGAGGGGCAAAGGGGAGAAAAGACATCGCTAAAGAACATGAGCATAAAAATGAGTGCATTTCAGTGTTTAAGAAGGTTTGATAAATAAAGAATGTCACTTTTTTATTTAACTGATAAGGTTTTCTGTTATTTTTTACTTTGATGAGTAAACCAAAAAATATTTGCATTTCAAGCAGTTTGTATGTTTCTATATAATTTTCTGTGTATAAATAATAAAGTAGGCATTTGCTTATTTTGTAAAAAAGAAATGAAAATCTGCTGGCCAGCTATGTCCTCTAGGAAATGACAGACCCAGCCACCAGCAATAAATATTTGCATTGTCACTGTGTCTATGATTTTTTTTTTTGACACAGTGTCTCGCTCTGTTGCCTAGGCTAGAGGGCAGTGGCATGATTTTGGCTCACTGCTACCTCCGCCTCCCAGGTTCAAGCGATTCTCCTGCCCCTGCCTCCCAAGTAGCTGGGATTGTAGGCATGCACCACAACACCCAGCTAATTTTTATATTTTTATTCAAGATGGGGTTTCACCATGTTGGCCAGGCTCCTGACCTCCAATGATCTGCCCACCTCGGCCTCCCAAAGTGTTGGCGTTACAAGTGTGATGCACTGTGCTCAGCCAGTCACTGTGTCTATGATTTAGTGTACTCTCTTGCCTTAAATTTGCCTGCCTCCCAGAATATTGACATTAAAATAATAGTTTACCAGGAAAGGTTCTACAACTGAAAATTCCAGAAGTTGAGATCTGCTCTAACCCATGTCAGCCTAGAGGGGGTGGTCAATTTCTCTAACACCCTCATTTGCTTGGCTGAGACAAGCAGCAAAGGTTTAGAGTGTCTCCCTGTTTGGTATTAAATCCTGACACCAAGATTTGAACTGAAAGTACCATTCTCACTTCCTAGAGCCAGTAGCTGGGCGGTATATGCTGTAGCAGTGTTATATGTAAAATTTCCAGTGCCACAAGAGAAGTAGAACTTGAATATAAATTTCCTTAGCAAGGCAATTTACTTCTATTGAAGGGTGCAGCTCACAGATGGAACAATGGTGAGTGCACACTTGGACAAGGAAGGGAAAGGGGTACTTATTCCTGACAGAGGTTGCCCCTGCTGCTGTGTTGTTCCCCTACTGGCTAGGGTGAGACTGCATAGTCTAGACTAATCCTGATTGGCTATTTTAGAGAGAGCAGGGGTATGAGCCTGAGTGGCAGCGTGGGCAGTTTGGTAGGAAGGATGATTACAGGCAGGTCAGAGCAAGTAGCCAGGGGTGTCCTAGGTCAAAGCAGGGGACTGGGGAAACAGTTATGAATAGAACTGGTGGAAAAGGTTGTTTACTGAAACTACATGGAAGTTAAACTTTAACATGGAGGACAAAGAACTGAACATACTGACGTACTGATTCTTTGAAGAGAAACTTGGAGTTCACTATGTCTAACAATAATAACACAGTGACTACAGAAATGACCCCTCTAGCTTCGTAACTTGCTGAGTGGCTTATAAATGGAATTCAGCAGCCGCCTTTGAGCAGCTGTTTTTTCACATGTGAAGGCTGAGAGTGTGATGGGGTGTGAGCTACTGACTGGATATGTTATTTCTGCAGTTCTTACTCAGCAGAGGCATGGGAAATGAAGGGCCTGGGCAGTCGATGGATGCGTCTTGCTCATTGTCTAGCTATAGACAGGACCAACCAGAGAGAGAAGACATACAAAGGGAGAAATCTGGATCTATGGACATGCTGGATCATAGGGTTGTGCCAGCAGCCTAGCAATGAAATGTGCATGGGATTGGGGGAGCAACGCTTCACCTCCCACAGAGTGAAGGCAGTGAGGAGTAGACTGAAGGAGGTAACCCTGTTTGCTACCATTTCTCAGCATTTTCCGGAGGGGACCCATCTCCTTACCAGTCCTGTGCCTGGAAAGCATGCCTTGGAAGGATCAGGCCCAAAGTCATGATTAGCAAGTTATTTCTAATACAGTAGGACTCCCCTTGAGCATTTAGGGTGGCAAGGAATGTGGGAGCTGGGAAGAATCCCCATGTGTTTAGGGCAGATAAATTTAACCCAAGTTAAGACTAATTTGGGGGTCCTATGTACCTTTTTATAAAATGGTATCTCTTCACATTTTGAAAGGAAGTTGTGTTGTAATTGATTTGATTTTGTGCTGATGGCTTGTCTGCAAAAATTATGAGTGGATGATAATACTAATGGACAAGTCACACAGTGTTTGTATTATGTGCCAGGCACATTAACTCTTTAATTCCTGTCCCAATCTTCACCATTTTATAGATTAGGAAACTAAGGCAAGAGAAGGAATTTCCTGAGGTCACACAGAATAGGTATAAAACCTTATTTTCACTTGAAGATGGTATGGCTGAAGGCAATTCTAGAAACATCCTTGGCTCAGATAAGTGTGGGCAGTATGCTGCTGAAATGTTTCCTCATATAGTGACATTTTAGGCAGTACCTATGTCACTATAGGTCTGGCCTGTTCTCTAAAGATCTGGGTAGATTTTGTACAAGACATTTTTGAAAGTTTTCAACATGACTCCTACTTTGGGGGCATCTTGTGGCTCATCTTTCTGTCCCTTGTGGAACGTCACTTTCATGCTCACGATGACTTTGAACATTGACTTCTGAGGTGCAGGGAGCTCCTCGCCTACAGCAGTCCCTAGTGGCGGTGGGTTCAGAGGACTACAAGGCACTTCATGTGCATTCACCAAGACAGACAAGGAAGCAGCAGTTCAGTACTGTGCTCCCCAGCGTAGGCATGACAGTGGTTTCAGACTTCAACATTGTTTTCCAGATTTGGAGGCTCAAAGTATTTGAGCAAGTAAGTTAAAAAATAGCCTTTTTCTGATTATTAAGCTTTTCATGTAAAACTCAAACTTAGTTTAAAAGTAAAGCATGGGGCGGATGTGATGGCTCACGCCTATAATCCTAGCACTTTGGGAGGCCAAGGTGGTTGAATCTCTGGAGGTCAGGAGTTCAAGACCAGCCTGGCCAATGTGGTGAAACCTTGTTCCTAGTAACAGTACAAAAAATTAGCTGGATGTAGTGGCAGACATCTGTAATCCCAGCTACTCAGGAGGATGAGGCAGGAGAATTGCTTGAACCTGGGAGGCAGAGGTTGCAGTGAGCGAGATCATACCATTGCACTCCAGCCTGGGCAAAAAAAAAAAATGTATAGCATGAGTTAGGAACTTCAGTCATACCGAAATATTGCTTTATAAACTCTTATATAACAGTATCTCATTCACAATTATTTGGAAAGTTCTTTTTCTCTCACCATGTGAATACACACACAAAAAAATTTTTAAGCCCCAAAGGCTTAAATTAGTACTTTTTGTGATTTGTACAAGTCAGTTGGATTATTACTAAGAATTTTAATTTATCCTTAAGATAAATGAGAGTATATAAGCAGTTGCAATTTAGCATACAAAACCTGACAAATGGTAAATAAAAGAATATGTTTATCCAAATGATGAAATATTCGTAGAAAAAAAGTGCTATTCAAGTGCTAGGAAATTAAAATACTCCAACAAAAACTTATTTAGCATGTCAATAGGAATGATAATATTTAAAATTTTTAGTCACTCTTGCATTTTCACACTTGCATTATCTAAATTAGCTGAACTTTTTAGTGTTTTACTTGATATATTGCATTCCTGAGCATTAAACTTCTATGTGATTTGTTAAGCTCATAGCAGGTTTTAGTACACGGTGCTGTTTATGACAAAATTTTATCCTACCTCTGAAGTAATCATATTTTCTGTGATTCAGATAAAGACTTTATAGAAACTCCGTAATGAAAATATTGAAGCATTAACCAGAACATGAGTCAACTTTTTGTTTCCAAAATGATACAACAAGAAAATCTTTAAGTACTTATAATCCCATATAATCACCATCACCACGAAGTATTGAAAATCCATTTTTTCTTTTACTAAGTGTCCTCACGGTCACTTAGGTATACCCAAAACCAGAAAGATATTTTTATCTCAGGGAAATTCCAGAAATGGAAACATTTTTTTGTATAATAATTGATTCATTGCTGTCTAGCCAAAGATGTGTTTTCCACGTAGCAAAGAACATCAGCCCATTATATGGAACAAGCCAGTCCCAAATCGTACCATCTGCTGACAAGTGAGCCGGCATTCATGATTAAGAGAAAAACATCTGTGCTTTGGAAAATGTTCTTCAAGGATAAAGAACTGTGCTCTGTGTCCACCAAACTTCCATGAGATCTTTATAAGATTAGACAGCCAGTGGAAAAGGCCCCGCTTATCTTTCTTCATGCATGGTTGAGGAAATTCTCTGCCTCCCCAACACCAGCAGCATAACTGTATTTCTGCCTCGTGAAAACGAAGTAGCTGATCAGGCACTTGGGTTTTGTTCTTAACACAAGGAAGACGATTTGATTTTTAAAAGTATGTTTGGATTTGTAAAATGATCTAAGACAAATACGCTTCTCTCTACTTTGGCTTTTCCATTCAAAAGCTTACAGAGGGATTAATTCATTTAAAACTGCCTCATGGGAAGTTGAAACACAAGGCTTGGAAATAAAAACCCAGAGTATAAATAGCTATATTGTTACCATTATCTGAGATAACTGATGTTTTATAAGAGGCTCAGGTTTAATCTTCCTAAAAATGGGCTTTTATCGGGCCAGCAAGAATGACCGCTTAGCCATGTAAATGACTTGTCAGCATCTTTTGCTGACAAAGACCACTGGTTTTCACTAAAGGATAAATACCTGCTAAGCAAATTATAAAATATTCTAAGACATTTAATCTCCTGGAAGAGCACTTGCTGATAATTAGATCAAAGTTCCAGCATTATTGCTCTTCCCGAATCATGTGGACTTGGTGTTCTCATGACTGAGGAGTCACATTTTTAGCTTGCTGAAATACTCATTGGAGAACATGGTGAAATCCACGAGTGGAAACGTTCCATGGTATTTTCAAACGCCATGTGTCAGGAATTTGGCATGCCTTCCTCTGGGAGACACACTGGAGGGTGGCCAGGTGGAACCCAGCCGGGTACAGAGGGCATGTGCGGGAGCAGTCAGGGAACCAGGATGTCCAGCTTCTGTCTGTCAGGGAGCTTGCTCATGTTGTCTCTGAAATTTGCATAAAAGCAATTACCTCATATTCTTATTTTATAGATAAAATTTTTTAAAACATAGAAGGCTTTGAAGCCTCCTGAAGGCTATTCCTATATGAGGTATTGTTTACCGGTGGCCTTTCACTATTTCCGAATCAGCAATGAAAAGAATCCTGAGTCTAAAATAAATGAAGCAACAGACTTTAGCAGCCTGAGAGAATTTTGTTCAATTCCAGTCTCCTTAAAAAAAAAAAAAAAAATTAGTTTTTGCTTTCAATTTAGGAAAATTGTTTTGGGTTGAGTTGTTGAAAGTAGTGATTTCTGGCACCTACTTATGTATAATTTCTTAATGAATTAAATTCTGTCTTAAATTATTTGATTATTCATGCTGGTTTTAGTTATCCACTGCTGTATTACAAGCCACCCCAAAATTTAGTGGTTTAAAACAACAACCATTTTGTTCCCTCTCATGATTCTGTGGGTTGAATGGGCTCACCTGCGCAGTTTTCTTATTTGGGGTCTCTCACGTGGTTGTGGTCAGATCATGGCTGGGACTGGAGTCTTTAAAAGATTTGGCCAGGACACCTGGATGACTGGGCCTCTCCTCTCCCCCATGGTCTCTACTTGCTACTTACTAAGAGCACCCCAAAGGGCAAGAGCAGAACTTTCCAGGCATTTTTAAGCTTATACCCAGAACAGGCACAGTATCGTTTCTGCCTCATTCTACCGTTTATATCAAATCACAGGCTATATTGGGTTTCCCAAGACGCCCTCCGGTTTGATGATTCTGTAGATGGACTCAACTCAGAAAAGCTATTATACTCATAGTTATGGTTTATAGTGAAAGGATACAGAATAAAATCAGCAAAGGAAGATAGTGCATAGGGCAGAGGCCAGGAGAGATCAAGGTGCAAGCTTCCAGCTAGCCTCATCCAGTAGAATTTTATAGAGAGCACAAAATGTTCCTAGCAATGATGTGTGACAACATGTACAAAATATTGCCAACCAGGGAAGCTCACCAGAGTCTTGGTGTCCAAGGTTGTTAATGAGGCATGGATCACTCACATGACTAACTTTAGTTATTCAGGCTCCAGCCCCTCCAGAAGTCAAACTGAAACAGGATGGCCCAGAGCTCCAGGTGAATATCATAAATCACCTTGTTAGCATAAGCAATCTGTCATGGCCCAAGCCTCAGGTATACAAAAGCACTCTTATCAAGCACTATATTCCAAGGGCTTAGAGAATATCTCCCAAGAACTAGTCAAGGGCCAGTCCTTTCTTTGGAATTTGCAGGGTTAGAACTGCCCAGTCTTGCTGAGTTAATCCTTTATTGCGCACAGGCTCACCTGTATTTAGTACAGGAGGAACTACACAAGGGCATGAATTCTGGGGTGCATGCCTCTCTGAGGCCACCTTTGGAGCCTAGATCCCACCCTCTTGGCTCCAGCAAAGACAGTAGAATACTTAGGAAGTTTGGAGTTCTTCACACAACAGTTTTTGTTTGTTTGTTTGTTTCTTTTTGAGACGGAGTCTTACTCTGTTGCCTGGGCTGGAGTGCAATGGCGTGATCTCGGCTCACTGCAACCTCCTCCTTCCGGGTTCACGTGATTCTCCTGCCTCAGCCTCCTGAGTAGCTGGGATTACAGGCGTGTGCCACCACACCCAGCTAATTTTTAAAATTTTTAGTAGCTATGGGGTTTCACCATGTTAGCCAGGATGGTCTTGATCTCCTGACTTGTAATCCACCTGCCTCTGCCTCCCAAAGTGCTGTGATTACTGGCATGAGCCACTGTGCCTGGTCAATAGTTGGTTTTTAATTGGTAACAAATATATAAAATAAAGTAGACTAACCTGAATGCAGTTATTAGCGACATGCTTGTCCACGTGAACATGTGAGTCCTGACGAGTTCATCTATGTAATTCAAGGAATGATGATTGAAGAGCTACTGTGTGCCTAACACCAGGCTATACCCTGGAGCTACACAGTAACACCTACTTCTTTATTGACTGGTGGGACCACTTACAATACACAGTAACTTAATACCGAACTGGGCTTCCCACGATGCAACTGGGCTTCCTATGATGCAGATGAGCCTAAGAAAGCCTTTCTTAGCCCAGCATAGGCTTTCCAATGTAACAATTTTCAAACACTATTTTGAGCTTTAAAGATATTTTAAGGCCGGGCATGGTGGCTCACGCCTATAATCCCAGCACTTTGGGAGGCCAAGGCAAGCGGATCATGCGGTCAAGAGATGGAGACCATCCTGTTCAATATGGTAAAATCTCATCTCTACTAAAATACAAAAAATTAGCTGGGCATGGTGGTGGTGCCTGTAGTCCCAGCTACTCGGGAGGCTGAGGCAGGGGAAATCACTTGAACCCAGGAGGCTGAGGTTGCAATGAGCCGAGATCATGCCACTGCGCCCCAGTCTAGGCAACAGAGTGAGACTCTGCCTTAAAAAAAAAAAAAAATTGTGAGGCTGAGGCAGGTGGGGGGTGCGGGTCACCTGAGGTCAGCAGTTCAAGACCAGCCTGACCAACATGGTGAGACCCCATCTCTACTAAAAATACAAAAATTAGCCAGGTTGGTGGTGGCCGCCTATAATCCCACCTACTCAGGAGGCTGAGGCAGGAGAATTGCTTGAAGCCAGGAGGTGTAGGTTGCAATGAGCCAAGTTGCGCCACTGCACTCCAGCCTGCGGGACAAGAACAGACTACATCTGAAAAGAAAAGAAAAGAAAAAAAGAAAAGAAAAAAGAAAAGAAAAGAAACTTTTAAATGCAAGAAGCTCAAAGTGGTGACTGATTTCTTTTTCAAAATCAATGGCCAGTGTGTATGTTGGCGGCAGGTGGGGGAGGCAGTGTAAGTAAGATAAAAAATGGGCCTGGGCCCAGGGGCTCACACCTATAATCCCAGCACGTTGGGAGGCTGAGCTGGGCAAGTCACTTGAGCCCAGAAGTTCAAGACCAGCCTGGGCAACATGGCAAAGCCCTGTCTCTACTAAAAACACAAAAATTAGCCGGGTATGATGACGGTCACCTGTAGTCCCAGCTACTCTGGAGGCAGAAGTGGGAGGATGGCTTGGATGACTTGAGCCTCAGAGGCGGAGGTTGCTGTTAGCCAGGATCTTGCCACTGTACTCCAGCCTGGGTAACACAGCTCAACACGTGTCTCAAAAAAAAAAAAAAAAAAGAAAAAGAAAAAATGTTTGTAAGTCATTTTTTTTTCATTTGAAATAATAATGGTTATAAATGAGCCCATGGCAAAATGTAGATTACAAATTCTACTGAAGAGAAGAATGTCAAATAGCATTTTAATCACTTTTTGGGGTTTGTTTTGTTAAGAAACAGGGTTTTTCTCTGTGGCCCAGGCTAGAATGCACTGGTGTGATTATAGCTTACTGCAGCCTCGGCCTCCTGGACTCAAACGATCCTCCTGCCTCAGCCTCCTAGGACTACAGGCACTTGCCACCACAGCCAACTCATTTTTAATCAACATTTAAGTAACAGCTTATTTAACATTTTGATCCTTGGGACTATCTCCGTAACAGCAACATGGCAGACACTTAACATTTTAAAATCATTTATCTAGAAATTAGATTGCAGCCTAATTTGTGAAGCTGTATAAACTCTGACTTTTATCCTTGTGCTCAGTGAAGTATATGTGTGTCCCCTGACCCCTCAGGCCAGGACATGGAAGTACATGGTTGAAGTGGTTCACTTTGTGACCAGCCATGCCATCGGCCCAGACCAATGAGTGAGTACTGCTCACCATTTGGTTCTGTCTGTTCGCTTGTCCCTATGATGACCCTGAGCTCCCTGAGTCTTGGAGAAGAAACATTAACAGAACAATCCGTCCTCTTGCAGCAGATGATTGGTGATCAAGCCCAGGAACCCAGCCCTGCAGACGAAGCTCAGTGTGGGAGTTCAGGCTGTAACTTATCCCTAGTGGCTTTCTCTGGGGCTCCAGACAAGACAAGGCTCTTTTTCTTGTCATTCAGTTACATTCAGAGAGTTGGAGTGCAAGGTCCTTTTTTGAATGAGTTATAAGACTTCCTGATACATGCTGATTCATGAAAGAATTTTACAAAAATATGGGCTTTTGTAGTTTCAGTTTTAGTTTTAAAAATTCTAACCTCTTGACTAAATTGTCTGATTTCAACCAAGAGCAATAATATAAATGTGGCTGATTGCTTAAGAATCTACCCTATGTTTGGAATCAATTTAGCTTTTATTAGTAGGTTGAGAAAGACGTGTGCTCTGTTCTGCCTTCAAGTAGCCTTTGCCACGCTCCCCTCCGCCAGACGCTAAAAGAAAACCCCACCAACAGGACGTTGGCCCCCAACTCCTTTAGCTTAAGGAAAGGGAAAGGTACTGTCTTGGTAAGAGGCTCTGACTTTCTGGTTACTGTCAGCCAAGATTGAGTTTGGAATTTAATCCAAACTAAGCTTTCAGACTTTTTCCCAATGCTAATTTCAAAACAGATGTTTTCCCTAAATAGCTTATCTTTAATGCCACTGTTTAGTTCTCATAACATCCAAGAAGATCTCCCCATTCATATATAAAGATTCCCATTTTAGGAAAAGAGCCTTGAGTTCTAAGTTGATGTGGTTCTCGTCACATAAATCATCACGAGCCCGAGGAGCAAAAAAGATCAACCAGAGTGTGTAAGAAGCATGGTTTGGTTGCTCCTTTTCCTTATCGTTTGTGAGTATTTTCTGTAAATGTGCTTCCAAGGAAGACGTGTTTTCCACTGACCGTGCTTCACACTAAACTGCAGGAGTTCCCAACTCACAGCCCTGCCTGAGGAAGCGGCATTCATAAACATGTGTGTGGCCAATTCAAATTGGACAGGGTCAGAGATTCTTCTTTTTCCTTTAAACTTAAAAAAAATTATTATAGACTCATAAGATGTTGTAAAAATAGTACAAAGAGTCCTGTGTCCCCTTCATCCGGCTTTGTCAAATGGTGACCTGTAATGTAGCACAATAGCAAACCAGGAATTGACAGGGGTGTATTGGTGCTGGACTACAGACTTACTTAGTTTTCACTGTTCTGTAAATGGAACCATACCACTGTCCTCTGTTCAGTTGGCTTTTTTCACTAAGCACAATACTCTTGAGATGCAGCCAGGCTGTTGCATGTGTCAGTAATGCATTCCTTTTTATTGCTGAGCAGCATTCTATTGCGTGGATGCACTAGAGTTTATTCAACCACTCACACATTGAAGGATATTTGGGTTGTTTCCAGTATTTTTCTAGCATGAATAAAACTTCTATGAATATCCATCTGTAAGTTTTTGTGTGAACATAGTTTTTCATTTCTCTGGAATAAATACCCAAAAGTGATTGCTGAATTGTATGGTAAGTACTACAAAAACGTTCTTCCAAGGCGGCTGTGCCGTTTTACATTCACACCATCAATGCATGAGAGACTCTGTTTCTCCATGTCCTTGCCGTTGTTTGACATTGCCATTATTGTTGAGTTGTTCTAATAAGTGGGTAGTGATATCATGATGTGATTTTAATTATGATTCTGAATGACTTTTCAGGTGCTTTTTTTTTTTTTTTTGCTTGCTTTTTTGTTTTAAATTCCATTTATTTCCCTTTGTTCTTTCTTTCATTTCCCTCTTCTTCCTCCTTGCCTCCTTTCTCTTCTCTCTTTCTTTCTCTACCTCTTTTCTTCTTCTTTCTCTTCCCCATCATCTTCTTCCTTTTCCTCTCAGTAAACTTACTGAAGTATAATACAGAAAATCATAAGCATACAGTTTGAGAAATTTCTCACAGAGTAAACATACTAGCAACCACATTAAAAAGCAAAAATTTCTATCACCCAGAAGTTTGCCACCTAAGGTAACCACTATTTTGACTTCTAGAGATTTGTTTTGCCTATTTTTGAACTTCACGTAAACAGAATCTTTCAGTATATATGTATACTCTTTTGTGTCTGGTTTCTTTGACTCATAAGATTCATCAAATATTTAAAAATAATCTCTGAGATTGACTGACGGCCAACTTTAGGCAGCAAACTCCATGAGGATGTTCTCCCAGGCATGTGTGGAGTCAAACATGAGTGTCATACCACTCTCGGCTCCTTGTTAACTTGAGCCTAACGTCAGCAATCAAGCCAGCAATATTTCTGAGGCCTGATAAACACCAATGACCAAATACTGTTGAGGAATGATGATGGTCATGGTGCTTACAAGTATATGCTGAAATACAAACAACCGAGCTAATCCCCGACTCTGTCTAGTTTCTCTTTGGTCCATCTTTTTTTTCTTTTTGAGAGGAACTTTCGCTCTGTCACTCAGGCTGGAGTGCAGTGGTACAATCTTGGCTCACTGCAATCTCCACCTCCTGGGTTCAAGCGATTCTCCTGCCTTGGCCTCCTGAGTAGCTGGGATTACAGGCACACACCACTACACCCAGCCAATTTTTGTAGTTTTAGTAGACATGAGGTTTTGCCATGTTGGCCAGGCTGGTCTCGAACTCATGACCTCAGGTGATCAGACTGCGTCAGCCTCCCTAAGTGCTGGGATTACAGGGGTGAGCCACTGCACCTGGCCCTTGGTTTTTCTTTTGAAGGGAGGAACAGCTGTTTTCAGGGATCACTTCGGTGATGGGGAAGCAGACACGATGAAGACTAATGAGCTTGAACAGGGATGGTTACATGCTGTTTCCCCAAGGTGCAATGAACCACCACCATCAGCTTTTCAGTATCTCAGGTAGTGACATTTCTGAAATAGTCTGGGTGGTGATAGAGGCCAGTTGACCTGCCGGTCCCACGCTGCTTTTTCTCACTAGGAGCAGGGCTGCTGCAAGTTCCCGTCTGGAGACTTTTGTTTACAAGTGAGAGTGTATCAAGGGACACTTTGGCATGAGTTCTCACAGATGATAAAATTATTATTTGTTCCAGAAAAGACAAAGTGGCACATCTGAGGTAGTCAAGATTAGTTCTCACAGAGATAAAATTAGTACCTCTAACTTGAATCCTTTCCTGTGTGCAGTCACTTCCGTTCCCTCTGCAGTCACCTTCTCTTAGTGATCTCGGAATTCAGACGTCCCCACTCTGAGTAGGATGTCATTATCATGAACCATTTGCTATGTGCTAACGTAGGGCTGTGGTATCATTCCCTTTTATAGAAGAGAAACTGACACTGAGAAAAGTACACATTTCCTCAGCAACACAGCTCGTCGGGGGCAGAGCAAGGGCTTGAACCCAGGACTGACACTGAGACCCCTGCTCTGTGCACAGCACCCTGGCACTCCCAGAAGGGTGGGTGGCTGAGGTGAATCTTCCATATTCTCCTCTGGTTCCAGATGTTCAGTTGCAGAATGTTCTATGGTGGGTCAAAGAAAGTTGTCATCAAAAAATTGTCTAACTCCACCTTAGTCCTCTCTTTACCTATGTGTGGCGTGCTTATGTAAATATTCAAGCTAGAAAGCTGATATTTATTAGATGTAGCAACTAGCTTGTTGCTGAAAGTGAGAACATTGAGACCTATACTATCATATCCACGGATCAGATGACTGTTAAACATATGAAGGGGGAATCACTAACTGGCTGTGATCTTGTTTAGGTTTCTTATTTTCTCTGCCCCTCATTATTTTCATCTGTTAAGTAGAGATCATTGTAGTATTTGTATAGAATGCACGTGAAGCACTTGTGTAAAGAAGAGTGCCTCACATATAGCAAGCGTTCAATTACTGTTGGTCATCGCCACCACCATCACTGTCATTGTCATTGCCCGGAGGACGTGGATGGGGACGTGGAAGTGATGGTGTGGTGCTGAGTGTGGGCTGAAGCCAGGTCTCTGGGCTGAGATACCTCTGTAGTTGGCAGCTGCCTTTCCTAAGAACATTCTAGTGGTTGAATTTTAGATGTGAAACTCACTTTAGCAAACATCCAGGCTGTTTTAAAGAAGAAATCTGATGCAGAGTGAATTTATTTAGAAGACTTGCTTAATCCTTGCAGCATTTTAAATTAGCAGTTTTTATGTGAAGAAGATTTAGAAACGTTAATTTTCATTTTGAAAATATCCGCCAGTTATCATTTTCATGTCTTTCTTTTTACTTTGGAATATAATAACACACTTAACCAAGCTAACGGTTTCATCCGACTGAAACCGAATTCCGTTTTCACATTCTGCTGGCTCCTTTCAACAATGACCCTTCTCATTCCCCGATGTCTGGCTGAGATCATGTTCTTGGTGGATTCCAGCTCCAAGAAAGGTGATTGGTCGGTTCCTTCTGCATCACCCCTGTCTCTGGCTGTAGCTTTACATAAATTCCACATACACAATATGTAAACCATATGGGCACCATCTGACAAGAGCCTCTCTCCTCTGTTAACTCTTTAGGACAAGCTGAAACTTATCTGCTTACCTCTGCCTCCTTTAGTCTCTATTGTGGCTCCTCTGTTTAAATCTTGGAATTTCCAAGGTCAGGAACAAGTGTGTGAGGGTAGCGGGCTGGGAGGGGGGAGAAGGATGATTGGCACTTGTTACATTACTCTGGATTCACATATTAATTCTCGCATAATAATTGCTGAGTGAAAGGTGCTTTATATTAACTGATTAAATCCATACTTTGCCAGAACATAAGAACTCTGCCCGTATGTTAGCAGTGGTTATCTGGCCTGCATTTTAGATTGTCCTGATTTCTAAAGTTATATATTGCTGTTCTTCCATATGCCTGGAGTTTAGTTAAAAATATATATGGTTGAATCCCTAAACGTATAGGGCATTTGGGGCTAGAGTCATGTATATTTGTGATTGTTTACATTTACTATTCAGTATCGGTTCCTTGTTCTATGTTAAAAATGTCCTGGGATGAGTGCAGTGGCTGATGTCTGTAATCCCAGCACTTTGGGAGGCCGAGTCAGGCAGATCACCTGAGGTCAGGAGTTCAATACCAGTCTGGCCAACATGGCGAAACTCTGCCTCCACTAAAAATACCAAAAATTAGCTAGGTGTGGTGGCTCGCGCCTGTAGTCCCAGCTACTCAGGACTCTGAGACATGAGAATCGCTTGAACCCAGGAGGCAGAGGTTGCAGTGAGCTGAGATCACACCACTGCACTCCAGCCTGGGTGACAGAGTGAGACTCCATCTCAAAAAACCAAATAAAAAAAAAAACTCGCCTCGGCCGGCGGGTGGATCACGAGGTCAAGAGATGGAGACCATCCTGGTCAACATGGTGAAACCCCGTCTCTACTAAAAAAATACAAAAAATTAGCTGGGCATGGTGGCGCGTGCCTGTAGTCCCAGCTACTCGGGAGGCTGAGGCAGGAGAATTGCCTGAACCCAGGAGGCGGAGGTTGCGGTGAGCCGAGATCACGCCATTGCACTCCAGCCTGGGTAACAAGAGCGAAACTCCGTCTCAAAAAAAAAAAAAAACTCATCGTGGTTTTTCTTCAGAGTTACCACCCTTCCTCAACTCTCTATCCACGTGCTGACATCACTTCTGACAATGGTTGGGCATGTGAGCTGGATCTGGTCAATCATAGCATTTTATCCCTTTCACCACAAGGATTGATTCAGGGTAAATACAAAATGGAACCATGCAATCGGGATAGACTGTAGAGCACCTAGGACTTCTGCTTGAGATACAGATAAGAAAACACTTGGCCAGGTGCGGTGGCTCATGCCTGTAATCCCAGCACTTTGGGAGGCCAAGATGGGTGGATCATCTGAGGCCAGGTGTTCGAGACCAGCCTGACCAACATGGAGAAACCCTGTCTCTACTAAAAATACAAAATTAGCCTGGTGTGGTGATGCATGCCTGTAATCCCAGCTGCTCGGGAGGCTGAGGCAGGAGAGTCACTTGAACTCGAGAGGCAGAGGTTGTGGTAAGCTGAGTTTGTGCCACTGCACTCCAGCCTGGGCGACGGGAGCAACATTCCGTCTCAAAAAAAAAAAAAAGAAAGAAAACACTTCCTCTTTCCACTGAACTTGAAACTATGAGGTTAGCAACCTGGAGATTCGTGCAGTCAATGTGCTCCTGTGAGGGAAGAGCCAGCCTGAGAAAAAAGTGACTCTGGAAGGCAGAGCCAAGAGAGGGACAACAAGGGAGCCCTGATGCTGTCATCTGAGCTGGGCTTTCAGCCAGCCTTCCCCTGGGCTTCGTCAGTTTCAAAAGACAGTACATTTTGGTTCTTTTGTTTTACTTAAGCCTATTTGAGTGAAGTCTCTTTATTGATACAGGATGATTGCTACGTCGATTTTGCATTCCCTATGGAAAGTTCTTGCTCTTTTAGAGAACAGAGAATACTAGGCAAAGTGTTCATGGACTAGAGGTTTCTTAGGACTAAAGAAAAAAATACACACAATTATCCAGGCATGGTGGCTCATGCCTGTCATTCTTCCATATGCCTTAGTCTTAGGACTAAGAAACCTCTAGTCCATGAACACTTTGCTTAGAAACAGCCTGGAGAGCATCTGGTATGGGCAGTGGAGACAGACCAGCCAGAACTCAGAGCTGAAGTCTGTCCGGAAGTATCACAAGAATGTGTGGCTTTAAATCAAGATTTGTTATTTTTGAGCATTTGTGATCATTAATTTATTTTGTAACTCTGCAAAGTATCCTCAAGTTAAGAACATAAGCTTGAATTAATAGCTGGAGCTTGGGAAAGTTTGTCATTTCTCTGAACCTTAGTTTCTTCATCTGTAAAATGCCCTAACTCAAAGGACCATTAAAGGAGATAATTTCTATGAAACATTCAGAATAGGGTGTCAAGTACATCCTTAACAAACAGAAGCTATCACTATTAATAATGCTTTAAATGTTTCCTTTTTGGATTGAGTAATGATGGATCATATCACATCTTTGAATCAGAATTAGAGTCAAATTAGAAGCACCAACTCTCTAGAAAGAGGATTCTGGATTTTCGAAACATTTCTTAGATTCACAGATTTGTTTTCTAGCTCTTTCAAGTTGGTAGGCAAAAGAAAACGTATACTGGTTGTTTCTTTGTCTCAGTGAGGGGCCAGGTTATCTGATAGCGTTTCCCTTGCTCAGTTAAGTTCTTAGTGACAGACCTTCTCCTGATGGAAGGAAACTGTCAGGCCAAGTTTCGCCTCTTGGTCACAAATGGAAAAAAAAACACAGAACACAAATCAAAAAGCCTAATCCAGACGAATCTTCATTTAGTACCATGTGCTCAGCAGTAAGCTAAACGCTCTTGCAGACTGTCCTATCTCTGTCACAACTCCAGAAGGTGGGAACTCTTACCATCATTTTACAGGTGACTAAACTCGGGCTCAGAAAGACAGGACTTGTTGAAGGACACACGGCTGTAAATAGTGGCGGCTGGTTTGAATCCAGTGCTGTTCTTGTAGCCACTGTGCACGCTGATGTCCCCCTGCCTGTGCACACTCAAGTCTAGCAAGATGCGAGTCCTACGCCTCTGCTTGTGTCCCCCGTGCTCACAGTAGTCCACTGAAAATCTGAGGTCATCAGGAGACCTAGTTCCCAGGAGTCAGTACTCCCAGAATCACTCACAAGGCTGACAGTGGGATTTTCCAGGGGCACGCGACAGAGGACTGCACACAACTGCATCACTTGGAGGAAAAAGGATGTTGTTATATTTTCATTATTTCTGCTTTTTACTCTGCAAATTTGGAGAAGATGTTTCATTAGGAAGGACAATGGCTTCTTTCTAATGAACCACTTAATCATTGATTTGATTACATGTAGAGAACCAGATGGGAGTAAAAGGTAATTACTCTATTTTATTACAATGCTCAAAGAGGGAACTCAATATGTTTACCTGAAACAAATGACTTATTTTATGTAAATTTTGTATTGATAGCATGCCTTGGACTATGGCAAATTAAAGACAGCGGTAATGAATATCTTCTACCACTCCAGGGATTCCTGAAATTTCCCTTATCACCTTGACAGTTATTATCTGAGATCTGTGTTGTTTTCATCAAATGTTGTCACTGTCTTGGCTTGTCTCCTTGAGATGTGTGTGTATGTGTGTGTGTGTGTGTGTGTGTGTGTGTGTGTGTCTCTGTGTGTGACTTGGTGACTGGAAATTAATTAAAGATATGGGCAGAGACTGAAACAGTACTGAGCAAATGAATACTAATGATCCTCATCACACAGACCAACCAGTACGTGATTGCTGAGAGTCAGGGCCACCACACCGCACAACACCGAGTCCATTTGCTCTCTATTCAAATGCACAAAGTTCCGTAGTCACCTGGGCTGTGCTAGACTACTGGGAGGGAAGGGCTGAAAGTGACTGAGGTGGATTTGTCTTGCTTCTTGGCTGCCCAGCATCCACTTACTCTACTTGAAACAGCCTCCAACCTTCAGGGGGAATCTACACTTCCACACTCAAGGCAGGGGGTTCCAGTGGAGCCGATTTCCAGCTCTAAGGGTGGCATGTGACCCACGTTTGACCAATCAAAGCTTCGCATTCCCTTGACTGCCGTGATTGGGTCAGAGATGGATAATGACAAGCCACCGGGACTTCATCCTCTTTGGCTGAGGCTTCTGAGATAAGTCTTCTTGACAGTGATTTCTCAGCTAGAGTACAAGGCTGGCCTCTTTCTCAGATGTCCCTGAGGCTTGGGGCCCAGGTATAAAATCATATTGACTCAAGCAGGTCTCAAGCTCGTAAGGAACATATACCATGGCAGGAATACAAGTTTATGGTGAGCTGGAAGCACAAATTCTCCGTAATAAATGAGCATTGTGTAGGAGGGACCAGTGTTAAGAGCAGAAGGGTGTTGGAGTGGGGAGATCAGGGGGTTTGAGAAGTCTGGATCTGAACTCTGCTGGAGGATTCCAAGATGCTGGATGTGATGGGTCTCCAAAGTTGCAATGTGCACCTTCAAACTTTCGAGACGGCTGTAGCGAAGGCCCTTGGCTGCACCCTCTTTCCTTTGCCCAGCTGCGTGTTCGCACACTGAAGGATTTAGCCATTGCTCTTCCTCCAGTCCTCTCTGCTTTAAGGCATCTCTGTTACTGTTTTCCCCTTCTCCCACCTTTTCTCCCACCATCAAGGTGAGACTTCAGTTCCTCTCTGGCAGTGTTTAAAAGAAATTTCCATTCAGCATAACTCTTGGAATGGTTTGGAGAAGAGTTAGCAGAGAAATGTAGTAGGAAAATAAACTCTTGTGGCAGACATTTGGCAGTTTATTTTCAGTTTTTTCCCTGGTAGTTTGGCAACCTGTCCTGATGAATCCGTGTGTGTGAGTAAGCGTCAGCCAGAACTCAGGGAATCGTCCTTCCATGTCTCAGTCATGACTTCTCTCCCGTTGTGTTGACGCTTGCCTGTATTTTTCGCCTGACATATTGCATGCAGCTTCTGAGTAACTCTGCTGAGGGACAAAACTATCTTACTCAGCCCTAGTCATCACTCCTTTGTCCAGGCTGAATTTAACAACAACAAAATCCCAAAACAAATCCCAAAACACCCTGTATGGTAATTAGGTAGAACACGCCACCATTTATGGAGTTTGGTTTTAGAACGTCCCCTGGATGGGGAGTGTAATTGGGGTGTTCCATTTATGTCATTTCGAGGAAGGTGTGTTTCCCCAGGCCCTCAATCTGACTTTTCTCCTCTTACTGAGTGCTTACTGTGGGCCTTTGAAAGTGACTCGTTGTTCTGTACATCATCTAATTGCTTCAGTGCCATGATAAATCAATTTAAGCAGCACTTGAAGCGTTCAACATAGCAAGTATTCCCATAAACCAGATTTTTGGGCTCTGGTGGCAAATCAGAGAGCAGAGACAGGCCCTGGAAGGGACCCTCAGCACTGAGACAGGAGCCCACCGCTGGTCGTCTGGTATTGGAGAGTGTTCCTTGGGGAAGTCAGCCGGGACAGCAGGGAGAGAAAGAAGCTGCTCCCGGCTAACTTTGCCTCATCGTAACAGCGACATCTGTAGATACTGGCTCTGCCTTTGGTCAGAAGAAAGCCTCTGAATTACTAGAAGGAAAAAGAGAGTGAGGCAGATAGAAACAACAAACGTTCTCTATTTTCTCGGGAATGGTAGTAGCGCCTAGCCTTAAAAACGCTGATGTTTCTGTGGCTCTTTACTCCCTCTTGTGGCCATGTGGTGCCAGTGTTCTCTATCACAGACTGTGTTTGCATAAATCACTGGGTTGTTCAACATGAGAATATAATTAGTTTGTAATAATCTAAGGACACAAAGAAAGAGGGCCTATGTGTATTTGGAAACACTTCTCAGAGAGTTAAGGAATTCAATTGTATAAAGTAAATATGCATGTATATCCAAGGTTCCTGCCAATATATAGCTTCACAAACTAAAGCCAGCTTCCTTTTCCACCAAATATTGGGTTAGTACAGGAATTACACGATTTGGGAAGGAAAGAAAGCACAAGAATTTTACTCTTTCACTTCAGCCTAGGGTAAGTAATATAAAATTTCCCTACAAAAAATAAAACATAGGATCTGAATTCATGCATATGCTTCAGCGATGTAATATATGTTTGTAATGTTTTTGGAATTATTTTATTTATTGCATATTATATTCTCTGTAACATGCTCTACTCTGCAGCACAGACAGGAGTGGAACAAATGACAATTTAATAGAAAGGTCCCTTTTTTGAAAACTTAAATGGGATGGGCAGCTCTCCAAGAAAATGTGCCAGAAATAGATTCTATTTTTCAAGGAAAATGAGCTGGCAGCCATTTTTAAAGTGCTATGCATTGCTTTATGATTATTCTCAATAGGGCCAAGTACATCTGCTGTGTGGCTTAAAGTTTTCAGTACTTTGGTAAATTATGTGACATTAAAACAAGAATACTATACTCTTTTCACAGGTACGGACTCTGTACAGGGCATTATTTTTTTGTTTTTTGTTTTTGTTTGTTTTTTGAGACAGAGTCTCGCTCTGTTGCCCACGCTGGAGTGCAATGGCGCGGTCTCAGCTCACTGCAACCTTTGCTTCCTGGGTTCACGTGATTCTCCTGCCTCCCAGGGAGCTGGGATTACAGGTGCCTGCCATCACGCCTGGCTAATTTTTGTATTTTTAGTAGAGACAGGGTTTCACCATGTTGGCCATGCTGATCTGAAACTCCTGATCTCGTGATCCGCCCTCCTCAGCCTCCCAATGTGCTGGAATTACAGGCGTGAGCAGCCCTGCCTGGCCTGTACAGGTCATTCTTTAACTGGCCTGGCTGCTTGGGCATGGTCAAGGTGCTGTAAACATTTATCTCTCCTGGTGGGGTGAGCAGTCTCTACAATTGTCCCTACAATCTTTCCCTCTTGGTATCCATGCCCTTGTACAATCTCTTCCCTTTGAGCAGTGGGTGGACTTATTGACTTGCTTCCAATTAATAACATATTGAAAGAGTAATGGGAACTCACTTCCTTAGGTTACAAAAGGACTATGGCTTGCCAAAGATGGAAGCAACAAGATGTCCTTCTTTTTCTGAAAGAAAAATAATCCATTGTGTGGCACATCCACGCAATGGATTATTATTCAACACTTTCAAAAAAGAAGAGCTTCATCTTCACTGTTGAAATTGACAGTATGGTGGATCATAAAGCCAGCTTCCATAGATTTAAAATGCTTGAAATCAGAGAATGTTCTTTGATAATAATGCATGAAGCTAAAAATCATTAACAAAAAGATTAATAGGAAATTTCCTTGTTTGATATTAAGAAGCAAACTTGTAAATAACTCATGCATCAAGAAAGAAATGCCAGAAGTTAGAAAACATTTTAAACTGGAAAACTTCAAAGTTTTCTTTGAAAACTAGGAGGGCATGATAGAAGGAAAAGAGAAGCAAGGTTGTGGATTGTAATGATGGGTCATGGAGTCTAAGCAAGACAAGGAAGTAAGACAGAAAAGGGTCAGGGTATTAGGAGAGCCAAGGGAGTCAATGCACTTCCATGAAAAGGCATGGAGGAAATTGAAATTCCTATGACTAAGTGAAAGAAGCCCATCTGAAAAAGGCAGCATACTGTATGATTTCAACTATACAACATTCGAGAAAGGAAAATCTATGAATGAAATAAAAAGATCAATGGTTGTCAGGGGCTAGGGGAGAGGGAGGAATGAATAGGCAAAGAAGAATTTTAGGGCAGTGAGAAACTTTGTGTGATACTATAATGATGGATATATGTCATTACACATTTGCTGAAACCCATAGAATGTGCAACACCAGGAGTGAATCCTGATGTAAACCATGGACTTACATTGATAATGATGTGTCAATGTAGGTTCACTGACTGTAACGAATGTACACCTCTGGTGGGGACGTTGATAGTGGGGGAGTTTGTATGTGTGGAGGGGGGAGCAGAGTGTATGTAGGAACTCTATACTTTCTGCCCAATTTTTTAATGAATCTAAAACTGCTCTAAAACATAAAGTCTAGTTTTTAAAAAAGTTGGTAGCTTCTTTTTTGGGGAGTCTTCTCTTGCTCTCTCATTTGCTCACTCTGAGTTGCCAGTTGCATGCTGTCAGTGGCCTTATGGAGTGGTCCAGGTGGCAAGGAACTGATGTCTCCAGCCAATTGCCAGCAAAAGCCTGAGGTCTGCCTACTGCCACAGAAGTGAACTCAGAGTGGGTCCTCCCCTAGATGAGCTTTGAAATGATTGCAGCTGAAGTGGACACCTTGATTGCCTTGTGAGATACATTTTGAGAGACTGCAAGCTTTAAGTATTTGGCTAAGCTATGCACAGATTTCTGACCCACATAAACCGAGATATTAAAGAAATGCTTGTGATTTAAGCTGTCTAGGTTTTGGAGTGATTTGTTAAACAGTAATAATAACTAATACACCTGTTAAGCCCTCTCTCATATCCAAATGCTGACAAGATTCTTTAAAACTGAGAATTAGATGAGGACTAAGCCCATAGTTTATACTATGAACTCTATGCATAATTAAGCATAAATAGATCCAATCATCTATGAATATAAAGTTATAATCACTGTGGTGTTCTAGAGTAAACAATCCCTCCTTATAAAGGAAATTAACCTTTATTGAGTACTTAGTATTTACAAGGCACTTAAATTATATCTTTCAGAAGGGGATTAGAGTAGGTGAATAATTTATACATGTTTATATAGATGGGGAAGATGTTGGAATTCAAACTGAGGGATAACTTTTAAGGAAAAGTAACTTGTATTACTCTTTCCATAACTTTTCTTGCATATTCTGATGCTATATTCTCTGTTAATCTATGTTATATACTTAGCCCCTCCCATGGTTATATTGGACCACTATTGCTTTGAATCTGAGTTGTTACTGCTAACTTCAGAGAGTTGTCATGCTGTCTGTTTACAATTGTAAAAAGCTAGCTGCAGTGAAAATGTGTTGTATTGTCTGTGCAAAACAGTAGTCCACCTTTGTCTGAGGAATTTCTCCACGTTTTTTATGGGAGCTGACAGTCTTAGGTCTTGCCCTAAAGAATTAGCTTATGACTTAGCATTGGCTTGTCAAGACTCCTTGGCCATAGTGATTGTTTTCCATTGAAACACCAAACAGACAGTTTCTCCAGAATTTAAAAAAGTAAACCTGCTAAGGTCCTCATGACCCCCGAGAGGGTGTAGATAGTTTCCTGGGGTCTGGTTTTCTATGGTATAGAGTGGATCCACAGGACAGTAACAAGCCTTCAAATATATATAAAGCAAAAAATGGAAAGAATAACAGGAGATTTAGAAAAACCCAGAATCATAGTGGATATTTTAAACATATTCCTGTCAGTAACCGATAGCACAAGCCAGCAAAATATCAGTAAGAATATAGAAGACTTGAACAACATGATCTGCAAACTTGACCTAATGGCTGTATATAGAACCTTGAGCCCCAAACTGCAAATACACATTCTTTTCAAGTATACATGGAATTCCTGTTAAAATTGACAGTATGGTGGATCATAACGCCAGCTTCCGTATATTTAAAAGGCTTGGGCCGGGCGCGGTGGCTCAAGCCTGTAATCCCAGCACTTTGGGAGGCCGAGGCGGGTGGATCACGAGGTCAAGAGATCGAGACCATCCTGGTCAACATGGTGAAACCCCGTCTCTACTAAAAGTACAAAAAGTTAGCTGGGCATGGTGGTGCGTGCCTGTAATCCCAGCTACTCAGGAGGCTGAGGCAGGAGAATTGCCTGAACCCAGGAGGCGGAGGTTGCGGTGAGCCGAGATCGCGCCATTGCACTCCAGCCTGGGTAACAAGAGCGAAACTCCGTCTCAAAAAAAAAAAAAAAGGCTTGAAATCAGAGAATGTTCTTTCATGATAATGCATTAAACTCAAAATCATTAACAAAAAGATTACTAGGAAATGTCCTTGTTTGACATTAAGAAGCAAGCTTGTTATTAACTCACACATCAAGAAGAAATGTTACAAATTAGAAAACATTTTAAACTGGAAAACTGCAAAGTTTTCTAGGAAAGCATGATAGAAGGAAAAGAGAAGCAAAGTTGTAGATTGTAACGATGGGTCATAGAGTCTAAGCAATACAAGACAGGAAGACAGAAAAGCCTCTGGGTATTAGGAGCGCCGAGGGAGTCAGTGCACTGGAGGTCAGGGTGTCAGAGACTTCTGTGGTGCGAGCACTTGTGCTAGAAAGGCAGGACATTTGGACAGGAGATTTCAGAAATGGTAAGATTTTTGGTAATGAACACATTGGGCGAAAGTGCTAGCAGTTTTTTAAATTTAAAAAGTCACTGGAAATGAGAGCATTAACTAGGATACAAAGTATTGGATGGGCCCAATTCAATGGGTCCAATGCACATAAATTCTGAAGTCTCTAAGCAGAGTAAAAAGAGTTGACGTGGAGAGCAAGACAGCAGGAAATAAACTAAGTGATAAAAGAGGGTTGTGAGCATGAAGTTGGAAGACTGAACACAGTGAAATGTGGGTGGTAAATCCCAAGTGGCTTAAGTGTCAAAGGAGTAGGTGAACGAGGTAAACCAGTTTTACTCCTAAAGCACATTTCATCGGGTACATTCTATAAAGAGAGACAAATGCACACAGTAGCTCAGCTTTACCCTGAAAGTGGTTTTCATAGTTTATACAATGCACAGATCATCCATGGCTTTCCATTTAGAGAACCAGATAAATTCTTCTTCCTGAATTGCATTTTCTCAGCATCAGCATGGAGCTTTACTTAGCATGCTTCTTCTCAGTATTTCCAACTTCTCTGCTTCCTAAGCTGATTCGCTCACTGTGCGGTCCACATGGCGGCTTGTGGTTTCTCTAAGGGAGACACACATCCTACAACTCGGTACACAAGCAGCACAATATTGTGTTTTCTTTAGCATGCTGCATCTGCTTGTAATTGAGTAGGTTTTATGCTTTGCAATACGTAATATCTTAAGGAGCTTAAATTGTTTTTTTTAAAAGTTATTCATTTGTATAATTACACAAGTACATTTTCATGTGAAAAGAAAAAGATCAAGTGAAAGTTCCTTTGATCACTGTCATGATCACAAATGCATCTCCAGAATTAACCACTGTTATCAGATGGTGTGCTCCCCCTGGGATTTTCTCTATGCAAATACACTCTTATAAGTATATGTGATGAAATTTGTAGTTTTACGTATCAGATCATTTTACTCCCTGGCTTTTCAAGTGGTTTCCATTATAATTAGAAGAAAATCCATACTCGTAACTGTTGCCTACAAGGCTCCGTACAATCTGGTCCCTGCCCACTTCTTTGACCGCCTCTTGTACCAGGAAGTCACGGTGTTTTCCCCACAGAGCTTTTGCATGTGCTATTCATTCTGCCCGGAAGGCTTTGTCCTAATCCTTTGTTGTCTGGTTCCTTGTCAACATTCAGGTCTCAGCTCAAAATTCACCTCCTTACAAGGCTGTCCAAGATACCTTCTCTAGCTTTGTACCTCCCCTCCCTGCTTCTGCTTCCAATCTCTTTTGAATCGAATTACCCTGTTTTAGGCAAAATTACCCAGTTTTAGGCAAAAATCACCGGGGTTCGAATTCTCACTTCACTATATGCTAGTGGTTATTTAACCTTGTTGTGCACAAGTTTCTCATCTGAAAGTGAGGATAATTATAGCATCCACTTTTTAGGTTGTTATGAAATCAGATAAGTTAATGTTTGTAAAATACTAAGAAAATACCTAGAAAATAATGACATCTGTTAATAAATATTTTCCCTTAGCACTTGCAGTTATCTGGAATTATTTATTTGTATGTTTATCATCTCTCTTTTCCCTCTAGAATGTAAGATCTATAAATGCAGAGACCTCGTCTGTTTTGTTTGCAACACCAAGAACAGTGCCTGACTCATTGCAGCGCTGATACGGTTTGGCTGCGTACCCAAATCTCATCTTGAGTTGTAGCTCCCATAATTTCCACATGTCGTGGGAGGGAACTGGTGGAAGATAATTGAATCACAGGAGCGGTTTACCCCATACTGTTCTTGTGGTAGTGAGTAAGTCTCAGGAGATCTGATGGTTTTGTAAATGGGAATTCTCCTGAACAAACTCTCTCTTGCCTGGCAACATGTTAAGATGAGATTTTGCTCTTCATTCACCTTCCGCCATGATTGTGAGTCCAGCCATGTGGACCTGTGAGTCAATTAAACCTCTTTCCTTTATAATTACCCAGTCTTGGGTATGTCTTTATTAGCAGCTTGAGAGCAGATGAATCCAGTAAATTGGTACCAACAGAGAGTGGCAGTGCTATAAAAATACCCGAAGATGTGGAAGCGGCTTTGGAACTGGGTAACAGGCAGAGGCTGAAACAGTTTAGAAGGCTGAGAGGAAGACAGAAAAATGTGGGAAAATTGGAACTTCCTGCAGACTTGAATGGCTTTGACCAAAATAATGATAATAATATAAACAGTGAAATCCCAGGCTGAGGTGGTCTCAGATGGAGATGAGGAACCTGTTGGGGACTAGAGCAAAGGTCACTCTTGTTATACTTTAGCAAAGAGACTGGTGGCATTTTGCTCCTGCCCTAGAAGTCTATGGAACTTTGAACTTGAGAGAGATGATCTGAAATTGGAACTTGTGTTTAAAAGGGAAGCAGAGCATATAAGTTTGGAAAATTTGCAATCTGACAATGTGGTAGAAAAGAAAAACTCATTTTCTGAGAACAAATTCAAGCCAGCTGCAGAATTTGCATAAGAAATGAGGAACCAAATGTTATTCACCAAGACAATGAGGAAAATGTCTTCAGGGCATGTCAGAGGGCTTCACAGCAGCCTCTCCCATCACAGGCCTGGAGGCCTAGGAGGAAAACCAGGTTTTGTGGGCAGGGCTCAGGGCCCCTCTGCTGTATGCAGCCTAGGGGCTTAGTACCCTGTGCTCCAGTCACTAGCAATGGGCTCAAAGGGGCCAAAGTACAGCTTGGGCCATGCCTTCAGAAGGTGCAAGCCCCAAGACTTGGCAACTTACACATGGTGTTGAGCCTGGGGGTGCACAGAAGTCAAAAATTGAGGTTTGGGAAGCTTTGCCTAGATTTCAGAAAATGTATGGAAACTCCAGAATGTCCAGACCAAAGTTTGCTGCAGGGGCAGAGACCTCCTGAAGAACCTCTGCTAGACCAGTGCAGAGGGAAATGTGGGATTGAGGCCCCCACATGGAGCCCACACTGGGACACTGCCTAGTGGAGCTGTGAGAAGAGGGCCGCTGTCCTCCAGACCCCAGAGTGGTAGATCCACCAACAGCTCGTACCATGCACCTGGAAAAGCCACAGACACTCAATGCCAGCCTGTGAAAGCAGCCAGGAGGAGGACTGTACCCTACAAAGCCACAGGGGCTGAGTTGTCCAATACAATAGGAACCCACCTATGTATCAACATGATCTGGATGTGAGGCCTGGAGTCGAAGGACATCATTTTTGAGCTTTCAGGTTTGACTGCCCTGCTGGATTTTGGACTTGCATGGGGCCTGTGGCCCCTTTGTTTTGGCCAATTTCTCCCATTTAGAACAGGTATATTTACCCAATGCCTGTACCCCAGTTGTATCTGGGAAGTAACTAACTTCCTTTTTGATTTTACAGGCTCATAGGCAAAACAGACTTGCCTTGTCTCAGATGAGACTTTGGACTTTGGACTCTGGAGTTAATACGGAAACGAGTTAAGACTTGGGGGACTGTTGGGAAGGCATATTTTTTTTTTTTAATTTTTTTATTGTTGTTGTTGTTTTTGAGACGAAGTCTCACTCTGTCACCCAGGCTGGAGTGCAGTGGCACAATCTCAGCTCACTGCAATCTCATCCTCCCAGGTTCAACTGATTCTCCTGCCTCAGCCTCCCGAGCAGCTGGGACTACAGGCATGCACCACCATGCCCAACTAATTTTTGTATTTTCAGTAGAGGTAGAGTTTTGCCATCTTGGCGGGGCTGGTCTCAAACTTCTGTCCTCAGGTGATCCACCTGCCTTGGCCTCCCAAAGGGCAGGGATTATAGGTGTGAGCGACCATACCCCACCAGCATGATTGTTTTTTGTTTTTTTTTTTTTCCATTTATTTTATTGCATTTTAGGTTTTGGGGTACATGTGAAGAACATGCAAGATTGTTGCATAGGTACACACGTGGCAGTGTGATTTGCTGCCTTCCTCCCCATCACCTACATCTGGCATCTCTTCCCTTACTATCTCTCCCCAACTCCCCACCCCCTACCGTCCCTCCCCTATTTCCCCCCAACTGACCCCAGTGTCTAATGCTCCCCTCCCTGTGTCCATGTGTTCTCATTGTTCAACACCTGCTTATGAGTGAGAACATGCGGTGTTTGATCTTCTGCTCTTGTGTCAGTTTGCTGAGAATGATGGTTTCCAGGTTCATCCATGTCCCTACAAAGGACACAAACTCATCGTTTTTGATGCCTGCATAATATTCCATGGTGTATATGTGCCACGTTTTCCCTGTCCAATCTATCATCGATGGGCGTTTGGGCTGGTTCCAGGTCTTTGCTATTGTAAACAGTGCTGCAATGAACATTTGTGTGCACGTGTCCTTATAGTAGAATGATTTATAATCCTTTGGATATATACCCAGTAATGGGATTTGTGGGTCAAATGGAATTTCTATTTCTAGGTCCTTGAGGAATCGCCACACTGTATTCCACAATGGTTGAACTAATTTACACTCCCACCAACAGTGCAAAAGTGTTCCTATTTCTTCACATCCTCTCCAGCATCTGTTGTCTCCAGATTTTTTAATGATCGCCATTCTAACTGGCGTGAGATGGTATCTCAATGTTGTTTTGATTTGCATTTCTCTGATGACCAGTGATGATGAGCATTTTTTCATATGTTTGTTGGCCTCATGTATGTCTTCCTTTGTAAAGAAGCTGGTCATATCCTTTACCCACTTTTGAATGGGCTTGTTTGTTTTTTTCTTGTAAATCTGTTTTAGTTCTTTGTAAATTCTGGATATCAGCCCTTTGTCAGATGGGTAAACTGCAAAAATTTTTTCCCATTCTGTTGGTTGCCGATTCACTCTAATGACTGTTTATTTTGCTGTGCAGAAGCTGTGGAGTTTGATTAGGTCCCATTTGTCTATTTTGGCTTTTGTTGTCAATGCTTTTGGTGTTTTGGTCATGAAGTCCTTGCCTACCCCTATGTCCTGAATGGTTTTGCCTAGATTTTCTTCTAGGGTTTTTATGGTGTTAGGTCTTATGTTTAAGTCTTTAATCCATCTGGAGTTAATTTTAGTGTAAGGTGTCAGGAAGGGGTCCAGTTTCTGCTTTCTGCACATGGCTAGCCAGTTTTCCCAACACCATTTATTGAACAGGGAATCCTTTCCCCATTGCTTGTTTTCGTCTGGTTTGTCAAAGATCAGATGGTTGTAGATATGTCGTGTTGCCTTCGAGGCCTCTGTTCTGTTCCATTGGTCTATATCTCTGTTTTGGTACCAGTACCAAACAGTAATCTGTTTTGATTACTGTAGCCTTGTAGTATAGTTTGAAGTCCGCTAGCGTGATGCCTCCTGCTTTGTTCTTTTTGCTTAGAATTAACTTGGCTATGCGGGCTCTCTTTTGGTTCCATTTGAAGTTTATGGTGTTTTTTTTCCAGTTCTGTGAAGAAGGTCATTGGTAGCTTGATGGGAATAGCGTCGAATCTGTAGATTACTTTGGGCAGTACGGCCATTTTCACGATATTGATTCTTCCTAACCATGAACATGGGATGTTTCTCCATCTGTTTGTGTCCTCTCTGATTTTGTTGAGCAGTGGCTTGTAGTTCTCCTTGAAGAGGTCCTGTACGTTCCTTGTTAGTTGTATTCCTAGGTATTTTATTCTCTTTGTGGCAATTGTGAATGGCAGTTCATTCTTGATTTGGCTCTCTTTAAGTCTGTTATTGCTGTATAGGAATGCATGTGATTTTTGCACATTGATTTTGTATCCTGAGACTTTGCTGAACTTGCTTATCAGTTTCAGGAGCTTTTGGGCTGAGACGATGGGGTTTTCTAGATATACAATCATGTCATCTGAAAATAGAGACAATTTGACTTCCTCCTTTCCTATTTGAATACCCTTTATTTCTTTTTCTTGCCTGAATGCTCTGGCTAGAACTTCTAGTACTATATTGAATAGGCGTGGTGAGAGAGAGTATCCTTGTCTAGTGCCAGATTTCAAGGGGAATGCTTCCAGTTTTTGCCCATTCAGTATGATATTGACTGTTGGTTTGTCGTAAATATCTTTTATTATTTTGAGATACATTCCATCAATACCTAGCTTATTGAGGGTTTTTAGCATAACGGGCTGTTGAATTTTGTCAAAGGCCTTCTCTGCATCAATTGAGATAATCATGTGGTTTTAATCTTTGGTTCTGTTTATGTGGTGAATTACGTTTATAGATTTGCTTATGTTGAACGAGCCTTGCATCCCCGGGATGAAGCCTACTTGATCATGATGGATAAGCTTTTTGATGTGCTGTTACAATCGGCTTGCCAGTATTTTATTGAAGATTTTTGCATCTATGTTCATCATGGATATTGGCCTGAAGTTTTCTTTTCTTGTTGAGTCTCTGCCGGATTTTGGAATCAGGATGATGTTGGTGTCATAAAATGATTTGGGAAGAATTCCCTCTTTTTGTATTGTTTGGAATAGTTTCAGAAGGAATGGTACCAGCTCCTCTTTGTATGTCTGGTAGAATTCGGCTGTGAACCTGTCTGGACCTGGGCTTTTTTTGGGTGGTAAGCTCTTAATTGCTGCCTCAACTTCAGACCTTGTTATGGGTCTGTCCAGGGTTTCGGCTTCTTCCTGGTTTAGGCTTGGGAGGAGGCAAGTGTCCAGGAATTTATCCATTTCTTCCAGGCTTACTAGTTTATTTGCATAGGGTTGTTTGTAATATTCTCTGATGGTGGTTTGAATTTCTGTGGAATCTGTGGCGATATCCCCTTTATCGTTTTTTATTGCATCAATTTGGCTATTCTCAGTTTTCTTTTTTATTAATCTGGCTAGTGGTCTGTCTATTTTGTTGATTGTTTCAAAAAACCAGCTCCTGAATTTATTGATTTTTTGAAGGGTTTTTTGTGTCTCTATCTCCTTCAGTTCTGCTCTGATCTTAGCTATTTCTTGTCTTCTGCTAGACTTTGAGTTTTTTTGATCTTGCTCCTCTAGCTCTTTCAGTTTTGACGATAGGGTGTCAATTTTTGATCTCTCCTTGCTTCTCATGTGGGCACTTATTGCTATATATTTTCCTCTAGAGACTGCTTTAAATGTGTCCCAGAGATTCTGGTATGTTGTGTCTTCATTCTCGTTGGTTTCGAAGAACATCTTTATTTCTGCCTTCATTTCATTGTTTATCCAGTCAACATTCAAGAGCCCGTTGTTCAGTTTCCATGAAGCTGTGTGGTTCTGGGTTAGTTTTTGAATTCTGCATTCTAACTTGATTGCACTGTGGTCTGAGAGACTGTTTGTTATGATTTCCGTTCTTTTGCATTTGCTGAGGAGTGATTTACTCCCAATTATGTGGTCAATTTTAGAGTAGGTGTGATGTGGTGCTGAGAAGAATGTATATTCTGTGGATTTGGGGTGGAGAGTTCTGTAAATGTCTATTAGGTTTGCTTAGTCCAGGTCTGAGTTCACGTCCTGGATATCCTTGTTAATTTTCTGTCTGGCTGATCTGTCTAATATTGACAATGGGGTGTTAAAGTCTTCCACTATAACTGTGTGGGAGTCTAAGTCTCTTTGTAAGTTATTAAGAACTTGCCTTATGTATCTGGGTGCTCCCGTATTGGGTGCGTATATATTTAGGATCGCTAGCTCTTCTTGTTGCATTGATCCTTTTACCATTATGTAATGTCCTTCTTTATCTCTTTTGATCTTTGTTGCTTTAAAGTCTAATTTATCAGAGATGAGAATTGCAACTCCCGCTTTTTTTTTGCTCTCCATTTGCTTGGTAAATTTTCCTCCATCCCTTTATTTTGAGCCTTTGTGTATCCTTGCACGTGAGTTGGGTTTCCTGGATACAGCACACTGATGGGTTTTGGCTTTTTATGCAATTTGCCAGTCTGTGTTTTTTGATTGGGGTATTTAGTCTATTCACATGTAGGGTTCATATTGTTATGTGTGAATTTGATACTGCCATTTTGGTGCTAGCTGGCTGTTTTGCCCATTAGTTGATGCAGATTCTTCATTGTGTTGATTCCCTTTACCATTTGGCATGTTTTTGGAGTGGCTGGTACTAGGTGTTCCTTTATATGTGTAAAGCCTCTTTCAGGAGCTCTTGTAAAGCTGGCCAGGTGGTGACGAAATCTCTGAGTACTTGTGTGTTCACAAAGGATTTTATTTTTCCTTCACTTATGAAGCTTAGTTTGGCTGGTTAGGAGATTCTGGGTTGAAAGTCCTTTTCTTTAAGGGTGTTGAATATTGGCCCCCACTCTCTTCTGGCTAGCAGGGTTTCTGCTGAAAGACCTGCTGTGAGTCTGATGGGCTTCCCTTTGTGGGTAACCCGACCTTTCTCTCTGGCTGCCCTTAGTATTTTCTCTTTCATTTCAACCCTGGTGAATCTGACAATTATGTGCCGTGGGGCTGCTCTTCTTGAGGAATATCTTTGTGGAGTTCCTCTGTACTTCCTGGACTTGAATATTTGCCTGCCTTGCTAGGTTGGGGAAGTTTTCCTGGATAATATCCTGAAGAGTATTTTCCAGCTTGGATTCATTCTCTTCGTCGCATTCAGGCACACCTATCAAATGTAGATTAGGTTTTTTCACATTGTCCCACATTTCTTGGAGACTTTGTTCATACCTTTTTACCCTTCTTTCTCTATTCTTGCCTTCCCGTTTTATTTCATTGCATTGATCTTCGACCTCTGATATCCCTTCTTCTGCTTGGTCAATTTGGCTGTTGATACTTGTGCATGCTTCGCAAAGTTCTTGTGTTGTGTTTTTCAGCTCCATCAATTCACTTATATTCCTTTCTATTTTGTCCATTCTCGTTAGCATTTCGTCAAATCTTTTTTCAAGGTTCTTAGTTTCTTTGCATTCAGTTAGAACATGTTCCTTTAGTTCACAGAAGTTTCTTTCTACCCACCTTCTGAAGTCTGATTCTGTCATTTCATCAGACTCGTTCTCCATCCAACCTCGTTCCCTTGCTGGTGAGGAGTTGTCATCCCTTGTAGGAGGAGAGGTGTTCTGGTTTTGTGTGATTTCATTCTTTTTGCGCTGGTATCTTCCAATCTTTATGGATTTATCCACCTGTCATCTTTGTAGTTGCTGGCTTTCCGATTGGGTCTCTGAGTGGACGTTCTGTTTGTTGATGATGAGGTTATTTCTGTTTCTTGGTTTTCCTTCTGACAGTCTGGCCCCTCTGCTGTAGGTCTGCTGAGGTCCACTCCAGGCCCTGCTTGCCTGGGGATCACCTGCAGTAGCTGCAGAACAGTAAGGGTTGTTACCAGTTTTCTTCTTCTGCTATCTTTGTCCCAGAAGGATACCCGCCAAGCGTCAGTCTGATCTCTCCTTTATGAGGTGGCTCTTTGGATATACAGGGGTCAGGGAGCTGCTTGAGGAGACAGTCTGTTCTTTATAGGAGCTCAAATACTGAGCTGTGAGCTCTGTTGTTCATTCAGAGCTGCTGGGCAGGTACGTTTAGGTCTGCTGCAGCAGAACTCATAAACTGCTTTTTGTTCCCAGGTGCTCTGTCCCAGGGATTTAGGGCTTTATTTATGAGTTTCCGTTATGATGCTGCCTTCCTTTTTTTTCCTTCAGAGCTGCCCTGCCCAGCAAGGAGGCAGCCTAGTCACTGTCTGCCTGTAGAGGCTTTGCTGAGCTGCTGTGGGCTCCACCCAGCTGCTGAGTGAACTTCCCTGCAGTCCTGTTTATATGGGTGTAGTTAGAACTGCCTTGGCAATGGTGGCCCGCCTCTGTTAAGGCAGAGTCTCTCTGTAGTGGCGTGTTGCCTTGGCAAAGGCAGGCTGCCTCAGCATTGGCTGACTACCTCCGTAGTGGTGGGCTGCCTCGGTAATGGTGGACGCCGCTCCACCACAGAGCTGGACCGTCCCGGGTTCAGCTGCGCTTGCTGTGAAACTCTCAATACAGAGAGTTTCTGATTGCTGTTCTTTTGTGGGGGTGGGACCAGCCGAGTCTAATCACCTGGCTCCCTGCCTCAGAGCCTTTTTTTTTTTTTTTTTTTTTTTTAAGTTGGTGTTCCAGTTGCCTGTTGAAGAGATGCTGGGATCTGTGTGTTTTCCTGTGCGTGTGGCGACTCACTGTGCTGGCTTAAACAGCGGCACTGAGATTCGTGGCGCTTTTTATGCCCTGGAATCTACTGTCCTGGTTCCCTGTTCAGTCCCCTTTTTAAACAGATGAATGGGTGACTTCCCGTGGCTCCAATCGCCAGCCAAAAGGGCACCCGGACCAGTGTACTTTGTATGGAGAACTGCTGCACTGGGGCACTGACAAAGCTGCTGCTCGGGGCAAAACAGCCATGCCAGCCGACACAGCCACACTGGCTGAAACGGCTGCACTGGCGACCCATGGAGCTCCTCCGCCTGGGAATTTCCTAGTCTGTGGGCAACAAAAATGCGGCGTCCACTCACCCTCTGCACTTTCACTGGGAGCTGCAATCCTGAGCTGTTCCTAAACGGCCATCTTGGATCCACCTCCACATCATTGGTTTTGAAAGGTAAGAACATGAGATTTGGGAGGGGCCAGGAGTGGAATGATATGGTTTGGCTGTGTCCCCACCCAAACTCATGTTGAACTGTAGCTCCCACACCTCCTGTGTGCCATGGAGGAACCCCGCAGGGAGATAATTGAATCATGGGGACTGGTTTCCCCCATACTGTTCTCATGGTAGTGAATAAGTCTCACAAAATCTGATGCTTATATAAATGAGAGTTCCCTTGCACAAGCTCTCTCTTGCCTGCTGACATATAAGATGTGATTTTGCTCCTTGTTTGCCTTCCACTATGATAGTAAGGCCTTCCCAGCCATGTGAAACTGTGAGTTAATTAAATCTTTTTCCTTTATAATTACCCGGTCTTGGGTATGTCTTTATTAGCAGCATAAGAACAGACTAACAGAAGCCCTTATAAATAAAGACTGAATGTATGCATGTTCAAATCTTACCTCCTGCATAGGGATCTGTGTGCCCAAGAGATAAGTTTAAAATGGAAAACATGGTTCTGCTTTTATTAAAAGCACCACTTTCTTTTAATTTGGAAATACTTTATTTTGTTTTTTATTTACTTTAAGTTCTGGGATACATGTGCAGGATGTGCAGGTTTGTTATATAGGTATACGTGTGCCATGGTGGTTTGCTGTGCCTATCAAAATGTCACCTGGGTTTTAAGCCCCACACGTATTAGGTATTTGTCCTAATGCTCTCCCTCCCTTTGCCCCTCCCCCCCTTTGCCCCTCCCCGCTGACAGGCTCCAGTGTGTGATGTTCCCCTCCCTATGTCCATGTGTTCTCATCATTCAACTCCCACTTATGAGTGAAAACACGCAGTGAAAGCACCACTTTTATACACTGGTCCCCACTGGATGCTATCACCGTATCTTGGGCTGTTATACTAGAATGAATGTTAGTTCCTCTTACAATTCCAAAGTGGGATTAACTCAACTGCGATTCTCTCACATGTTTTACTTTTCCAAAGAGCACAGGATACATAAGACTAGTGTAGCGGCAGGCACACACCCATAATACTTAGACAACATGAGCAGCAGTTTGATATTTCCCAGATCCCAGCACAATTTAGATCTATATTGCAGTTGCCGGCCAAGTGATGTAGGATTATCTGCAGAATGGAGAAAGGAGAAAAGCCTGTTTGAGCTTGTCAGGTTGCCAGTCATGCTGTGCCAGGTGGCCAGGGCCTGAGAGCCTAAACTCAATTGGGAAATATCTTGTGTAAAGAGGTTCGTTGTGCTTCTATGTGCTCCTCCTGATACTCTGAAGAAGCCCAAGACTTTCTCCAGTTGTGCTGTACCTTTTGTCACCACCATAACAAGGTTTCAGAGGCCCAGCTAGGGTGCAATGACATTTGCCAGACATCAGTTAGTAACACTGACTTTGCTACTCCAACGGATGCTTAAATATTTCTTTCTTGCAAATATTTTCTTGCTGCAGCAGGTTCAACCTGGATCATCTGTCCAATGCTAAGGAATAAGATAAAGGATAAAAAAAATCAGAAAAAAAATGTTAGATTTCCACCTAGTAAGCTGAGCTTGAGAAAAAGAGTAAGCCCAAGCTCTGCTCCTGGCTCTAGCAATGGTTCTGCAGTTCATGCAAAATTCAGCTGCTGCTGCAGTATAGGGTCCCATAAAAAGCTTCCTGTGACCCCAGGAAAGGAATTCCTATCTCCATTAAAGCTTTGATCATGACTTATGCAGTATGAGTTCCTGGAAAGCCTATGTTGATCCCCACATGGATCCATTTTCTTATTAAATTCAGAAACTGTGGTCTAAAAATGCTACAGCATAACTTTCAGCCTGCATAGCTGCCATCTAAAGCCAGCAGCAGCTCAGTGACAGCTCAAATCAGCCATGGTAAATACAAAAGTTTTCATCTCCCCCTGTCGTATTTTGGTTTCAGATGGTAGTTCTCATTTGTTGCCACATTAAGCACCAACGCGTTCAGGATTCAATGTGGGCCTCTCCGTGTTTCACACCTCAAGTTCTGTAACTGCAGAGATAGGAAAGCTATGCCTGTAGAAACCAAATGAAAACAAATAAGAGTACAAAAAAGAGTGTGCTTGTCCCAGTGCCCAGTGCCTGGCAGGTCTAGGCTGGCCACTCCATAGTTTCAAGTGATAGTCTGGACCAAGCTGCCATACTGGAGATAAAGAACAGAAAGGAGATGGCTTAGCCTCTTACTAGCTGAGTAACAGTCTTGATCAGCTTGCTGCTAATCCATGTGACAGAATAAAGGAAGCAGAAGGAAGCCCACTGTATAGGTGTAGGAAGTGAAGAAGAAATGGTGAGGCTTGTTATTGCCTTTAGAGCATGGTATCTTCACCTATTAGGAAATGTGGTTTGGTGAATATCTCTGGCTCTCTTCAATCAGATTGGTTTTTCTTCCTTCCTTTGGGGAGCGATATTAAGTGGAAACATACAAAAGAGGGGCTAGCTATGTCTCTCTTTACAGAGCCAAGGTTCAATCATGGTTTAAGATGCAGAAAATTTCTCCTTCTCCCCAAGTAGGAAAAGCCCATTAAGGTGACACTTTGTAACTGCATTCTCTGTGGCATCTGACACTATCGACCTCTTCATTTTCTATTCTACCTGTGGTGAATGCTATATTTTTCTGGTCACTGTCCGCAGCTCTCACTCACTTTTCCTCAGTTTTTATTGTTGCCTTTCCTCTAACTGGGTCTTAAATGCGAGAATCTCTTCTCTCTCTTTCTTCGTGTGTATCTCTCTCCTTCTTTCTCTGTCTTTCTCCAGCTCTGCAAGTTCTGGATGGATAATTTCATCCATTTCCAAAACACCAACTCAATTTTCATGTTGTTCTTTTCTGTATCTTAAACTCTTGATTATCTCTTAATTTACAAAACCAATTTTCCAAATGCTTTCTAAGTTGGCTACAGAAAGTCCTTGCTTGCATCTTAAAATCCACATGTCAAACCAAATGTGTCGACTCCATCCCTGTTCCCTCAATTTTTCTGCTCATTGCCCTCCAGAAACTCACTCCTCTCCTGGTGTTTCCTGTTCCAATCAATGGCATGCCTACCTAAATCCTTCTAGCTTAAGTCAAATGCCTCCTTCTTCCTGAAGTCTTTCATGTCACCTTGGTTAGAACTATGAGCTCTTTTCTTTGCACAATATGTTGCTTATTTTTCTTTCTTAGCATGGATTTGCCAAGAACCACATAGGGTCTGAGATTTTACCTTATTGGCAAGCTAACTAGTTAGTCTAACATAGTTCAATGGATACTGAGATAGGATATAAAACTCCAGGGTCAGAGACAGATGCTTTTATTGTTTGCAGCACAACAAACTCTATGAGTTTCATGTTTTCATTAGTTACCTTGTCCTTGCCATGCTTAGTGAGCAAGAGGCAGAGGGCCCTAGGTGGGTGCTGAGCATGCAGCAGTTTTGTGCCACAGCTGAAGAACTCTGAGGCTAGAAAACCTGGATCTTTTACAATGGCTGCAAGCAAACCTTCCTGAACTTTGCATGAGAGGGAGACATTATATTTATTATGCAGGACAGTAAATAAACTTGTCCTTTTTTCCATAGGCAAATGCTATCTCTATTTTTCATTTCATTTTCTTAGTCATGATACAAACATCCTTAAAAAGATAGTCAAGGACAAAAGGGTAATTAGTACCTCTTGTCATAGATGAGCAGAAGCATGAGAGGTCCATGGAGAATTGGCTTTCAGTAGGATTTACCCTGCCTTGTATTGTACTAAGTGCTTAAATTTTTTTTTCTACATGTCTCAAATGTAATCTCTGTGATGTTGGAAATTGTCAGTAATTTAGGAATACTTTTGATAAAAATAATCAACTGGATGAGGATCCAAGATGGCTGAATAGGAACAGCTCTGGATTGCAGTTCCTAGCAAAAACACAGAGGGTGAGTGATCACTGCATTTCCAAATGAATTTTTACTGCTCACAGACCAGGAGATTCCCAGGTGGAAAAGTGACATGAGTCTCCAGCATGGCTGGTTCAGCTGGTGCAGTGGATCTCTGCACAAAATTTCACACAAATCTGGGTGCCGTTTCAACTGGTGACTGGAATGCCTGGGTGACAGAGTTGCCTGGTCAACTGAAAAAAAGTGGGCTGAAACAGGGAGCCAGGTGATCTGGCTCAGCTGCTCCCACCACGACAAAGACCAGCAATCTGAAATGCTCTGGACTGAGAGTTTCACAGCAAGCACAGCTGGACCCAGGACGGTCCAGCTTTGGTGGGGGAAGGGCGTCCACCATTACCAAAGCAGTCTACCACTGCTGAGGCAGCCCGCCATTACCGAGGCAGTCCAGCATTACTGAGACAGCCTGCTATTACTGAGGCAGTCAGGCATTTCCGAGGCAGTCTACCATTACAGAGAGAGTCCACCATTACTGAGGCAGATGGCCATTACCGAGGCAGTTCTAACTATACCCCTATAAACAAAACTGCAAGGAAGTTCATACAGCAGCTGGGCAGAGCCCATGGTTGCTTAGCAACGCGTCTGCTGGCAGACTGTGACTAGGCTACCTCCTCGCTGGGAAGGGCATCTCTGAAAAAAGGCAGCAGAATGACAGTAACTTATAAATAAATCCCTACCTTCCCAGGACAGAGCACCTGGGAAAAAAAAGGTGGCTATGAGTTCCACTGCAGCAGACTTAAACATACCTGCCCATCAGCTCTGAACAGAACAATGGAACTCACAGCTCAGCATTTGAGCTCCTATAAGGGACAGACTGTCTCTTCATGCAGCTCCCTGACCCCCGTATAACCAAAGAGACACCTCATAAAGGAGAGCTCAGGCTGATATCTGGTGGATATCCTTCTGGGACAAAGATAACAGAAGAAGAAACTGGCCGCAACCCTTACTGTTCTGCAGCTGCTGCAGGTAATCCCCAGGCAAGTAGGGTCTGGAGTGGACCTCCAGCAGTCCTGCAGCAGGGGGAACTGACTGTTAGAAGGAAAACTAAGAAACAGAAAGAAATAACTTCATCAGCAACAAAAAGGATGTCCACTCAGAGACCCCATATGAAAGTCACCAACCACAAAGACCACAGGTAGATAAATCCACAAAGATGGGAAGAAATCAGTGCAAAAAGGATGAAAATACCCAAAACCAGAATGCCTCTTCTCCTCCAAGGGATCACAACTCTTCACCAGCAAGGGAATAAGGCTGGATGGAGAATGAGTCTGATGAATTGACAGAAACAGGCTTCAGAAGGTGGGTAATAACAAACTTCTCTGAGCTAAAAGATCATGTTCTAACCCAATGCAAAGAAACTAAGAACCTTGAAAAAAGGTTTGATGAAATGCTAACGAGAATGGACAAAATAGAAATGAATATAAATGAATTGATGGAGCTGAAAAACACAACACGAGAACTTCGTGAAGCATACACAAGTTTCAATACCCGAATTGACCAAGCAGAAGAAAAGATACCAGAGATTGAAGATCAACTCAATGAAATAAAATGAGAAGGGAAGATTAGAGAAAAAAGAGTGAAAGGAATGAACAAAGCCTCCAAGAAATATGGGACTATGTGAAAAGACCTAATCTACGTTTGATAGGTGTACCTGAATGAGACAGAGAGAATGAATCCAAGCTGGAAAACACTCCTCAGGATATTATCTAGGAAAACTTAGCAAGGCAGGCCAACATTCAAGCCCAGGAAATACAGAGACCACCACAAAGATATTCCTTAAGAAGAGCAACCCCAAGGCACATAAACATCTGATTCACCAGGGGTGAAATAAAGGAAAAAATGCTAAGAGCAGCCAGAGAGAAAGGTCAGGTTACCCACAAAGGCAAGCCCATCAGACACATAGCAGTCTCTCAGCAGAAACCCTGCAAGCCATAAGAGAGTGGGGACCAATATTCAACATCCTTCAAGAAAAGAACTTTCAACCTAGAATTTCATATTCAGGCAAACTAAGCTTCATAAGTGAAGGAGAAATAAAATCCCTTATGAATAAGCAATTGCTCAGAGATTTCATCACCACGAGGCCTGCTTTACAAGAGCTTTTGAAAGAAGCACTAAATATAGAAAGGAACAACCAGTACCAGCCACTCCAAAAATGAACCAAATAGTAAAGAGCATTGACACAATGAAGAAACTGCATCAACTAATGGGCCAAAGAACCAGCTAGCATCAAAATGGCAGGATCAAATTCACACATAATAATATTAACCTGAAAGGTAAATGGGCTAACTGCCCCAATCAAAAGACACAGACTGGCAAATTGGATAAAAAGCCAAAACCCTTCGGTGTGCTGTATCCAGGAAACCCATCTCCCGTGCAGGGATACACATAGGCTCAAAATAAAGGGATGGAGGAAGATCGACCAAGCGAATGAAGAGCAAAAAAAAAAAAAAAAAAAAGCAGGAGTTGCAATTGTAGTCTCTGGTAAAATAGACATTAAACCAACAAAGATCAAAAGAGACAAAGAAGGGCATTACATAATGGTAAAAGGATCAATGCAACAAGAAGAACTAACGATCCTAAATATATAAGTAACCAATACAGGAGCACCCAGATACATAAAGCAAGTTCTTAATGACCTACAAAGAGACAGACTCCTACGCAATAATATTGGGAGACTTTAACACTCCACTGTCAATATTAGACAGATCAACAAGACAGAAAATTAACAAGGATATCCAGGACTTGAACTCAGACCTGGACCAAGCAAACCTAATACACATTTACAGAACTCTGCACCCCAAATCCACAGAATATATATATTTTTCTTAGCACCACATCATACCTACTCTAAAATTGACCACATAATCAGAAGTAAATCTGGGACCGAGAGGTGGGACTCACCATAGTTGGAGGCTGTGCTGAGTGGGTTGAGGTCCTGGCCCAAAGTACAGAGTGTGCCCTTGGAGGACTGCATATCTTATCTCAAGAGCTTTCTTATCTTTGGGTCCTATGCTCTTGGAGCTTGTCTCTATGGGTTTTGGTGAGCAGCAGAATTCAGGGGTCAAACCTAAGGTAGATGTGGACAAATGGCTAAGAGAACAAGGTGCTAGTTTAGGGATGAGCTGCCAATGGAAGGATGTACTTTTTGGAACTTTAGGCTTGCCTTACAGGGAGATTTTTCTTGCTACACACACCTGAGCATTGAAACCAAGCTGCCAGAGCTCTAGAACCATAGCCAGCTGCTGGCATCTTTAGCCATAGCTTCACTTCCCCTTCCCAGATGCAGTTTGTCTAAAATTGGAGCCGTGCCCCTCCAAAAGCTGCTCTTTCTCCACTATTTATTTTCATGAATGAGCCATCATAACCTAGATTCTCAAATCAGAAATATGGGATTATTTCAGTAATTCTTTCCTCATCTCTATATCTCATTAATCAAAAAGACTTAATTAGTTCTGAAGCAGGAAATGTTTCTGACCCCTTTATGGGTGGATACAGGAACCGGAGTGCACAGGTTCTAGAACTAGCAGGTCGCTTTGGTGCTGGCAGGGGCGGACTCCACTCGCTGGATCCTGCTGCCTCATGGAGGGGGAGCACAGGTGAGTGGGTGCAGGAGCCAGGGCCAGTGTGTGCAGGAGCAAAACTGTGTGGCCCTTGGCAGTGTCTAGGGGGGTACCTGCGACCCCTGAAGCCCCAGAGGGTGTGTGATACGGTGCCCTTTTAGCTTTGCCATCCACTGATGGCTTAAATGTTAAATAGCTCAGTGGGCCCTCTGTTTTTTGGTGTGAGGCAGTTGTTCTCTGCCAGTGAGGGCAGAGAGTCAGTGTGACAGTATAGTGTCAATTGTCTATCTCTGAAAACCCCTTAAGGATGGGGGTCACATGCATTTCTCCAGGCCAGCAACTAAACTCAGAAAATGTTTATTGAGTGAATGACGAAACGATAGGTGAGTAGGTCACAGGTCCTAGCAACTCCCACTGCTTCCAGCCGCAGAAATGGCTCTTTCAAACCCAGACTCTTTGGCAGGACCTTCCAGCGAGTGGAGGCACTCTGAACTACGTTTCCCAGGAGTCCAAGGGAGCCGCGCGCAGGCGCACTTGGAAAATACGGTGGCCGTCTTCCTTCCAGAAATTTGCAGATCACTCACCCTCGTCCCGCCCCTGCCACTCCCCTACTCCTCCTGTCCCGCAGTCGGAGCGGCTTTACTTGTGTGTGTATCGCTGCAGGCCTTACTCATGGGCTCACCGCTGAGGTTCGACGGGCGGGTGGTACTGGTCACCGGCGCGGGGGGAGGTGAGCATGCGAAGGTTGGAGGCTGCCAGCCTTGCTCTCCCAAGGGCTGCTGGCCGCCCTTTGCGGGCCGGGGATACGCGCGCAGCCGCAGCTGAGGTGCCGGCGCCGGGGCTGTTGGCGGTGGTGACTGGCAGGCTTGGGGACCGAGCGGCTGCACCGGGTGGTGGTGGTGGGGAGGGGAATGGCTGTTCTTGAGGCACGGAATGTGCTGAGGAGGAAAGAGCCCGAAACACCTGGTCCCTCAGGCAGGGTGCAGCACCCCGGCGTAGGCTTCCCAAGGGGAGAGGCCAGGCTGGGGTACTGGTTGCAAAGCTGGGTGAAAGTTCTTCCTGACTTTTATCTGTGGGCATTGATCGTTACGTTTCCTGCAATTAACTCTCTTAGATCTTTGCATAGTGTTTTAAAGGACTGAAAAGCCGCGAGGGGCGGGGGCTGTCATTCGCCTCAACTCCTGAAAAGTCAGTCGTTCAGTGTTGGTTTCCCTCTGTCACACGATTTTAAGTTCTTGAGAGGGCCTTTTTAAAAGAGGGCGTCTGATAAGAGCCCTCCCCGTTGAAGTTTGTACTCGAAGTTGGAGTCTTGGCAAAGATTGCAAACTCAAATGAGGACAGAGGTCAGGCTCATGATGGAGAAAGAAAATGGGAGTTCAATGTGGAGGGACATTGAGGAACTGGAAAGCAGAGACTTCCCAAGTGGCCCAGCCAGTAGGAAAGTTTCCCGTATTTCAGGAGGGCAAAATGGAAAATTGTTCTGTGAAATAACATTTTTAATTAAAGGACAAAAAACCAAAACCACTCATACCCGCATAGATGCTGTGCAGTGAGGTTTTACACTAGTTTCTCACCAGTGGGTGACCTCTGTGACCTCCAAGTGCAGGGATCTTGACATACGCACCTTTGATTCTCCACTGGTAGTGCCTTGTACCTGGAAAGGGCCTAATGCATGAATTACTTGAATTATATATTAAACGTTACAAACTGTGGAATTCTGTCAGTTAATTCCTATGTACTTTCATGTCTGTGTTGATAAAGTGGATTCTTATGCTGCCTTTCACAAAATGCTTTTAGTATTTGTTAATAGCCAAGTATTTTATAGCCATAGCTGCCTGGTTATATCTCGATGTATTTGGGTATACCCATACCTTCTAAATGTTTTTAGGAAAACTTTTTGTTTATACTTTGTTTTAGATGGAAATAGTGTGTTTTAAAACGGTTGGTGTTTTAAATCTTTCTAGACAGTTCTCGGATAATTTTCATGCAGAAGGTTCAGGAATTACATTCCGAGAAGTTTTTACCATTGCTAAGGGGACTTGCCTTTTCAGGGGCTATATCTGAAAACCATTCAAGAATAGGGACTGTTTATTTTGATGCTGTTAGCATACTTACACATGATATGCAGTACATTTTACACCAGGACTCAGTACACTTACACATGCCCACACATCTGTATTTAAAACCAGTTCATAATACACTATGTAGTACTTATATTGTATCCTGAAATTTATTTTCTATTCTGTTTTATTTATAAATTTTAATTGCAACCCACAAAATTGATTTTGTGAAACAATGAGTTGTGACTAGACAGTTATGAACTTAGCACCTGCTGTTCATAAACTGGAAATTCTCTCTCACTTGTTCAGAGTGGTGTTTTTTTTTTTTTTTTTTCAGAGAAAAAGTTGTACTCTGTAACCCAGGCTGGAGTGCATTAACCCAGGCTGGAGGGCAGTGACCCGATCATGGCTCACTGTAACCTTGAACTCTTGGGCTCAGGCGATCCTTTTGCATCAGCCTTCTGCCTAGCTAGGACTATAGGTGTGTGCCACAATGTCCAGCTAATTTTTAAATGTTTTCTAGAGATGGAATCTTGCTTTGTTGCTCAGGCTGGTCTCAAACTCATGGCCTCAAGCGATCCTTCTGCTTGGATTAAATTCTAAAATAAATTATTTGGTGATATTTTCTAGTTTTGGAAAACTCTGTGTTTTTAGTTCTTTTTGTTTATTTGTTTGTTTGAGACGAAGTCTCACTCTGTTGCCAAGGTTGGAGTGTAGTGGCACAATCTCGGCTGACTGTAGCATCCACCTTCCCAGTTCAAGCAATTCTACCTCAGCCTCCCAAGTAGCTTAGGGTACCAGGTACATGCCACCATACCTGGCTAATTTTTGTATTTTTAGTAGACAGGGTTGCACCATGTTGGTCAGGCTGGTTTTGAACTCCTGACTTCAAATGATCCACCCACCTCTGCCTCACAAAGTGTTGGGATTACAGGTGTGAGTCACTGTGCCCGGCCTTGGGTTCTTTTTGGAAGGGGCTAATAATTTATGGTTCTCAGTTTGTTATTTGTATGCTTATAGATTAAGTCGTACAAATATAAATTGTTAATTAAATTTATTCATTTGTCAATAAAATTTATCAACTTAAAATGTAAAAAATATACGCATATTAAAAAATGTAAACAATCCAGAAAAACAATCCCGAAGTAAGCCTTCCACCCACCCCTTGTTGCTGGCCACACAGTTCTATTCTTCAGAGGTAACCACTAATTGCCAGTTTCTTATGTATTCTTCTCGAGACTCTCTATGCCTATAAAACTTCTCTCTCGGCCTGGCACGGGAGCTCACGCCTGTAATCCGGGCACTTTGGGAGACTGAGGGGGGTGGATCACGAGATTACGTGATTGAGACCATCCTGGCCAACATGGTGAAACCCACTCTCTACTAAAAATGCAAAAATTAGCTGGGCATAGTGGCAGGCACCTGTACTCTCAGCTATTCAGGAGGCTGAAGCAGGAGAATTGTTTGAACCTGGGAGGCGGAGGTTGTAGTGAGCCGAGATCGAGCCACTGCACTCCAGCCTGGTGACAGAGTGAGACTCTGCCTAAAAAAACAAAAACAAAAACACCCCCCCCTCGCCAAAACGTCTCTCTCTCTCTCTGTCTCTCTGTCTCTCTCTGTGTGTGTGTGTGTGTGTGTGTGTGTGTATATATATATATAATTTCTTTTTGGATATATAAACTTATACCTTATAGCTTTGAGTCAGAATTAAATATTTTTTGTGTTTGATGACTGTGTAGTCAAGGTTCAGGGCAGGATACAGAAACCACTAGATATTTTAAGCAGTAAAGGATTCAATATAGACAGTTAGGTTTTAGAGAGGTCTTAGAATAACTTATGCATCAATAGGAAATCGATCTATTAGAGGAGGCAATACCTCTGAGGCTGTCACTGGAGCTGTGCCACAGCCCAGGTAGCACTGGCACTAGGGACCTGAAGTATGAAAGCTACCATCTGGGGATTAGGGAGCTGAATGAAGAAGTTGCCTCTATAGTCATTGTTTTTTTAATACCAAGGAACTTTCAATTAGCTTCTTAACAACAGCAACAGCTAGAACTCTCAGTAAGGCGGCCTCTGTCTCACTTTCACCTTCTAAATTTTATGCAGATGCATCAGATGGTGGACCGCAATCTACAGCATCCTAGCAGCTAAGTAGAATGGTAGGAAATGGTAGTAGAATAGGAAAAATACAGTTTTAAGTTTTCCAACCTCTGCAAGCAGAAGAGAGTGGTTAGGGTGAGAGTGCCAATGATAGGTTAGGTTGAGAGTACCATTAAAACATAATTAATTGCTCACCAGTTTTTTAAAATGGAGATTGAGTTGAGTGGACCAAAAAAACTATGCTGACATTTCTTCAACTTTCTGATTATTTTGTTTTTGATTAGGATTGGGCCGAGCCTATGCCCTGGCTTTTGCAGAAAGAGGAGCATTTGTTATTGGTAAGTTGGTGTGTTTTTCTTTTTAATCCATAGCTGATAACTGAAATACAATCCTCACAAGCTACCTTTGTTTTTCTATCAAATAATTTGTCAAGGTTGAATTTTATCCTTAATTTTTACTTTTGCCAGAAGGTTTTAGCCCCACTAAGGCTGTCTTTTTAACTTACTTTTAAAAGTTAATGAGTTTCACAGATTTCCCAACTTAACAGAATTGATAAATAAGGGCTAGAGGGTGGGCATGGTGGCTTGTGGCTATAGTGCCAGCGACTCAGGAGGCTGAGGTGGGAGGATCACTTGAGCCCAGGAGTTTTCGGCTACAAAGAACTATCATTATGCCATCCCACTCCAACCTGGGCGATGGCGCGAAACCCACTTCCTCACGGGGTGGGGACAAGCATTTATTGTATAAAAGGAAATTCTCGACTTTAGTAAATTGTGGGCTGTAATTTTTTGAGGCGGGAGATTCATCTACTGGTGTGAGATCAAAAGAGAGCCCAGTTAAGAAATAACAGAATTTTGAGAACTGGAAGTTTGGAGTCAAGGTATCTAAAATATGAGTTTCTTGTCTCTTTCATCGAAACTCTTCAACTGGAAGCTTTAAAAAAAATTAATTGAGGGGGCAGTTACATGAGTTTTTGTTTAGTAGTGGAGGGGTCAGATATATTGAAGAATCCCAAAGTGGGGAGGTTTTAGTAGTCTAAATGGTTTGGACTGACCTAATGTGCTTTACAGTTGATGTGGACACAAATGAATTTGTCCACAACTGAGCCTTTGTGGGGAATAACTAAATGAGTACTAAGTGAAGAAGGATATATAGGACCCAGTATTTATTAGCGTATTTTCTGGGATAAAATTGTGAGCCCACAATGACCTTCTATTTCAGCTTTCTGACGTCTTACGAGGCAATACAGAGAGATGAATTTTCATCAGTTTGTTCAGGGAGATACATATAACAAAAGAGTAAGCAAGCAACCACGTTTTCTAAACAAAGAAGCCCTAAGCTGAGCATTTAATATACTTTTCTCCTTCAGCGTGGATGTGTAGCTTATCTTTATGAAAGGAACTCAGACACTTTGGACGTTCCTTGTTTACGATCATAGCCACTATCTGCTAATCCAATCTGCTTCTTATGGCAAGGACGAATTTTGACATTGTAGTATTTGGACAGCAGGTATGTATTTCAGGCCCTCTTTGTCAGATTTTCCCAGGAATAGCTTGCGTTGAGGCCTAAAGACACGTGCTGTTACTGTTTTTTCTTTTTCTTCTCTTTTTTTGTTGCTATTTAGTTCTTAGTATTTTTACCTTATATGTTTTCATTTTTTCTTCTTTACTTTATATGTTTTTATTTTTATCTTTTCTGCTCAATTCCTTAAGTTCAAGGATCTTGTTTTATTGTATCTACTAAAGGACCTAGAATATTACCTTGTACAAAGAAGGTACATTGTTCATTGGTTCTTTTATTCTTGAAATAGTCTTTTTTGGGGGAGGGGCTGGTGTGTTTGAGATTGGTTGAATACATTTCTTGTGTGTTTTTTTTTTTGTTCTTGACTACAACATAAACTTAGTTTATAAACTTGTTTTATAAAACATTTTTTAACAGTGTGTTCGTGTGCATCAGTTTTCCTTTATTTCCCTGTTCCTTTTGAATTTCTTAAATTCAGATTAGGAATGTTTGAATTCTAAGAAAAAATTAAACGGAGAGGCTGTGTCTCTCTGTTCTGTCATTGCATTACTATAGTAGGGATGATAATTGCATCAAGTTCTGGTAAAAGTCCAAGAATACGGAAGAAAACTATTTCCTAAACCTGGTTGAAGAGCCAGATTTAGTTGTGTTAAAGGGGAGAACTCAATCTTTGTGGAAATGCAGAAATTTTAACTATGTTTTCTATTCCTTTTTAGTCTGTGTCTTAACTGGGAACTTTCTAGACCACCCGTGGATTGTCTTCTTCCCTACCACACTACTTTCTATGTTAGCCTTTTTATGTGTACGCCATAGACACTCTGTTTCCAGGTTGCTTTACATGCGCTAATTTTTTTTCTTTTTTTTTTGAGGTGGAGTCTCGTTCTGTTGTCCAGGCTGGAGTGCAGTGGCCCAGTCTCAGCTCACTGCAACCTCTTCCTCCCTGCTTGGGTTTAAGCAGTTCTCTTCTTCAGCCTCCTGAGTAGCTGGGATTACAGCTGCCTGCCACCACTCCTGGCTAATTTTTTTTTTTTCCCAGCTAATTTTTTTTTGTTGTTTGTTTGTTTTTAGTAGAGATGGGGGTTCACCATCTTGGCCAGGCTGGTCTTGAACTCCTGACCTCAGTCTTGATCTACCTGCCTCAGTCTCCCAAATTGCTGGGATTACAGGGATGAGCCACCATGCCTGGCCCACACACACTAATATTTCTCCTATGTTTAATTTCTTCTGCTCAGCAAAATTTTTTCCTGGGTAAGCAAAAAATAGTAAAGAAGAATAAGCAAATTTAGGATGTTATGATGACATCAGAGTATATTGCTTTTGGAAAAGTGACTAATCAGATTGTCTTAACTAGCTCAGAAGCCAGTAAGAAGTAAGGCCTTAAGAAATAAAGTAGCTTTTTTCTTATATGTCATCTTTTGCTATGTTATGGCTGCATTTAAAACAACCTCTAAATCTCAATGGCTTACAGTGACAAAAGATTATTTCATGCTTCTGGTCACCTGTGATTCTTCTCTGTGTGTCTTCCTAATTTCAGGATTCCAGCTGGAGAAGCAGCTCCTATCTGGGACATTGCTATTGTTGGGGCAGAGGGAAAATAACAAGGGATCTACTTAGTGGTTCTTAAAGCTTCTTTTTAGAAGTGGCCTGCCACTTCTTCTCACATTTCATTGGCCAAAGGAAATCACCTGGCTAAGCCCAAAGTTAGGGTATCATTTAAGATACTCTCCAATTTTGCATTAATGTGATTGCTCTGTTGTATGTTCCATAATATAAAGCATATGGAATATTTAAATTTGGTATAAGAACTGCTAAGCCTTAGGCTGATACTGTAAAAAGGGACATTTGCTTTTGTGTAAATTACATCTTTCAGGAAATGCTTGCTCATATCTTAAGTAGGATATTGGGAATTTGATAGTTTTGAGGTTTCCTCATTAGGTGAACTATATCCGGTTCGCTGAATAGTAAGTTTAATTTGAGGACATAAACACAAGACGGACTGACAAGGAGAAGCAAAACAACCCCTTAGTAAGAAAGGCAGTTCTACTCTTGAACTGAAGTAACACCTTTGAGTAAATTAAACTACAGTCCTTTAAAGTAAGATTGACATGCCTTTTCCGTGCTGCAGTTCCATAATAATGGTAAAGCTGAGTCTTAACTTCCTGTGTGCCGATGCTAGCGCCAGTGTTTTTAATCACTTTTAACTTCCAGTTCACAGCTGGAAGGTGAACTGTCATGGGGAAGGTGCATTGCCTTTGAAGTCAGGCCAAGCTTTAAATCCTGGCTCTGCTGCCTAATTACATGACCTCTCTTTTTGTAGCTGTCTTACCGAACTTCCAGGATTATGGTAAGGGTAAATGACAAAAAATTAAAGACTTTTGGAAAGGGAAGAGAGGAAAAGAAAGGAACCAGCATCAGTGCTTACCGTGTATGAGTCACTCTGCCCAAGCACTGGATATATCAATTGAACCTGAGATCTTGTTGACTCAAGGCACATCCCAGCCCCCTTATACATGTTTCTCCTAGATGCTTAGAGTAAAAGCTCATGACTTAGTCCATTTTCTGTTGCTTATAACAGAACACTTAAAACTGGATAGTGTATTTTTAAAAAGGTACTTATTTCCTGCACTTATGTATGTTGAGTAGTCCAGTGTTGAGGGGCTAATATCTGGTGAGGGCCTCTTTGCTGGTGGGGATTCTGTAGAGTCCCAAGATGGCACAGGGCATCACATGACAAGAGACTGAGTGTGGTGACTCTGGTCTCTTTTTCTCTTCTTATAAAGCTGCTAGTCTCATTCCCATGATAACCTGTTAATTCATTACCCAATTAATCCATTAGTCCATGAATGGATTAATGCATTTATAAGGGCAGAGCCCTCAGGACTCAATGACCTTTTAAGGGCCCCAACTCTCAATACTGCCACATTGGGGATTAAATTTCAACATGAGTTTTGGAGGGGAGAAATGTTTAAACTAGAGCAGGCTGCTTTAGGCACTGATATACTCTCTGCAATGATAAGTATAGTACTTTACTTAGTAGTCAAGAATATATACTGATTGGATGAGTTAAACTTACATAATATAGGGAGAAAGATTATAAGAAAGCACATGTGAATTTTAGCTTGTAGTAAATGAGCCATACCCACATCTCCCTTAGATACCTCCGTGACTATCACCAACCTGGGTTATGGGGGAAAACCTTTGAATAAATTTCGAATAGCTCTTAGCTATTTGTCATTTTAAGAGCTAGAGTAGCTCTTAGCAATTTGTTATTTTGTCATTTGCCAGTTTTTTACAAATGTATTAAAGTTAATACACTTTAAATAGATTCACGTATTCATCCAACAAGTATTATTAGGCATCTATTATGTAGCAAATACTGTTCTAGATGCTGGAGGAATGTAGTGGGAATAAAACACAGTCCCTGCTTTCATGGTGCATATATTCAAGTGGGGGACAGTGGAGGGGCAGATCATCAACAAACACATATGTAAAAATAGGTAAAGGTAGGTGCTATGGAGAAAAAAATGAGTGAATGCTGAAAGAAGACTTTTAAAGAGAGACTGCAGGAAGTGAAGGAGTGTGCTTTGAGGAGATCTGCTGCCTAGCAGATCATGCCTAGCAGAGGAAGCAGCTGATGCCAGGTTACTGAGGCCAGAGCAGACATGGTTACTTAGGAAGGGGGCCAACGTGGTTGTAGCGAGCAAAGTCATGAGGGGGACAAAAGTGAGAGATGAGGGCAGAGAGGTCGTAGAAGGCCAGATCACGTAGGACCTTTAGTTCGGAGTAAGGACTGACTTTTACCCTGAAATGGGGAGCCATTAGAGGTTGTGAATAGAAGAGCAACATGACCTGATTTAAGGATGAAATAGATCAATCTCATTGCTGTTTGGAGACTAGATTGTAGGGGAGCATGAATGGAAGTGGAGAAGGAAGATGGGCACACTGAGATTTATTAGCTATTAATACATTTGTGTATGCTTTGTAATTTTCCATAAAAAAGAAGTAGCAGCAGAGAGACCAGTTGGAGGTTTTTGCAGTAATCCACACAAGAGATAGTGGTGGTTTAGATAATGTGATGGGGATGGAAGTGGTGCAAATAAGTTAAATTCTGGATATATTTTGAAGGAAGCTATGGCAAATTTTTTTGAGACGGAGTTTCAATCTTGTTGCCCAGGCTGGAGTACTGGAGTGCAATGGCACGATCTTGGCTCACTGCAACCTCCGCCTTCCGGGTTCAAGCGATTCTCCTGCCTCAGCCTCCTGAGTAGCTGAGATTACAGGCATGTGCCACCACATCTGGTTAATTAAAAAAAAATTTTTTTTAGTAGAGACAGTGTTTCTCCGTGTTGGTCAGGCTGCTTATGGACTCTGGACCTCAGGTGATCCGCCTGTCTTGGCCTCCCAAAGTACTGGGATTACAGGTATGAGCCACCATGCCCGGCCCAGTTATGGCAAAATTTTTTGATGGTTTTTATGTGGATTATAAGGAAAAGAGAAGTCCAGATGGTTCCAAGATTTTTAAGTCAGATATCTAGGAGGAGAGAGTGGCCATTTGCTGAGATAGTAAAGACGGAAGGAGGAACAGATTGGTGCAGAGGAGACGATCCTATTAGACTTTCAGATGGAGATATTAAGTGGGCAGTGGGATATAGGACACTGTAGTTGAGGGGACAGGTTGAGGCTAGACAGAGAAATATGAGTAATCTCTGTTTGTAGATGTTATTTAAAGCCAGGAGACTAAGTCAGATTATCTGGGTGGTGAGTACAAATAAACAGGGAAAGAGGTTGAAGGACCGAACTTTGAATGACCCAGTCTCTCATTTTCAGTTTTCTTCTCCCTTTAAGGATACATTGGATGCCTTCTTATTGTTGAGGCAAAGTCAATTAAAGGGACCTAATTTAAGATACTGCTGTCTAAACTACCATCATATGTTGGAGTTTTTTCAAATATTTAGATACAGTTATGGCCATTCTGGAGAAGATTCCTGATGAACTAAGATGATTGTATCCTTCTACCAAAAGTGAAAACAGTGTGACAACCCTGTGTTTCCCATTTCCTTGGCTGTAAAGAAACTTAAGGGTAAACCTGACACTGTCTTCAACTAGAGCAACTACCATTAGCTTATGTTTTTAGTATGCTTGTTTTTCCCTGACATACCATGTTGTTTAATTTTTCCCATCTTTAATAGTACTGTTGCACATGCATTTTTAATTTAAATTAGTTCAAATAGTTTTGATAGCAGTAAGGACATAAACATAATACAGGAATAAAAATCTCCATTGGGCCTACAGCTCTAAAATCAATGAAATAATTCTTAATGCTATTTTCTGCCATAGAAAACTTTATCAAAATGAAAGGAAAGACATCAAGCATAGAAACAGGAGGCTGGGTGTGGTAGCTCATGCCTGATTCCCTGTGCTTTGGGAGGTTAAGATAGGAGGATTGCTTGAGGCCAGGAGTTTGAGAATAGCCTGGGCAACATTGTGAGTCCCCATCTCTATGAAAAAAAAAAAAAAAAAAAAAAAGAAAAAAGAAAGAAAATGGAACTGTGTGGAAGGACATCCAAGAAATGGTTAATAGCAGATATCTAGATATCTCTGGGAGAGAGTAGAATAAGGACAAGGGGTGAAAAAGGACTTCTTGAATATACATGGCTTGAATTTCTTTAAAAGTATATGTATAAGGTAAATAACCCCTTCAAAAAGGAAATACATTTGTAATATTTTATTGCCCTCTCATCCTTATATATGCTTCTTGGGTTAATCAGCACAAAGAATGTCACTGTTAGTACATATAAAATTATTTCAGTTTTGTGGAATTGGAAGCAACATTTTACTTTGGAAATAAAATAGTTTATATATATATGTCATTGTTAATGAATACGACTTTGTTGGTGACAGATCCTCGGATTGAGTGTCTCTGTATATGTATGACATAAATATGCGTAAATGTTATAAAACACTCTTCAGATGTAAAGCTTTATAACATTATTACTCTTGGTAATAATGGTAAGTGGTAAGTTAGAAATTGGTGTATAAACAATTTTCCACATTGATACATAGCAAAAAGAAGGAACTTTGTGTTAAATTGAAACATTAAAGTGAGGCTAGGCTATGAGATATCTTAAAAGTTATGCTGTGGATAATAGGAAAATCCACTGCGAATTATGAGCAAGGGGCTGACATAGTATAAAGGCCCCCTGAAGAGTACTACCCCCGCAACAGTCTGCTGATAACCTGGGAGATTAAGAGTGGAGGCAAAAGACCACCTAGGCAGCAACTACAGTTATCTAGGAATGAAATTACAGAATAGAGAAGAAATGGATATAGCTAATTTCTTGAAAGAACTGGCAAATCCTCACTGCATAAACTGTCTAATTTAAGAGTCCAAAGTACCCAGCACAGTGCTGGATACAGAATGGCAACACAGTAAATATTTGAAGAATCCTAATGAAATTGAGGACAAGATCTGATGACTCAGTGGCATGTGCTTTTCAGAAAAGGGAGAAGAGAAAGAGTACCTGGGACAAGTCTCACCCAACAGAGAAGTGACAGAAGGAGATGGGGGGCAGTTTGAAGAAGATGATGTTTGCTTTGATGCTTTTTTTTTTTTTTTTTTTTTTTTGGTATGTGCCTGCAAAGTATAAGATATATTCCCTCAGCTAGTTTAGCAGCCCTGGTATCAGGAGACTCAAAGCTTATTTCTTGCTATAGTCTTTGGTGCCCTTAGAGATGGCTAGGGTCAAGGACAGAGAGAAAGAACAAGAAAACCAGCTTCTAAGAATAAAGACCTGTGTAGCAAATAGAATTATTAAGGACAAATCCAGACTTCTTAATCTGGTTTCTATAAAACACTGAAAAACAATGTACATAATATTTGTCAAGTAATATTGATGCTCAGATATGAACTTTATTACTCTCAACATTTCAGTAAAGGAATTTATGATCCCTATTCATATGTAACAATGAATTAAAATCTTTTATAAATAAATGACACTTACAAATATATGAGAAAGACAAGTATCCCAAATAAAATGTGAACTAAACAGCCAAAACAATAATAAATATAAATGGCCAATAAGCCCATGAAAATAAAATGTTACTTTACTAGTGCTCAAAAAAATATAAACTAAAATAAAGAGCCACAACTTATAATCATTTAATTGTCAGACTGAAGACCATGATAACCAATGTTGTGAGGATGTGGGATAACAGGCATTCTCACAAACAAATGGCTCTATTTTCAGGCTGTTGATACCTGATAATTTGGTACCTTGTACTTAGCATTTATTTACCTACTTATAGTATACTTTTTATTAGATCTAAGTGTGTTTTTAGAATTCCCTGGATCCTGGCTGGGTGCAGTGGCTCATGTCTTTAATCCCAACACTTTGGGAGGGTGATGCAGGAGGATTGCTTGAGTTCAGATGCCAGGAGTTCAAGACCAGCCTGGGAAACATAGCAAGACCTGCTGTCAGTAAGACCTACTGTCTTTGCCAAAAAACAAAAACAAAAACAAAGCCAAGTGTGGTGGTACATGCTTGTAGTCCTAGCTACTCAGGAGGCTGAGGCAGGAGGATGGTTTGAGCCTGGGAGTTGAGACTTCAGTGAACTATCACTGTGCCACCGCACTCAATCTGGGTGACAGTGACACCCTGTTTCAAGAAATAAAAAAAGGATTTACCAATATTCTTACATTCTCAGTATAGCACGTATTTGATAAAATTTTGGGAATACTTTTTAGGAAAAATCTTCCGTAGTTAATAGACTGTCCGAGTCACTGATTTATTTAAAATGACAAAAATGAGGAAAAGATTTATGTTAAAAAGAAACTTTCAGGGTTATGAACTGGATTTTGTATAGAAAATTTACAAATGTATCATAGTTAGGAATATTTTGATGATTTCAGCTGAAAAGACTTGACCCTTGACTATCATAGTTTTACCATTTTTTTGTTACCTATTTTAAAGCTATTTATTTGAGTTGGTGGTTGCTTTATCTTTTCCTTCGTATTTTCCCCAACACATGATTTCTTTTGTCTTAGTGGAAATAATGATCTTTTTAGGGTACAAGAATCTTGCTTAAAGCATTAAAGAAGCAGAGTGGTATTGTAGTAGGTCCAGTTTCTAGTGCTTTGCCGTTTCTTATAGACTAGAGACCTGTGGTAAGATAACCTTTTCCAAACTGTTTTATTTGTGAAAGTAGGAACAATTGTTACTGTCAGTCTCTTAAAAGGCTATCTGGAGATTAAGTGCATCAATGTACATAGTGGTTTTATTGAGATGTGAAGTACACACATAACAGTATACATTGTTATTATTACTACTGGAATTTTAGCCGTGCATTTAAGTGGCAACAGTGTCAGATGGGTACAAATCTCTTTGTATATAGTTGCGAAAAGTATTTTTAAAGTTCTTGCTATATCTAAGCTTTTCAGCATGTAACCAGTGATTTTCTTTTCTTATTTTTAATTGACATATAATAATTATACATATTTATGGGGTACAGTGTGATATTTTGATACCTCTAAACAGTGTGTAATGATCAAAGTCAGTAATTAGTCTATCTATCACCTCATTTATCCTTTCTTTGCATTGGGAACATTCAAAATCCTCTCTTCTGTCTATTTGAAAGTATGGTATAAATTATTGTTGGCTGTAGTCACCCTAGAGTACTATACACCGCTAGAACTTATTCCATCTATTTAGTTGTAATTTTGTATTGGTTAATCAATCTCTTCCTATTCCCCTGTAACCTGCTACCCTTCCCAGCCTCCAGTAACCAGTATTATACTCTGTACTTCTGTGAGAACAACTTATTTAGCTTCCACATATGAGTGAAAACATGCTGTATTTATCTTTCTGTGCCTGGTTTATTTTACTTAACATAATGTCCTCCAGGTTCATCTATGTTGCTGAAAATGAAAAGATTTCATTCTTTTTTTTTAAATGGCCAAGGAGTATTCCATTATGTATTGTATGCCACATTTTCTTTATCCATTTATCTGTTGATGAACCCTAAGGCTGGTTCCATGCTTGACTCTTGTGAATGTACTGTTGTAAACATGGGAATGCAGATACCTCTTTTACATACTGATTTCCTTTCCTTTGGGTTGTATATACCCAGCAGTGGGATTAATTCACATGGTAGTTCTGTTTTTAGTTTTTTTGAATAACCTCTGTACTATTTTCCATGATGGCTGTACTAATTTACATTTCCACCAATAATATGTGAGAGTTGCATTTTCTCCGTATCTTTGTCAGCATTTGTTATTTTTTTTTTTTTTTTGCCTTTTCAATAGTAGCCATTCTAACTTGAGATGATCTCATTGTGATTTGTGTTTGCATTTCCCTGATGCTTAGTGATGTTAAACATTTTTGCATACACTTCTTGGCCATTTATATGTCTTTTTTTTGTTTGTTTTTTGAGACAGAGTCTTACTCTGTCACCCAGGCTGGAGTGCAGTGGCGTGATCTCAGCTCACTGCAACCTCTGCCTCCTGCTCCTGCTTCAGCCTCCTGAGTAGCTGGGACTGCAGGTACCTGCCACCACACCTGGCAAATTTTTTTGTATTTTTAATAGAGATGGGGTTTCACCGTGTTGGCCAGGCTGGTCTTGAACTCCTGACCCCCAATGATCCTCCCGCCTCAGCCTCCCAAAGTGCTGGGATTACAGGTGTGATCCACCATGCCTGGCCATTGAGAAGTGCCTATTCAACTAATTTGCCATTTAAAAAACAGAATTATTTATTTTTGGTATTGAGTTTTTAAAGAATATATATTTTGGATATTAATCTCTTGTTGGATAAATGGTTTGCAAACATTTTCTCCCATTCTACAAGTTGTCTTTCACTGTTGATTGTTTTTTTGGTGTACAGGAGCTTTTTAGTTTGATCTAGTCTTATTTGTTTAGTTTTGCTTTTGTTGCCAATGCTTCTGAGGTCAGTTTATAAAATTTTTGCCCAAACCAATGTCCTGAAATGTTTTCCCTATGTTTTCTTCTAGTAATTTCATAGTTTCACGTCTTATGTTTAGGTTTTTAATAAATTTTGTGTTGATTTTTTTTATATGGTGAGAGATAGGGGTCTAATTTCATTCTTCTGCATATGGATATCCAGTTTTCCCATCACCATTTATTGAAGAGACTGTCCTTTCCCCCATGCATGTTCTTGGCACCTTTGTAGAAAATCAATTGGTTTTAAATGTGTAGGTTTATTTCTGTGTTATCTATTCTGTTCCATTGGTCTATGTATCTAGTTTTAGGTCACTACCAATGCTGTTTTGGTAACTATAGCTTTATAGTATGTTTTGAAGTTGAGTAAGGTAATACTTTCAGCTTTGTTCTTTTTGCTCAGTATTGCGTTGGTTATTTGGGATCTTTTGTGGTTTCATGTGAATTTTAGGATTTTTTTTTTTCTATTTCTTTGAAGAATGTCACTGGTCCCCTGATTGTCTAGTGGCTAGGAACAACAACAACAAAAGAATGCCACTGGTATTTTGATAGAGATTGAATTGAACCTGTAGATCACTTTGGTGGTATGGCCATCTTAACAGTACTAATTATTCCAATCCATGAACATGGGCTGTCTTTCCATTTTTTTGTGTCCCCTTCTGATTTCTTTCATCAGTATTTTATAGTTTTTATTGTAGAGATCTTTTGCCTCAGTGGTTAATTTATTTTTAGGTATTTTATTTTATTTTTCTGGTGATTGTAAACGAGATTGCTTTCTGGTTTCTTTTCCAACTAGTTTGTTATTGTTTGGTATGCTTTGGATGTTTTTCTCCTCCAAATCATGTTGAAATGTGATTGGCTTAACACCAAGCCGTTGGTGATAAATGAGTTCTCACTCAGTTAGTTTATGTGAGAGCTGGTTGTTTAAAACAGTCTGCGACCTCCTCCTTCCGTCTCTTGCCCCCACTCTTGCCATGTGATGCACTTGCTCCCCTTTTGCCTTTGCCGTGATTGGAGACTTCTTGAGGGCCTTAGCAGGAGCAGATGCTGGAACCCTGCCTGCAGACTGCGGAACTGTGCTTCAATTAAACCTCTTTTCTTTATAAATTACCCAGCCTCAGATATTTCTTATAACAATACAGAAACAGCCTGACACATTGGTGTATAGAAATGCTACTGATTTTTGTATGTTGATTTTGTATTCTGCAATTTTACCAAATTCATTTATCAGTTCTAAGAGTTTTTTTGGGTGAGTCTTTAGATTTATCTATATATAAAACCTGTCATCTGTAAACAGGAACAGTTTGACGTCCTTCTTTTCTTTTTTTTTTTTTCCACCTGAGGTCAGGAGTTTAAGACCAGCCTCACCAAGACGTCCTTCCTTTTAATTCAGACGCCCTTTGTTTCTTTCCCTTGCCTAATTGCCCTGGCTAGGACTTCCTATACTATGTTGAATAAGAGTGGTGAAGGTGGGCATTTTAATTTTGTTCCAGTTTTTAAAGGAAAAGCTTTCAACTGTTCCCTGCTGAATATGGTTAGCTGCAGGTTTGTTATATATGACCTTTATTGTATATAGGTACATTCCTTCTATACCTAATTTGTTGATAGTTTTTATCACAAAGGAATATTGAATGTTATCACATGCTTTTTCTATGTCTCTTGAAATGATCAGATGGTTTTTCCTCCTTTATTTTGTTGATATGATGTATCACATTTATGGATATGCATACATGGAACGAGAGATTATTTATCCAGCTTTCAATGCTTGCCTGCTTGGTTGCACTTTGTAAAATTTCCACTTGGGGGTAGTATTTCATTGCACAAACAATTCTTTCTTCACTTATGTATCATATTTTCTAATTTGCTTTTGAACTTTCCTGTGCTTAAAAAGAGTCATAAAAGACTGTTAGCTACCTTAAAAATCTTGGTATTTTTTAACTGGTAGTTTCCTGTCATTTGAATAATTGCATTGAAATGTACAGTTAATAAGAATTCAGTCTTTTGAGAATCCTAACACTTTTTCCATCACTTGAGGCGTAATATAAGCCTCTTTCTATTATTTTATGTCTTTGTAGGATTTTTATTTGCAGTAAGACTTATACGGTCAGAAAAAAAAATCTCAGTTCACATTTTGAAAAACTCATTTCCTGTTTTTAAAAAGTTAAGTGAAAATATATGTGCCTTAGCTGATTTTAGGCATTGGCTTTTTCTCTCTATCACCCCATTACCTATTTATTCAATTCCACTTTCAGCCTTCATCCCAATTTTAAAAAGAGCAATTTTTCAGAAGGAAAAAAATGGTGTTTTAAAAATTGTGTTAATCATAACTATTACATTTTCATATATACCATTATGCTATTTATTAATAACTTTTTTATTGTTATAGTTTTCAAAATCTATACAATAACCCTATGGGGAAGATCATTTCACAATGCAAATTCTTCATTTCAAGCAATTCTCTTAAGTTATGTTTTTCCAAGTTATTTGGCATTGAGCTATGTATCTTTTTATTTGTTTTTGCATGTTATTTTGTAAATTTTTTCATAAATTATTGTGTAAATTAACTTTGTTATTTGTTTCTATTTGGTTGTGTTGGCTTGGATATATACTTTATGCTAAACTCTGTGTATTACTATGGCCATCACATACTTAACTTTCAATAGATTATAAACTTTTTGAGGGCAAGCACCATTCTTATACATTTGTGTGTCCCTCTGTAGATTTTCTTGCAAATAGTAAATTCTGAATTAATGCTGGTAAATATATAATTGGATATAGGGAGATGTTATATGGTAAGTGTGATCAGTTGTTAAACATATGAACATGGAGTTATGGTATAAATTAGATACCAAATATATATTGGTTCTGTATGTAATTTTTGACTTCTTTTAATGAATAGTTTTTATTTCTTTTATTCTAGACACTGTGTGTGTTGTAAAAACTGAAAATAGGATTTTCTGTCTAATGTTTTAAGCTCATGCCTGTTTTAAAATAACCATTCTTAGATATAAAGGCTTTCTTATGAAGAAATTATTTCAACATTCTGTTCTTAATTTTTAAAAACTTTTTTATCGTGGTAATAAGAATACTTATGAGATCTATCCTTTTAACAAGGTTTTAAATGTGCAATGTAGCATTGTTATAGGTACTATGTTGTATAGCATATCTCTAGAACTTACCTATCTTGCATAATTGAAACTTTCTATTAATTACTTAGCAACTCTCCATTTCCAGCTTCTCTGTAGTTCCTGGCAACCACTATTCTATTTTCTGATTCTATGTGTTTTGATATTTTAGATATCCCACATAAGTGGACTCATACAGTATTTGTCCTTTTGTGACTCACTTATTTCATTTCACATAGTGTCTTCAGAGTTTATTTATATGATCACATATTGCAGGTTTTCTTCTTTATAAATGGAGAGTAATATTCCATTGCATGTATATACCCCATTTTCTTTATTCATTCATCCATACGTGGACATTTAGGTTGTTTCCACATCTTAGCTATTATGAATATGACTAGCGTTTCAATTCTTTTGGATAAAGACCTAGAAGTGGGATTGCGAAATCTTATAGTAGTTTTTTTTTCCTGTGTATTTAATCTTAAAATGATTTTCACATTTTTCTTTTCTTTCTTTTTTTCCTGAAAAGTGGGTTAAATCATGTTTCTTCTTCATTGTACTTTAAGTTCTGGGGTACATGTGCGGAACATGCAGGTTTGTTACATAGTTATACACGTGCCATGGTGGTTGGCTGCATCCGTCACTCTGTCATCTACATTAGGTATCTCTCCTAATGCTGTCCCTCCCCTAGTGTTTTTTTTTTTAACTTTTCTTTGCACCTCTTCTTTTTTTTTCTGGACAGTGTCTTGCTCTGTTGCCCAGGCTGGAGTGCAGTGGCATGATCGTAGCTCACTGCAGCCTTGATTTCCCAGGTTCAGGCAATCCTCCCACCTCAGCCTCCCGAGTATCTGGACTTGCTATGTTGCCGAGGATGGTCTTGGACTCCTGAGCTCAAGCAGTCCTCCCACCTTAGCCTCCCAAAGTACTGAGATTATAGGTGTAGGCCACTATGCCCAGTCTTTTTTAATTTTCAAAAGAGGAAAAACACTACATAGTTAAAATTTTCATGAGAAGAACCTATTTTTGCTGTTTCTTTATGTTTGTATTAAAAAATGAAGAGACATATTTTGAAAATGCCTGTGGTGTGTTTAGTAAGATGGGGTAGGGTAGGAAGGAATTGAGCAGATGACTGAAGGGTCGTGCTAGTAATTAGAAATTCATTTTCAACACACACATATACGTACACACATAGATACATACACATGCACACATACACACACACACACATTTTGAAGTCTAGAATTTAATTGTTGTTTGCTTTGTTTGCTTGTTTTTGTGTTACAGTGAATGATTTGGGAGGGGACTTCAAAGGAGTTGGTAAAGGCTCCTTGGCTGCTGATAAGGTTGTTGAAGAAATAAGAAGGAAAGGTGGAAAAGCAGTGGCCAACTATGGTATGGTATTTGAGAGAACTATACTATTTATTTTCCTTCAACTAATGCTGTTTGACACGTTAATAATCTTTGAGCAAATATCTCAGCATTCCAGTGTAATTATGATTTTCTAAGTCTGCCAAAGTTCTCTGACTACATATTTTATAATTGTGAGAATTTTTAAAACTTTTAATATAGACTGTTTCATGATTCTACTCTTTGTTCTGTTTAATATTTTATTAGTGAGCATATGATATAATTAGCAAGTTATTACAGATATGGATATCTCTTGTAAGTTCTGTAGGGTGAATAGGATCTGTTGTGTACTCTGACTCACAGAATTTAGAAGTCATTTGGAAGGGAGATGGCTGAAATTTCGTACAAATTTTCCTTTTCCTCAGATTCAGTGGAAGAAGGAGAGAAGATCGTGAAGACAGCACTGGATGCGTTTGGAAGAATAGGTGATGTTTTTTTGTGTTATGGCCCTGGTGGAGCAACTTCTACCTTCCTAATAAAATATTTTTAAGTTTACTTTTATTTACTAAACAGATATCTCTTTCCTCATAATCAAATTTAAAAATTTTATTTATAAGTTAATTATTTTACTTGTTTCATAAAGGGCTTAATTGAGGTGGCAATTTTATGGATATATGTATTGAATTTGTTTTTCTGCACCTTAAGTGCTTTAAAAAACTTACAAGTGTTCGCCCAGTGCCCTTTTTAAAATAATTCAGTTAAACCTCAAAAGTGTTTACAAGATAAAAAGTAAACCAGTATTTTGGCAATAGAGGACCCAGTGGATTCTTTTGGAAACTTATAATGATTTGGATTAAGATGATCCAATGTCTTGCAGATTACTTAAGATGATTCCTCTATAATAAAAATCTTAATTTTTAAGAAGTATTTCAAATTAATTGGTTAGTCTGTTATTTCTCTAGCTAATCTTTCCAGTTTAGTCCCACACACTCTTAATAAAAGTTACTGGATTATTAGGTGGAGACATCACAGAAGATAAGCCCAACATGTTTCAATCTGAAATACGTGACTTATTGTTAATTGAATGTATGCTCCCTTTTTTGTTTGGCCTAGCGTATTTATTTTTCTAATTATGTTAGATTGAAGTAATTAGAACCATGTTCACATATCATCTGACAGGGATAGAGACCATAAAAATGTGAAATCAGAGGGTGAAAATAGCCACAAGAAGGCTGAACCTTAAAAACGAATTATTTTCTTTCATAGTGAGAAAATAATTATATATCAAGATAAAGCATCAGTTTGTAACTCTAATGTTTTTCTTTTTGGACTTTCTACTTTTGAGTGGCAAGGAAAAATCCAACTTTAACTTGTTAAGTGAATTTTGAGGTTAAGTGTAGAATGGCTTATGGTTCTGAATCCTCAGAACCTAAGTTATACTACAGCTAATTCTATAAATAAGTGGATAGAATTTTGATAGAGAGGTGGGAAAATTTACAGATACTAGTTTGAGAGGAAGGTGCTTGATATAATCTGATACTTAGGCTTCGTGAGTCAGTTTTTTTTGATATAGATATAAACTTGATAGTACGCTTTACCTATTATACCTACATTTTCATGGTTAAAAGCCAGTTTTGAGAGAAATGTGAGTTGTAAGGAAATACAAATGAATATGCTTGCTTTTATATGTGACTTGCATCTTTTTATATTGTAGATGTTGTGGTCAACAATGCTGGGTGAGTATTTCTTTTTTCATTTTTAGTGATGTGCATATAATACTTTTTTAAAGTGTATACTCTCCCCCTTCTTACCCTATACGACATCGATTTTTTTTTTTTAGAATTCTGAGGGATCGTTCCTTTGCTAGGATAAGTGATGAAGACTGGGGTAAGTTGTTTGTAATATGTCTCTATGGAACATACTTATCCATTTAGCCTTTTAAATATTTGATAAATGTATACATTTATGGAAAAATCTGTTTCTACCTACTTTTGCTGCTAATATAAATGATGAATAAACTGTATACTGAAAACGATGAATAGTTAGAAGTAGCCTCTTTTAAAAAAACATTTAATACATTAAAAAAATGTAAAATCATTTGGCAGAAGTTGTCTAAAAGGATTTTATTTCTTCAGGTTTCCCTCTCCCTCCTTTTTCTCCTTAAGAAGTGGTCAGCATTTTCTAGCAATATTAACTCTAACAGCCTTTAACGTGCTTATCCAGTTGTGTGAATCTTTTTCAAGAGCAAGAGCAGGATATGCAAGGAAGTCTAGGGCACTAAAAATGATGGAGATCTTAGAACAGGGTAGGACAAAACCTGGATGTAATTTTGAAGCTTCTAGTAAATAGGAAAGTTTTCCATCCTTTCCGAATTGGAAAGATTGAGTTTAGATAATGAACAAATCACAGTTAAGCACAGTTTTTTTTTTTTTTTAAATTTTGCTCTTCTTTGTCCTTACTTTCATTGGCCATCAGAACTAAAATGAACAGTGGTGGCTGAGACATTGGGAGGCATGGCAACTGAGGTGAAACAGTGGTATCATTGTTTATAGAGTGGGTTTCTGGGGAATATTGCCTGACCATCCTTTGGAAGAAGAGTTAATATCATTGATTTAGAATTAAACTAAGAAGAGCTTTTAGTTTCTGCTTCCCTTGTAACAACTGGAGTAGAAAAGAAGCTGAGAAAGATAGGCTTTGCTGGCAAGGGGGCTTATGTTGGTGCTTTTCTTGGTGCTGTGATGGGACTGAGGTATTTCCTTCTCTGATTTCATCCTACTAAGCCCACTACTCCTGACTACCTTTTTGTCTGTCTTTTTTTTTTCTTTTCACTCTTACATTCTTCTTCTAATATACATATGAAAATATTTTTTTTAACAAAAATAAGTAACAATGCTTAAAAACTTGACAATTAAAATCTAGAGTTGTCTATCTAAATGTTTCATAAGTGGTCTGTTCATTAGAAGGAAATCCGTGAAAACAGGCCTCTCTTTTATGCACTCATTTGCAAATGGTAACAATAGGGAACTAGTGAGTATTTTCTAAGTATTTTTAATGAATGATGTAGTTTATTATTATGCTTTAACTGATGTTAGTGTTGAGTGCCAATTATATTTGTAAAAATCTTAGATATTTATATTAGCACATTTTTACATAACGTGGGTGTAAACTAATAGTATTTAGATGTGCATAGGCGTAACAATTTTATAAGTTATGGGGAAAGCTGTTGTAAGTCTGGGTGTGAACTATTGATTAGTAGCGTAACTGGAACGAAGGCAAAATACTCATTGGGGTGGGACAGTAGGTGATTTTATACATTAGGTATAAAATGAACATCTTTGTATAAATACATTGCTTATTAATTTTCAGATGCGCCTACCTAATTTTAATAAAATATTTCATAAAAATAACTTATTGTTTTAGATATAATCCACAGAGTTCATTTGTGGGGCTCCTTCCAAGTGACACGGGCAGCATGGGATCACATGAAGAAACAGAAATATGGAAGGTAGAATCGCATGTGGTTGTCAAGGGGGATTGAAGATATTGTGTGGGGGGGGTTCTCGTGTACAGGGAAAGATTATATGAAATGTTGTGAAATGATTTTTAACATTGAGGAAAACATCTTTAGATATGTACATGCTTTTAACAGATGATTTTGGCACATACCCTCATTAAATTGGTATCATTTAGTCACAGATTGGCTGAGCTGGACAGATTTGTATTTACTTTTTACCTCTTTTTATTATTAAAGATTTTCTTGCTGTTCTCTGGCAATTTTATTTTATTTCATTTTATTTTATTTTATTTTGAGACATGGTTTCATTCTTGCCCAGGCCGGAGTACAGTGGCATGAGCATGCACTTTACCTCACTGCAGCCTTATCTCCTGGGCTTCAGCAATTCTCCCACCTCCGCCTCTCAAGTAGCTGTGACTATAGGTGTGTGCCGCCACGCCTGACTAATGATTTAATTTTTTGGTAGAGACAGTGTCTCATTTTGTTTCCCAGACTGGTCTCAAACTCCTGGGCCCAAGTGATCTTCCTGCCTTAATTTCTGGCATTTTAGAAGGTAGTACACACATTGAGGATTTGGCTGTAGCTTATTCTGTAACTCGAATGTTATTTCCTATCTTCCCAACTGCGGAGAGATGAATGGCTACTTCCTGCTGGCTCGTGCTAGTCAGACATGAGTTAGTTTTTATAAACTGTTTAGAACTGTAGGGCCTCTCATGATTGCTCTTAGGTAAGTAACTCATTGTGGCAGTGCTAGCACTCTTAATCCATGTCCTCTGTTACACTCTAGTGTTGAGGTCATTCCTTTTAATTTAGGGTTCATATATACCTAATACAAGCAAGTTGCTTGTGATGCCTGCTTTTGTTGGAGATTTCTAGTTTATCCTGGTCCTGACAGTTTCTGAAAATAAATGATATGATTTATTTTATTTAGCCTAAGTAGAGTGAGTAAGGTTGGGTCAGATTTTGAGATGGCATTGTTTTAATGAGGCATTTAATATTATTCAGAAAGGGAGAGAGGCAAAGTGATGAGGACTGAAAAATTAGAACTGTTTGATCCAATATTTCTTGCTAACATTTTAACTTACATGTTACGAGGTTATTTTATAGTTGTAAATATTTATTGTTTTTGATAGATAATGAATATACATTCTTACATTTAAGCATAAGTGTAAGATCATTTGGTTCTGGCCAGATAATCTTTTTGAAACAGTTAAATCTTATAGTTGAATTCTGAGAGATTACTTGTAAATTAATATTATTTTAGATACATGAATCATGATTGTAAGAAGCTAATGACAGTACACATAGATGCTTTTGGTAGGTTCAATAGTACCAAAACAGAGTTAGAGTTGCAATGTTATCAAACTATGGAAAAGATGATATTGAGAGACTGATTTTCTTTTTAGGATTATTATGACTTCATCAGCTTCAGGAATATATGGCAACTTTGGACAGGCAAATTATAGTGCTGCAAAGTTGGGTCTTCTGGGCCTTGCAAATACTCTTGCACTAGAAGGCAGGAAAAGCAACATTCATTGTAACACCATTGCTCCCAATGCTGGATCACGGATGACTCAGACAGTTATGCCTGAAGGTAAGTAAGCAAGTTTATATTTTTTCAGTGGTGTTACTTACTAATCTATGTGGAGTGAGCTTTGCAAAAGTATTTAATTTTCTGAATACTTCAAAATTATTTTTTTTTTCAATTTTGAAAGCGTTATGTGTAAATTATTATTCATTGTGGAAAATTTAGAAAAGCACAAAGGAAAAAAAAATGACCCTTAATTCCAGTACATTGATAAAAACTTTTGTTCTTTTTCTCTGTATAGATATTCATAATTTTTTTTACAGAATGGGGTAATAACGTCCTTCCTGTTTCATAATAATTATTTTAAAAATAGATTATTTTTTAGAGCAGTTCTAGATTTACAGAAAAATTGTACAAAGACTTCTTTTTTTTTTTTCTTTTTTTCCCATTTATTTTATTGCATTTTGGGTTTTGGGGTACATGTGAAGAACATGCAAGATTGTTGCATAGGTACACACGTGGCAATGTGATTTGCTGCCTTCCTCCCCATCACCTACATCTGGCATCTCTCCCCTTGCTATCTCTCCCCAACTCCCCACCCCCTACCGTCCCTCCCCTATTTCCCCCCAACTGACCCCAATGTGTAGTGCTCCCCTCCCTGTGTCCATGTGTTCTCATTGTTCAACACCCGCCTATAAGTGAGAACATGTGGTGTTTGATCTTCTGCTCTTGTGTCAGTTTGCTGAGAATGATGGTTTCCAGGTTCATCCATGTCCCTACAAAGGACACAAACTCATCGTTTTTGATGGCTGCATAATATTCCATGGTGTATATGTGCCACGTTTTCCCTGTCCAGTCTATCGTTGATGGGCGTTTGGGCTGGTTCCAGGTCTTTGCTATTGTAAACAGTGCTGCAATGAACATTTGTGTGCACGTGTCCTTATAGTAGAACGATTTGTAATCCTTTGGATATATACCCAGTAATGGGATTGCTGGATCAAATGGAATTTCCATTTCTAGGTCCTTGAGGAATCGCCACACTGTCTTCCACAATGGTTGAACTAATTTACACTCCCACCAACAGTGCAAAAGTGTTCCTATTTCTCCACATCCTCTCCAGCATCTGTTGTCTCCAGATTTTTTAATGATTGCCATTCTAACTGGCGTGAGATGGTATCTCAATGTGGTTTTGATTTGCATTTCTCTGATGACCAGTGATGATGAGCATTTTTTCATACGTTTGTTGGCCTCGTGTACGTCTTCTTTTGTAAAGTGTCTGTTCATATCCTTTTCCCACTTTTGAATGGGCTTGTTTGTTTTTTTCTTGTAAATCTGTTTTAGTTCTTTGTAAATTCTGGATATCAGCCCTTTGTCAGATGGGTAAACTGCAAAAATTTTTTCCCATTCTGTTGATTGCTGATTCACTCTAATGACTGTTTCTTTTGCTGTGCAGAAGCTGTGAAGTTTGATTAGGTCCCATTTGTCTATTTTGGCTTTTGTTGCCAATGCTTTTGGTGTTTTGGTCATGAAGTCCTTGCCTACCCCTATGTCCTGAATGGTTTTGCCTAGATTTTCTTCTAGGGTTTTTATGGTGTTAGGTCTTATGTTTAAGTCTTTAATCCATCTGGAGTTAATTTTAGTGTAAGGTGTCAGGAAGGGGTCCGGTTTTTGCTTTCTGCACATGGCTAGCCAGCTTTCCCAACACCATTTATTGAACAGGGAATCCTTTCCCCATTGCTTGTTTTTGTCAGGTTTGTCAAAGATCAGATGGTTGTAGATATGTTGTGTTGCCTCCAAGACCTCTGTTCTGTTCCATTGGTCTATATCTCTGTTTTGGTACCAGTACCATGCTGTTTTGATTACTGTAGCCTTGTAGTATAGTTTGAAGTCCGGTAGTGTGATGCCTCCCTCTTTGTTCTTTTTGCTTAGAATTGACGTGGCTATGCGGGCTCTCTTTTGGTTCCATATGAAGTTTAAGGTGGTTTTTTCCAGTTCTACGAAGAAGGTCATTGGTAGCTTGATGGGGATAGCATTGAATCTGTAAATTACTTTGGGCAGTATGGCCATTTTCATGATGTTTATTCTTCCTAACCATGAACATGGAATGTTTCTCCATCTGTTTGTGTCCTCTCTGATTTAGCTGAGCAGTGGCTTGTAGTTCTCCTTGAAGAGGTCCTTTACGTTCCTTGTTAGTTGTATTCCTAGGTATTTTATTCTCCATATACTTTACCTTCCATAGTTTCCCGTGTTATTAACACCTTTGGTCAGACTGGTATATTTATTACAATTGATGAGCCAGTATGGATCCATTATGATAAGCTAAAGTTCATTGTTTACACTGGGATTCATCCTTTGTGTTATACAATTGTACGGGTTTTCACAAATGCGTAAATTTATGTATCCACTGTTACAGTGTCATGCGGAATAGTTTTACTCTCCTAAAAATCCGCTGTGCTTCACCTGTTTGTCTCTCCCTTTTTCTTCCTGAATTCTCAGGGATTGAAGCTCATTTCTTTTTATTGTTCAGTAGTATTCCATGGTATGACTGTACTACAGTTTGTTTATTCATACACCTATTGAGGGAGATCTTAGTTGCGTCCATTTTTTGGCATTTATTAATAAAGCTGCCATAAACATTCATGTGCAGGTTCTTGTGTGGATGTAAGCTTTTAAGTTGCTTGGGTAAATACCATGGAGTGTGATTGCTGGATGGTATGATAAGACTATGTTTAGCTTTGTAAGAAATTGCCAAACCAGCTTCCAAAATGGTTTTATCATTTTGCATTTCCACCAGCAATTAATGAGCCTTCTTGTTGCTCTGCATCCTTGACGGCATTTTTTATTGTCAGCATTTTGGATTTTAGATTTTCTAATAGATATGTAGTGATATCTTATTATTTTAATTTGCAATTATGTAGTGATGTATGGTATTGAGCATTTTTTCCTATGCTTATTTGCCATTTATTTGTCTTTTTTGTTGAGATGTCTATTCACATCTTTCACTCATTTTAAAATTGGATTGTTTGTTATCTTGAATTTTAAGGGTTGTTTGTATATTTTAGAAACAAGTCCTTTATCAGATATATGTTTTACAAATTTTTTTTTCAGTCTGTGGCTTGTCTTTCTATTCTCTTAATCTTTATTTTTGAAGGATAAGTTCATTGGATACAGAATTCTAGGTTGGTGGCTTTTTTCTTTCAACACTTTATATATGGCCATATCTTGGAGATGTTGCAGGTTTGGTTGTAGATCACCACAATAAAGCTAAAATTACAGTAAAGCAAGTCACATAAATTTTTTGGTTTCTCAGTGCATATAAAAGGTACGTTTACACTGTACTGTAGTTCATTAAATGTGCAATAGCATTATGTGTAGATCTAAACCATATATATGCCTTAACTAAAAAACATTTTATTGTTAAAAAATGCCAGCATGGATAAATAAAGTAAGGACATGCTGTTGGAAAAATGGCGCTGATAGATTTCCTTGATGCATAGTTGCCACAAATCTTCAATTTGTGAAAAATACAGTATTTGCAAAGGACAATAAAGTGGAATATAATAAAATGAAGTTTGCCTGTATGTCACATCACTTTCCTCTTGGTTACATGGTTTTAGAAAGGAAGTCTGACATAATTCTTAACCTTGTTCCTCCATAAGTAAGGTGTTTTCTTCCCTCTGGCTTCTTCCAAGATTTTCTCCTTATCTTTGGTTTTCTGCAGTTTGCATTTGATGTATTTAGGTGGAGATTTTTGATATTTATGCTGCCTGGTGTCTTCTGAGATTTCTGTGTTTTGGTGTCTGTTATTAATTTGGAAAATTCTCAGCCATCATTCCTTCAAATATATCTTCTGCTTATTTATCTTTTTCTTCTTCTAGGGTTCTCATTGTATGCATGTTATATCTTTTGTAATTGTCCTACAGTTCTTAGATGTTCTGTTCCATTTTTCTCATTCTTTTTTTGCATTTCAGTTCAGGAAGTTTGTATTGACATGTCTTCAAGCTGATTCTTTCTGATTCCTCCTTTTTTTTTTTACAATGGTTTTGATTTTTAGCATTTTATTTTAGCTTTCTTTTTTAGAGTTTTATCTCTATGCTTACAATAACCATTTGTTCTTCTGTATTACCCACTTGTCCCATTAGAGCCCTAAGCACAGTCATCATAGTTATTTTAAATTTTTTTATCAGATAATCTCCAGATATGAATCTGGTTCTAATGTTTGTCTCTAAAATCATAGGCTTTTTCTTGCCTTTTAGCATGGCTTGCAATTTTTTGTTGAAAGTCAAAAATAATATGTTGAGCAATAGCAAATGAGATTAATAGGCCTTTAGTGTGAAGTTTTATGTTTACCTCGTTAGGAGTTAGGCTGTGTTTATTATTACTATAGCTATGAGTATCAGACGTTTCTGTTTCCTCTCGGGGTTTTTTTTTTTTTTTTTTTTTAAATACTCTGTTGTCTTTGATTTTCCTTAGAAACTGTTTGTTAAATAGAGTTTGTGTCTTGGAGCTCTCTCACTTGTGATTGTTATTATTCTGGAGCCCTGTTGATGGAGTGGTAAGGCATTAGGGAGGGGAAGTGTTCTGTATTCTGTACTCTTAATATTAGATCTCGCATTTTTTTAGTGGGTCAGAATCCTGGGTTGGGAGCTTCAGAAGAGTTTTTTAGCCTTTTTTCCCCTTTTTTTCTTTTCCTTTCCTTTCCTTATTTGAGATGGGAAAGCTAGATAAGCTCCAATTGTCTAATCACTCTTCCCCTAGGTCAGAGGATGCCCTGGCAAAGTAGTTTCTCTTGAGAGCAGGCCTTAAGTAGAACAGAATGCTCTGAGCATATTTCAGTATGGTTTCTTAACCCTTTTCTTGTCCAAAGCATGAAGGGATTTTTCTCTCATCTTCACTGGGTCGTGGGGAATTCTGTAGGTAAAACTTAAAAAAGTGTTGGAGTGTCCCCTAAGATTGGGCCTTCCTAAGATGAAATAAGTCTATACTCAGCCTCTGGTAATTTGTCAGTTACTGTTGAAGTGTTCTAACTGCTTGGGGTCTGGAAGCTTCTGTTCCTAGTAAGCTGGGTTTTCTGAATTTGCCTGTGTCTTCAGTTTTCCCAGTGGTGGTTTGCTCTGTGACCTGAATTCTCTGGTGGCGATAAGCAGAGTTGTTGGTTTTTAGTTTGTTAAGCTTTTGTCTTGGTTTGAGGATGTAAGTAACAACTTGCATGCTCTTTTTATGTTGGAGTGCAAACTGGAAGTCTAGTTATTATTTTTTTATTTCCTGTATCATGAACATTTTCCCATTTAATAATGCAAGGTATCTCTTAATGGTTGCATTTTACCTTATTTAGTTAAATAAAATGCTTTATGTGGTCATTTGTTTCTTTGTGTAAAAAAAAAAAAGACTTTTTTTGTGTGGCTTTCCAATATACATAAGAGTAAAGAAAGTTAAGAGCTATTTGTACCCATCATTCAGCTGCAGCAAAGAGTCAACATTTAGCCAATTTTTTTTTTTTTTTGGTCACCTTCTCCCTTTTCTTCTGTAATATTTTGAAGTAAATCCTAGACATTATATTTCACCTAATGAACACTTGGAAATGAATCTCTAACAGATGTGGACATTATAACCACAATGCCATTATGACAACCAATGTAACTTGCTAACATCACCTACTACCAAATTCATATTAAAATTTTCTAGTTGTCTAGAAAGAGGTATATTTAGAGTTGGTTTAAGGATCCAAACAAGGTCCACAGGCATTTTTTATATCTCTTAAGTTTCCTTTAACACATAATAGTTCATCTTCCCTTTTTAAATAAAGTCCAGCTGGACAGGGTGGTTTGTGCCTGTGGTCACAACTACTTAGAAGGCTGAGGTGAAAGGATTGCTTGAGCCCAGGAATTGGAGGGTGCAGAGCTATGGTTGTACCACTGTACTCCAGCCTGGTAATGGACTGAGACCCTGTCTTAAAAAGAGAAAAAGCTGTTTGTTCAAGAAACTATTTCCTTTGTTCCATAGACTGTTCCACATTCTTGATTTGGGTTGCCTTTGCATCTTTGTGGAAATCAATCAACCCCTTACACCTGGGCCTGTTTCTGGATTTTTCTGTACTAGTCCATTGATCTGTGTGCCTGTTCTTTTAGCAATATCATGATGTTTTGATTACTCTAGTTTTATACTAAGTCTTGGAATGAGATAGTGTGTGTCTTTCAACTTTCTTTAAAAATATAAAAGTTGAAAATTTAAATGGATAATTGAGAGCCTACCTTTATTTATTTACTTATATAATATATATATAATAGTTGACTACGGAGAACTGTGGTTTTTGGTATTCCTGATTTTTATATATTTCTGAAAAGAAAATCTACATAATACTTGAAAAGCAGCCTCTGTGAAATGATGGTACAAAATAATCGATGGAATTATTTTAAAATTAGATACTCCATAGAACACAAATACTTGCAGCACCATTTATATTCCACATTTGAACTAACATGCATTTTAGAACTTGGGATTTGTAATACTATAGCAGTACTTTGCAGCCTTTGCTAAGTGCTGTGTCTAACCAGTTTTCTTTAGTGTAGGATACCTATTTGGACCTGAGATCTAATTTTTTCCCGTTTCTTTGATAGCAGAGCCATTTTTAAAGTCCCTTATTCTTTAAAAGCTTTTTATGTTCTTATATTCGTGTCAAAGGAATTCTTGTTAAAGAATCGTATTATGTGAAATACATACAATTTATTTGTTTCCTTTTAAGTATAATACTCTATAGACACAAAACAGTATAGGTTATAGATAAGATATAAAGCATAAAAATATAATGAATTTTCTTGAACTCACTTTTCAACCCAAGAATTTGAACATGGCCAGTAACTTGCATCTAACTTTGTACCTCTTTCTACCTCCCTGCTTCATACCAATAGACAAACCACTAGGTAGAATTCGTGCTTGTCATCCCTTTGTTAGACTTCTGCCTTTAGTCACTTTTTGCTGTGAGTTCTAGACTTTTTGGGAAGCAGTACATTTTCAAGAACATATTTAAAACTTTAGGTTTTAAATTTGTTTTCCTTTGGGTGTATGCTACCATTTATTTGAACAGTTCTGGACCACTAACGGCATTAGGTAAATGTTTAATCCGTTATGCCAACCATGCTCTAGTAAAAGAAGTTTAGAAAGTAAAGACTTCTTTAGACAAATGACTTAATCCTTCTGGATCTGTTTTCTCTTCCATAAAGTAGGAGAGTTGTAGATCATTTTTAAATTACTCTTAATTTTAGGACTATTGTTTCTAGTTCTAAAATTCTGTTATTTTAATTCTGCTTTTTTTCTTAACTCTTTTATAGTTTAGAATACCTGAAAATTTATTTTGACCAGAACTTTTTCTTCTCCTCCTCTAAAATATTTCCTTATGGGCAATTAAAGGAATTATTTGTTAAAGAACCAAATATTATGAGTAACGTGTGGAGACATTTTTGCTATTTCATTTCCCCTTTGCAGTATACTTGATGCATGAAAAGTAATATATATAATTTACATGTTTCTTACATGAAATAAAATATAAACCTATAATGAGTATCTGGGAACTAACTTTCCAAGCCGTTATTAGTTATTTATTGCTGTGTAGTAAACTACTCTAAAACTTAGTGGATTAAAACAGCCAACATTTATTGTCTCACTCAGTTTCTGGGGTCAGGAATTTAGAGTGGCCTAGCTAGGAGCTTCTGCTTCTAGGTCTTTAATGAGGTTTTGGTTAAGATGTTTCCTGGCACTCTAGTCATTTGAAAGCTTGGCTTGGATGATTTACTTCCAAACTCATTCATGCACATGGCAGTTGCCAAGAGGCCTCCGTTCCTTCCTGCCTGTTGTCAGGAGGCCTCAGTTTCTTACCATGTAGGCCTTTTCCATAGGACTGCTTTTGACATGGCAACTGGCTTTCCCCAGAGCTAACGATTTGAAAGAGAGAGCCACCAAGACAGAAGCTGCAGTGTCTTTTATAACCTATTTTACAAGATATGTACCATCACTTTTATTGTGTCCCGTAGATGACACAGACTAGCCTTGGGACACTGTGAAAGAGGACTACAAAAAGGACCTGGGGGTCATTGGGAATCATCTTATTGACTTGCTGTTATGCAGCCCCCAAACTGGAGCATTTCCGTAACTTGTGTCTATTTTTGTTATCTTTTATACTTCACCCCATTTCCTCCCCAAGAGGTAATTGCTTAGAGAATATTCATTCCCTTACCTTTAATTTTTTAAATCAGAATTACATGGATAAACACTTTATTGTTTGGTTTTCTTGTTTTTGATCATTTTGACATTGTCATTTAAACATTTTTTTATTTTGGGAATTGCACTTTGTCTTTCCATGCAATTTTAGGGCTCTAAGATTTATATATAGCTGTAGCTCATTCGATTTTATTGCTGCAAGTCTATTATGTGAATTTAATTCTTATTAATGAACATATGGGTTGCTTTTTAATTAATTTGCTTTTATTTTTGTACATGTGTTCTGGATCACAAGAACAAGAATTTTTTTAGGACATGTACTTCAAAGTAAAATTGTGAGTCAGGGAGGGTACAAATGCTAATCAATAGTTAACTTTTCTTTATATTATACTTTAAATTCCAACATGTCTATTCCATTGTAGTTTAAATCTGGTGTTTCTTTTAACTTTTACTCATAGTGGCTTCCTTTCATTTTTTGCTTGGTGATTTCTAATTAACTGCTCTTTACCTGATCTTATTCTGTGTTCTGAATTGGCAGTGTTTTCTTTCTTTCTTTTTTTTTTTAATTGCATTTTAGGTTTTGGGGTACATGTGAAGAACATGCAAGATTGTTGCATAGGTACACACATGACAGTGTGATTTGCTGCCTTCCTCCCCTTCACCTGTATCTGGCGTTTCTCCCTATGCTATCTCTCCACAACTCCCCATTCCCCGCTGTCCCTCCCCTATTTCCCCCCAGCAGACCCCAGTGTGTGATGCCCCCCTCCCTGTGTCCATGTGTTCTCATTGTTCAACACCTGCCTATGAGTGAGAACGGCAATGTTTTCTTCAGAGAAAATCTGTCTTTGCTACTGCTGGTTACCAGGAGGCATAGCCAATTTTGGTCTGCTTCAGTTTTCCTTAAGAGTTGAAGTTCACTGTAGTAGGTTTGGACCCCATCTTGATGCTGGCCTACCTCTGAGTACCTAGGTGTCAGTATTGTTATTCATGTCATTCTCAGGGCAACCCTCCCTTCCTTGCAGCATGGCACTAGGGACTCTTCTATTTTTTTTTTTTTTTTCCTGATTGGAGGATACTTTCTCTATCTCAGTAATGCTTTAAAATAATCTCATTTCTGGAAACAGAAGTATTCTTCAGAGTACTTGGCTCACTATAATGCTAGATATCCTGACATCTAGTGTTGTGGAAGAAACGTTGGGTTGAGTAAGTAAACCTTTCTGTTTTTGATTTCATGTAACTTGATATTTTAATAGTTATGGGACTTCTCTGATCTTTTATTTACTCTCTTGAGGTTGGTTTTCATTTATAAAATTGAGTTTAATATCTATTAAATCTTTGTCTTGCTAACCTAGGAGTTTGAGAATAAACTGGAAAGCAAGAATATTTGCTTATATTATTAGTGACAATATAGAAAATAAACTGTAGGACAGACATATTTTTTCTGTGTGGCTTATGTTCTTTTCTTTTTTTCTCACCTAATAGATACTTTGTTGCATTTTATAGATGTGTTTATTTTGCATTCAGTTTAAAGTTAGTCAACTCAAATATCTGAATCCTTATACATAAATATCCTTTAACCTTCAGTTTTGCCAGTGGATATATGAAAAATTAGAGGAATGTATGTAATGGGGAAGTAGTTCTTATACTTTGTGTTACTCATCAGTGATGTTTGCACGGTACATTTCAATCATTATCTGCCTACCCTGGTGGTCTAGTGGTTAGGATTCAGCACTGCCAGTTGTTATCTGCCATTACAATGGTCAAGGCTGTTTTGTGGTTTTCTAGATTCTTGTTAATAGCTGTGAGAATAAAATAGTTTTAGGAATGAATGGTACCCAAGATTCTCATGTTAAATACAGTTTTGCTCACCAATCTTTGGGCAATTCTAACTTTTCTTCTACTGATCAGTATTAATATGCTACTCATCTTGGAAAGGTGCATCTTGTACTTACAATTTTAGAAGCTTAAGAGCCCTTTAGAAATGGCTTAGTTAAGATTCAAAAAAGTTCTTCCCAAAGCCTTAAATATTAGACTAGTTATGTACATACTAAGTTTGTTCTTATTTTAAAGGTCTCTGAATTACCTATAATTTTATAAGCAAGAAAGTCTTAGAAAGTAAAATGATTGATGAGATATGTGTATATTCTTTATTTCAGATCTCATCGAAGCCCTGAAGCCAGAGTATGTGGCACCCCTTGTCCTTTGGCTTTGTCACGAGAGCTGTGAGGAGAATGGTGGCTTGTTTGAGGTATTTGCACCTTCCTGTTTTCTCTTACTAGTTTTCTCCAGTTGCTTACATTTGTAAAAATCTGCACCAGTGGACATCACTTGTATATTTTTAAGTATTGTGTCTATGTTATAATTAAAAGTGTTGACTAATAGCCGTTTTTTGAAAAGTAATAGCAACTTTATAAATTACTTTTTTACTTCGTTCTACATTTGTAATATTTCTACTAAATGAAAATGTGGCTGGTTTGATGTGTTCAGTCAAAATGTGGGCGGTTTCATTATTTAAGAAGATGAATGATAAGGTGGAAAGATGGAGCTTGGAGTTTAGAGTCAACCATGCCAGATTTTGAATTCTTATTCTGGGGATTGCTGCTTTGACCTTCCTGAGCTTTAGTTTTCTTGGGGTGTCTTGTGACAACTACAAGTCATATTTTAAACTCTTGGCATAGGGCCTAATACATACTACTCACCCACCAATTTTAATTATCAATATAGCAGAAATTTCATCTTGTGTGATGGGTCAATAAATATAACATTATTTATTTTTACATAAAGAATAAACTTTTTTATTGGAAAGTTTTAAATGTTTATTATAAAAATATCAATCCACACATAATCCCATCATGTAGTGAGACCCATTGTTTATTGTTTGGTGAAAGTTCTTTTAGACCTTTTAAAGCCGATTGATATATTTTTTGGTTACTCATTTGAGTTTGATCTCTTGTTTCTAGCCTAAACTGTTGTATGCTAGACCCTGCCCCATTTTAAATTCTCTGTGGTAGTAATGAACCTGTTGTATACAGAACTTGTTGTAAACCTGGCTCAATTTGAAGTGAAGGATAATTAGCTTATTTCATTTGAATGAAAAACTGATGGGTAAAGGAAGAAAAAAAACCAGTCTACATATGTCTAAGCAGAGATATGCACCTCTGCCTTCCTAATCACAGCCATTGAATGTGAACTGTGGCACATTACAGGTAGAAAGAACTTAAAAACTTTGTTTCCTAGAAGAGGAAAATTTAATAATATCAAGCCATCTGTAATTCAAAATTTTGCCTGCCCTTCTTTTACCTCACTAAGGAATTTTTAAAACTATTTATCTTTTACAATTATGTTTATTGCTAAGTTTGTGAACAAAACGAATATGTGCTTTTTGTGAAAATTTCAAATATATAAGAACATATAAAAAATAAAATAAAAATTGCCTACATTATCACTATCCAGAGAGAACTACTATTAATATTTTTATGTATTTTCTTCCAGTCTTTTATTAGATATGCATTTTATATTTTATTTTTATTATTTTTTTGAGACAGAGTCTCGCTCTGTTGTCCAGGCTGAAGTGCAGTGGCACAATCTTGGTTCATTGTAACCTCTGCCTCCTGGGTGCAAGTGATTCTTCTGCTTCAGCCTCCTGAGCTGGGATTACAGGCACCCACTGCAAAGCCTGGCTAATTTTTGTATTTTTAGTAGAGATGGAAGTTTTACCATGTTGGTCAGACTGGTCTCGAACTCCTGACCTCAAATGATCTGCCTGCCTTGGCCTCCCAAAGTGCAAGGATTACAGGCATGAACTACCATGCCTGGCCTAGATATGCGTTTTATACACTCAGACACACACAGACAATTAGGATCATGCTGCATATGAAGTTTTATATGTTGCTATTTTCTTTTACTATGTTGTGAAGGTTTTTAGTGAGGAACATTTGGCATGCATGATTGGCAGAATATCCTATGAGATGTACATAACATCCTGACTTAAACCTTGAAAGTAAATTTCCGCTTTTTGAAGTTCTGATCGGTATCTAGAGTGCCAGATACAAATATTTTTGGCTCACGTGGAGCAGTTTTTAGCACCTGAGAGGAGCTTGTAGCTTATTACTTCATTTCCAAAATACAGTAAAAAAGTGATAGTTATTTTGCCTTTTATGAAAACCACTGCTGATTTGCCTAGTGTAACTATACCAAGGCAGTGTACTATTTGTATTGTTTGCTTCATGGTAACCACATGAAATATGTACTGTCATTTTTATTTTACATTTGAGGAACCTTGGATTTAGGCAGGTCATATAATTTGGCCAGGGTAGTCAGTAGACAAATTTGTGTCAAGGCTTAGTCTCTGACATCAGATTCATTCTTTTCTATTACATGCATTTCTACTTCATTGTGTTGTTTTATGTTTGTGCTCTGATAATGTGAACAGTGCAAAGTCATGGGGACCAGTGGACTTTTATAGAGCTGTATTATTTTCATCTACAGTCATCTTGAATTTTAATACTCCTAGTAATGGTGCTGCCTTTTTTTTAATTAAAAAAATTGTATTAGTGATTTCACATTAGATGGTATAATGCTTTCCTCCTGTTTTTGGTAGGTTGGTGCAGGATGGATTGGAAAATGTAAGTCTCTCTCAGTTTTTGATTTGCACAGATTATTTCCATATCTTTAAACGTAAAACATTGCTATAGCAAAATAGGTATTTTAGAACATGGCGATTGTCCTTTAGGCCTGTGGCCCTTTCAAGACCCTATCTATTCTTCCTGTAGGCAGTCCCTATTCAGGACTTGTCCTGTCTTATTCAGAACTGGCTATTCCTTCAGACAGTATATATTGATATTCATCCTCCCATGTCTTTGACTTCCCACATGCTTGTTCTTGCTGTTTCAGCAGAGAAGTGAGTGGGAGGGAGAGCTGTTTTCGAAAAGACGGGTTGAGCCTATTCTAGAGCAGCAGTAATGGTTTTTGTGAATCTGTGCATTCTACTGACTTGTGGAAATAGAGGTAGAGCAAAGAGAAGGAAAGGGAGAATTATTTGGGGCCACCTGTTACACTAATTTTTTGTTAACTGAAGTCTTTGACCTATTATTACCATTAGACTTCAGTATGCTAACTCAGCAAAGCTCTATTCTGTTATCTTCATTTTATAAACAAGAAGAATGACGTATATTACTTGGGAATCTGTGGTCATGAAGTCAGTCTTTTGGTGTGATTATTATATAATTAAACTTTTTCACATACACTGTAACATTCTACCTTTAGTACTGTCTAGCATAGTCAGAAGAGAAATTTTTCCCTCTAGCTTCAAATTTTTCATTAAATCGACCTTATCTTAATGGGTTTGTTAGGAAAAATTTATTTTAAGGCTTATATAGTAAAACTCTTTAGGAGTTAGAATTCCTTTTTTTCTCAACTTCCTTTGTCTTAAAAAATAAAAGGGTTCTTATGCATCGTACTTTGTCTCTCAACTATATGCTCAGTATGTTAGTTTTGTTTCTATAACCAGTACGCTGGGAGCGGACGCTTGGAGCCATTGTAAGACAAAAGAATCACCCAATGACCCCTGAGGCAGTGAAGGCTAACTGGAAGAAGATCTGTGACTTTGAGAATGCCAGCAAGCCTCAGAGTATCCAAGGTAAAGAGAGTCCCTGTCAGTTAGCCCTCACAGAGGCAGCAAGCATTTTCTTCTCTTATGGAATTATCTTCTATGTTAACTGTAGTACTAAGACACTTAAATCATCTATAGCATATTTTCTGCTCTAGTGGGTATTAGAACTCTTCACATTTAAGATATTTATGTTATTCTCACTGTCAGTTTTTCAGCTTTGTTATTTCCTTTTTCTTTGATTTATGTGTGATTAGGGGACGGATGGCATGTTTTCTCATTTGTGCTGAATGCACTTACACCCTTGCTGATGGTTGGTTTCAAAGTCTTCCATTATCTACCCATATGCTCTCAATCTTACCATATTTTTCTTTCTCAAAAAGATTATTTCAGCCTTTTTTAGAATTTAGGCTTAGCTCTTTTCTGTTTGGTGCATAAATGTGGCTTTGTTTTAGCACTTCATCTTCGCTACTGTTTCTTTGCTTTTCTAACACACTTGTACCTTTTATCTCCTCTGCTAATCCTAGCACTTCTTTAGAAAAACTCAAGCCCCAAGTGTTCAACAAAACTTGCCCAGATATTCTAGGGTACATTGATCTTTCTGTTAGCCGAACTCCTACTACTTGAGCATCTAATTATAATTGCTCTCTACTTTTGTTTCATGAATGTGTGATTTCTTAATTGCCTGGTAAGTTCCTCTGAGGCAGAGACTGTATCTTGTATTTACTTCTTCTATATGTTTGGTGTTAGCATAGTACTGAACTCATAGAAGAGACTTAATAATTGCTTATTAACTTCAATTGTTTAATCTCCTTTGACATGCCACAGAAATAGATAACCAAATAAAAGTCAGGTTTTTTTTTTTCTAGCATAACTCATATATGCATGTAATATATGAAATTTGAAATACTTGTCTGAAAAGATGTCAGAGTAATTTTATAGAAAAACATTTTTTTCCTCATAGTAGTCTAATATTTAAAGTTTGATAGAACATATTTGAAAAATTACTATTCTGGTTTTTTTTCTCCTTAATGATACTTTCTTACCTACTGGAATACTCAGTGAAATTTTCATTATGCTTATTCTCAATCGGATGATATCATGATTGTTATAAATGGTAATATTTTTGTATTTTATATTTAGACATTTGAGAAATTTATTCTATGAATGACAGTCACCTATCCATAAAAACAAGTGAAAGAAAAGAATTATAGTAAAACTTTCCTCTGATATCTATCTCAAAAAGTATTTCTACCTCAAAAGTGTTAGATTTATTAAAAAGCGAACTAATTGAATTATTATAAGTAACTAATTATAAATGAAAAGATAACTCTATTTGAAGCACAATTTAAAAAAATGATCTTTTCAGTAAGAGTTGATTTTCCAGAGCATCTATTCTAGTGTTTACATTTTACAGATGATGGAACTAAATCCCAGAAAAACTAAGCTAGCCAGTGCTTGAGCCAACAAGTAATTCAAATTGTTCATCTCTGAAAGGAGTACTTTTAGCCTGTACTAAGGTGCCTTCCAGCTAAGTGGCCTTCCCTCTAGGTAGCAATATGAATGGATGGTAGGGGGAGGATTAATAGGCAAAAAACCTCTCTACTGGTGTCATCAGGAATGGCAGATGTTTCTTCTCAGACAGTATGGTTTATGTTTATGTTTTTTTTTCAGACGGGGTCTTGTTCCCAGGCTGGAGTACAGTGGCGTGATCTCAGCTCACTACAACCTCTGTCCCTTGGGTTCAAGTGATTCTCCCACCTCAATCTCCAAGTAGCTGGGATTATCGGCATATGCCACCACACCTGGCTAATTTTTGTATTTTTAGTAGAGACAGGGTTTCATCATGTTGGCTAGGCTGGTCTTGAACTCCTGACCTCAAGCAATCTGCCTGCCTTGGCCTCCCAAAGTGTTGGAATTACAGGTGTGAGCCACTGAGCCCGGCCTTGGTTATAGCTTTGTCTGAGTTCAGAAGGAAGCTCATATCTCTAAGGTTTGTTAGAAAGGTCCCAGGGCCTTCAGAATATCTTGTGGGTATGTGGATGCCCCATGAGCCTCCTTTATTGACTTTTTAGACCCCCAAAACAGCAGCTTTTGATCCCTGTGTGGAGTCATTGGTTATGATGATAGTTTTCTCTGGAAGAATTTTTGGTACTATCTTTAGAGCTATTACAGAGAGCTGGGGGTGGGTGTGAGGAGGTAATCTTGGCATTCTTTCATCTGGGGAGAATGGAAATCAGTTGAGAAGAGAAATCAGTGATCTCTCTACCAGACAAATTGCATGTCTATAGACAAGTATCCCTCTTTACAGGTCGTAAAAAGCTTAAAGACATTGGAAAGCTCAGAGTCCCTTAGAATCAGATAACTGGGGAAGGAAATGCTAGACAATGTCTTGTTTTTCATTGAGGATGTCCATTTATTTTTGGCCTATTTCAGTCTTTCACAGTTTTTTCCTGCAATAGCCTGACATCAGACATTCAGAACTGTGAGTGGCAATGGAGGCTCTGTAGCAGGTTTGCTGAATGTTATAGGAATAATTATGTAGCATACTGTAGCTCTTGTTAGTCACATCTTTAACAAAGCTTTATTTTTTTGTTTTTCATTTTTAATTTTAGAATCAACTGGCAGTATAATTGAAGTTCTAAGTAAAATAGATTCAGAAGGAGGAATTTCAGCAAATCGTACTAGTCATGCAACATCTACAGCAACATCAGGATTTGTAAGTGGGGAAAAAGCCTAAAGCTTTTGCCTTTTTTTTTCTCTTCCTCCCTCCCTGCTTTCTTCCTCCCCCACTGCTTTCTATCTTCTTTTGGTTACGGTTACTTTCTTTCAGTTTTTAATAATGGAGAGAAGCAGTGGCAGAGATCATTTAAAATAGAGGATTTATTCAGAAATCATTAATTATTGACTTATAACATACAGCCTGATTTCAACATACAGAGAATTCAGGACAGTTGAGATACATGAAGAGATGGCTGAAGATGAATTCTAACACTGTCCAGAGCACTTTATTTGTCTTTTTAATTTCTCGTTTTCCATCTCTAGATTTCTCTGGACTGTACTATGCATTTCTTTTCCCCAATGGGAAAGGAGATCAGAGCAATTGGGTATCAGTTTCCAAGGTTTTTCCTAGTAGCTGAGTGGGGCTTGAAGAATGGAGGTAACCCACTCAGCTTCTTCCCCTGGTTGGAAACAGAACTGCTGAAAGCTTATCATGAACTTTTCAGAGGGATACTCCTTACTTGCATATAATTTTTGGTAGGCTCCATTTGGGGGGTGTAATGAATCAAGTTAGCTGCCTGCGTGGTTGTTAGCCAACCTCGTTTTTAACCACTGCAATGCTGTTTGGAAATTGACTCAGAGAGGTACTGGATGGAAGAGGAAGAAAGGGATTACCTCAACTGTTGATAAAAATGGCTTGAGCCTAAACTGATATCTAGTCTGATATCTGGATTTCAGGCCTGTCTGCTTTCCATAGTTCATAGTTCTTTATCTTTTTAAGTATAGATATGAATTGATTTTAAGAAGATTTGAGTTGTGTGGGAATTTGTGTGTGGGAGGGGAGACTATGACACCATGACTTTTGAAGGTTATATGCTCCCTGATCTTCGTTGTGTTTTTTTACCCTTTTACCTAATACACACAAGGCTTTAAACTTCTATATTGAAAATGCCTATAATCAGCAATTTTGTTTGAAATGTAAATAATTTTGAAACTTTTTTCACATACAAAAATTATTTTCTAAGCTATTAATTTGTTGCTAAATAAGTGATGATAAAAGTTTATATAAAATATATACTATTAATAGAATTTGAGTGAACATAAGCTGAAATATTAAACTTTTTCTTTTTCAGTACAGTTAGACAAATTTTTTTTTTTGACAATCAATAATTCTACTTTAGTGTGTATTATCATTAAGCAGTAACATTTTCTAACTTTTTAGGAAAGGGTATCTATTTTAGTGGCTCCTTGGGGTCATTTCTCTTAAGGGAAGCATCAATATTATGTTTTAGAACTATTTCAACATGGCTGCAAGTAAAATGCTTCCCATTGTGTCAGAAATTCGAGAACAATTGTGGTTATAGCACCTGTGAAATTTGCCCATTTACTGTCTCCTCTTTGTATTCTTTCTTAAAAAAACTGTACTGGATAAATAGGAAGCAGTAAGTCATTTGCCATATTAGATTCTAGTGTTTTGTATCCTATGGTAGGCATAGTAATAAAGAAAATTAAAATTCTGATTTTAAGCCTGAGAATATGGTCAATATATAAATGTGATTTTTAGTTTAAAATAAGGGTTGGCAAACCTTTTTGATGAAGGAAGGGCCATGTAATAAATATTTTAGGCTCTGTGGGCTACACAGAGTGCTTCTATTACATACTCTTTCTGTTTTTCCTATTTTTAATCAAACTGTGTAAACCATTTTAGCTCTTAGTCCTTGTTTACCAACTTCTAGTTTAGAATAAATATGATTGAAAAATTGGACATTATTCTTTTATAACCTAATATGTACTTATTAACTATGCATATTATCACTAAGTAGAAAAAGACAACATCCAGTTAGACAAAGGATATTCCTGTGAATATACTGGGAAGGAAGTTCAAGTTAAATTTTATTTTACTTAAAAACATTATGAGGCAGTCAAATTTACATGCATTAAGCAATATTTTTTGCTCATCTGTTTACAGTGTATTTTATACATTAGATTGTATGAGCAATTTACTATCTTTAGTATCATTATTTTTTGAATTTTTGTGTAGCTAATAGTTACTGAATTAGAGACAGGAAAGTTGAATATGAGGCATACTGTTAGCAAGAAGCAAGCAATAAAAAAGTTATTATCTATAAATAAAGTTCTTTTCTACACATGATCTAATTAGTTTTTATTAAAAAAATTCAAAAATAATTGCAATAATTATGCTCCATCAAATTCACTGACATTCTATTCCTATCCAAAAGCAAAACTAGGTATGTAAGAAGTTATTAGTTTTGGAAATTTAAAATTTCAAGGATTTAACAAAACTATCAGTGAAAGAAATTACTTTTTACAACTGTCCTGTTAGGCCGGAGCTGTTGGCCAGAAACTCCCTTCATTTTCTTCTGCTTATACGGAACTGGAAGCTATTATGTACGCCCTTGGAGTGGGAGCATCAATCAAGGATCCAAAAGATTTGAAATTTATTTATGAAGGAAGCTCTGATTTCTCCTGTTTGCCCACCTTCGGAGTTATCATAGGTCAGAAATCTATAATGGGTGGAGGATTAGCAGAAATTCCTGGGCTTTCAATGAACTTTGCAAAGGTATGCCCAATAAGAAACCTTTATTTTGCTTTTCTTCTATTTTTGTAAATACTAATTATAAATGTTATATCTTATATGTATTCGTGTAGTGTGTGTATATATATTTATATAATTATTTATAGTGGTTTAAGAATAAACATTTAGCATATCTTTTTTAAGAGTAAAAGAGCATAGAGTTAGTTTAAAATGCCAGCAAAAGAAGAAAGTAACAAGTACGTGTAGCCCCATAACCCTGGCATGATGTTATTTATCTTCTCTGTGCTGTTTACTTGATACTTGACCAAGGGTAAGTACCATCTCTAGGCTTCAGTTTCTTTATCTATAAAATGGATATGATAATCCTCACCTCATGACAGTGGTGAAGAAGCAAGCCAGGGAGGAATAGTTAAAGCAAATAGCACATACTTGGTTTGTTTTTGGAACAGTAAGGGGGCCAGCATAGCTGTCAGGGGGGCAATGGTAGGAGAAGGCCATGGAGTAATTGTAAAGCTGTCAATAGTGTATACTCTGATGTACGTGGGAAGCCATTTGTTAATCTGAGCTGAGTAGTGACATGATCTGGGCATGTTCACCCACTGGCTCAAGCTTGCCACTGTTGGAGAATAGGTTATATGGGAGCCAAAGTGGAGAAACCACTTAAGAGTCTATTATAATAATCCAAGTAAAAGTGCTGCGTGTGAAGGTTAGAAAAGAGGAGTCAAGGATGAAGATGTTCGTTCTGAATAACTGGGATGTTATCATGATGTGTGCATATATATACATTGTATATAATTATACAATACACATATGTATATGCAATGTATAATTATTATATACAGTATATTTAATATGTATCTTAGTTACATGTGGCATTATGTATAATTTATAGATACACATTTATTTTAAGGTGTGGTGGATTAGGAGTTGGTTTCAGATATGTTTGAAATGCCTGTTATACATTTAAGTGGAGATGTAAGATGGACAGTTGAATATATGAGTCTGGAGTTCAGGGAGAGGTCTGACTGGGTCTTTAAAGCATTTAGGTCATATTTAAAGACTGGAGATTAGATGAAGTCATCTATTATATGAGTGTAAGTAAAGAAGAGGCCTGAGTTTAGAGGCCCTGCAATGTTGAGAGGGTGAAGAGATGCAGAGGAACTAGCAAAAAGAGACTGAGCAGGAAAGGTTGGTGAGGTATGAGGAGTGTCGGGAGAATGTTATTGGAGAAGCCAAATGAAGAAAGTGTGTCAAGAAGGAGGAGTGAACAATGGTGAGAAGTTCTTTGAGTTAGGGTATATTTTATTTCTTGGAGTAAGGTTCAGGTTATGAGCCTGGAAATAATTTTTGAATCACGGGGCTGTGTGAGCATATATCTGTAACTTTGACTGATTAAAGAACCTATTTACTGGTGGATCAGTTAGCCCATTGGTGCTGTGAGTTGATGGCCACTTATTTTATTAGAGTGTTTCATGAAGTTGGGAGGAAGGCAAGAAATATGTGCTGGGCAGTTTCTTGTTTCATTCACACTCCTATGGTTAGTTGCTAAATACTTTAACAATGTAAGTGTAAAAAATTAAAACACGTTTCAAAATTCCCCCTAACAATTGGAAATTTTCAATGGTGTTCATACATCTTGGAACTTGAATCCTGGCCTTCTTAATCTTGAATTTTTCAGGCTGTATGACACAGTAAGCCCAACCTCATTTGTCTTCCTATTAACCACCTCTCCTTCTTTTTTTGTTATCCTTTTGGGTTTCTGAAGAAGACTGGGAAACCATCCCTCTGTAGTGAAGTGGGGTCATTTGTGTGTATACCTCAGGCTTTGGTTTTCCTACATACCTTGGTGCATTCTTCCTTTGATACATTGAAGTTAAGTGGCTATTAAGTTACACAGTGTCCTTAGTATCTATTCTGTAAGTAGTTTACAAAGTGTTACAAGAAAGGGATATTCACATTGACAGTGCTTTCACTTTGAACATTGTTGTAAGGTTTTTATTTGTGTTTTAGTTGTGTCATTTGTATTTGGTGTGTGACCTGAAATTACTAGCACTGCCCCATTTGTTCATTTTTATTCAGTGAATATTTATTGAATGTCCAATATGTTCCAGGCACTGTTATAAGTTCTGGGAATACAGCCTAGTTTATTGTCTCTTGCTAAATAACATGTGATTAACAGTCAACAAGGCTTTATGAATGCCAAGAAAGAACACAAATATATCTTCTCTGCTCCAGAAGAGCTGACTGTCTTTAGATTGGGGGATTGATTGCTTTTGAATCACATGATTAAGAAGAAGCCAAACGAAGATAGATGACTTGGGGAGAGATGTGAGCCTATGGACAGTAGAATGTCACTTGCAAGTAACAGTGTATCCACAGGCAGAACCTATGGAGCAAGAAAGTTTGTTTGCTAATAAAATTTTGTTTACCCTCACATAGGTTCTTCATGGAGAGCAATACTTGGAGTTATATAAACCACTTCCCAGAGCAGGTGAGTTTTGGATACACCAATTCCATAATACCATACTTTCATTTTCTGATTAACCTTCTAAACAACATCAATGTGTTAAACTGGTATAGAGTGACCTGATAAAACATGATAAATTATTATGTGCATGTGAACCATTAGAGTAGATTGATATTAAACTAATACCTGTTTTGGTCACTGTAAGCTTTGTCCTTCAGTAGTCTTAAAAATTTGTTTCATAATATATATTTGTTGATGTATGTGTTATTAACAACTGAAAGGAACATTTGTGTGTGTGCTCTAAATTTATTGACAGTGTCTAATCTGTTATGATTCTTATGATTATTGTTCTTTATTCTTAAGTATTTATCTTAATACTGATTTTCATAATACTGATTTTTCATATCTTTTAAAGTTAAAAGATATAGAATTTTTTATAATTCTTTTTTTTCTGTTTTGTTTTGGAGAAAATAAAATGAAGTCTGCCTTAATCATTTTTACTTTTCTTAATAATCTTATTTGTTTAGTAAATCTCTTTTTACTTTTTTTTTTTTACTATAATTTGATATATTTCTCTCATTTGATGTTGTCTAATTATATACTGTCATATAAGGTGGTAGAATGCAAAAAGGAATGTTTTATTAATATTTATCATTTCACATTATGAAATGTAGGTCAGCAAGTAGCTAGAATCCTACTTGAATATTTTTCTTAAACCTTTTTATTTTTCTAAAAAATTTATGAGATTTTTATTGCTTGAAGCTTAATTGTTTTATTTCAGTGTATTATAGCATAACTTTTCAAAAACAGTTTAAGTATTATAGCATAAATTTTCTCTTTTTATCTGAAACAGTATACTTTGGGTGATTGTGCATTGATCAAATATCTGCTGGATACCTAGTATTTGCAAGGCACACTGTTAGGTATTAATTTTCTAAACTGGCTGCATATCAAAGTCACCCTAGTTATTACATTATATTACCTGTTAATTTAAGTAAAATATAGATTCTGAATGCCAACCCTGGAAATCCTGTGTGTGTGTGTGTGTGTGTGTGTGTGTGTGTGTGTGTGTGTGTGTGCATATATGTATGTATGTATATTTAGGGTAGTGGTATTGGTGACAGTGGCTAGGAAGCTCCTTACATGTTTCGTATATAATCAGCCTGATGGGTTCCCTTGGAAACCATTGTTATAAGGGAAGTAGAAATGTGTGAGATAGGTTTCTGCCTTTAGGGATTTTAAAATATGAAAAGAGAGATTAGATGTATACTCCCGAATGATTATAACTGAACAGTGATATGAATAAGGAGGTATAGAGAATAACTCTTAAATTTTTTTTTACCTCCTTAGCCTTAAGTTACATTTCTCATGAATTATTTTTCCTCGGTAGCACCTGTGCATTTTCTTTAAGTAGTTTTAAAATTTACTGTCTAGTAAATGTGAATGTTCAAAATACGAGATACCTGTGGTTTGGAACCTTTTAAACTGCAGAAAACCAAGGTCAAGACTACTATTTATAATCTATTACTGTTTATAAAACACCAATTGATAAGACACAGGGCATCAAGCATCAGGAGACTGATATCAACATCTCTTAATGGCTCATTTGTTGGTTGTAGTGGTAGTGTCATAGGCTGACTTCCCCTCATCATGTTAAAAATAACCACTAGTTGGAGTGAAGGAAACCTCACAGCAGTGCCTTCTTTTATTATTTAAAAAATAATTTCAACTTTTATTTTAGATTCAGGAGGTACATGTGCAGATTTGTTACATGGGAATATTGTGTGATGCTGAGGTTTGAGATATGAATGATCCCATCACTCAGGTAGTGAGCATAGTATCCAATATGTAGTTTTTCAGCTCTTGTTGTCCCTGCTCTAGTAGTCCTGCATTGTCTCGTTTCCATCTTTATGTCCATATGTACCCAAAGTTTAGCTACCACTCACAAGTGAGAACTTGTGGTATTTGTTTTTTTGTTTCTACATTAGTTCGCTTAGGGTAATGACCTCTAACTGCATCCATGTTGCTGTGGAGCACATGATTTTGTTCCTTCTCATGAATGTGTAGTATTCCATGGTATATACGTACTACATTTTCTTTATCCTTTCCACCATTTTTGAGCACCTAGATTGATTCCATGTCTTTGCTGTTGTGAATAGTGCTACAATGAATGTATGAGTGCATGTGTTTTTTTTGGTGGAATGATTTCTTTTCCTTTGGGTATATATCTGGTAGTGGAATTGCTGGGTCAAACAATAGTTCTAAGTTCTTTGAGAAATCTCCAAACTGCTTTTCATGGTAGCTGAACTAATTTACATTCCCATCAACAGTGTATAAATGTTCTCTTTTATCTGCACTCTCATCAGCATCTGTTATTTTTTGACTTTTCATAGTAGCCATTCTGACTGATGTGAGATGGTATCTCATTGTGGTTTTGATTTGCATTTCTCTGATGATTAGTGATATGAAGCATTTTTTAAATGTTTGTTGGTGGCTTGTATGTCTTCTTCTGGGAAGCATCTGTTCATGTCTTTTGCCCATTTCTTAATGGAACTTTTTGTCTTTTGCTTGTTGAATTATGTTCCTCATAGATTTTAGTTATTAGACTTCTGTTGGATGCATAGTTTGAGAATATTTTCTCCCATTCTTTAGGTTATCTGTTTACTCTGTTCATAGTTTAATTAGGTCTCACTTGTTAATCTTTGTTTTGTTGTAATTGCTTTTGAGGATGTAGCCATAAATTATTTCCTAAGACTGATGTCCACAATGGTATTTCCTAGGTTTTATTCTAGGATTTTAATAGTTTGGGGTCTTACATCTAGATATTTAATCCATCTCAAGTTAATTTTTGTATGTGATGAAAGGTGGGAGTATAGTTTCATTTTTCTGTGTATGGCTAGCCAGTTATCCCAGAACCGTTCATTGAATAGGGAGTCCTTTCCCCATTCCCTATGTTTGTCAACTTTGTCAAAGATCAGATGGTATAGGTCTGTGGCTTTACTTCTGGATTCTCTTTTGTTTTCCGTTGGTCTTTTCTTGTACCAGTACCATGCTGTTTTGGTTACTGTAGTTTTACAGTATAGTTTCAAGTCAGATAATGTGACACCTCCAGCTTTTTTTTTTTTTTTTTTTACTTAGGATTGCTTTGACTATTTTTGCTCTTTTTGGTATCATATGAATTTTAGAATAGTTTTTTCCTAATTTTGTAAAAAATGACATTGGTAGTTTTATGGCAACAGCATTGAATCTTCAGATCGCTTTGAGCAGTATGACCATTTTAACAATATTGAGTCTTCCAGCTCATGAGTATGGAATGTTTTTCCATTTGTTTGTGTCATCTGGTGATTTCTTTTAGCAGTGTTTTATAGTTATCCTTGCAGATATATTTCACCACCTTGGTTAGATGTATTCCTAGGCATTTAATTTTTTTGTGGCTATTGTAAATGAGATTGCATTCTTGATTTGGCTCTCAGATTGAATATTATTGATGTATAAAAATGATACTTTTTTTTTGTTCATTGGTTTTATATTATGAAACTTTACCTAAGTCATTATCAGTTCTAGGAACCTTTTGGTAGATGGAATCTTTAGTATTTTCTAGGTATAGAATCATCTCATTGAGAGATAATTTGACTTCTTTTCCTATTTGGATGTCTTAAAAAAATTTTTTTTCTTGCTTGATTGCTCTGTGTAGGACTTGTGTTGTGTTGAACAGGAGTAGAGATTTAAGAAAGAATGGGGTAAATGGCATTGGTTGTATGCTTAACAAATGTTTGTTGAATAACAGGGTTAAAAAGGACCAAGAGGAGTCCTTGACATTGACAATGGTTATTTAAAAAATCTAATGTATCAAACTGTTGATGTTTAAAATTTAGCGATTCAGGTATCCTGACTGCTTTTAATATTGAATTATTTTTTCTAGTGAGTTCAGGAACATTATTTCAAACCATAGTTTTTTCAGTTTTGCTGAGCTTACAGTGAAAATGCTATTAAATTCTTTCAAATCTTATTATAGTAATCTTTGGTTTTTAAGACACTGTATTTCTTTTACTTTTCATTCTAGGAAAATTAAAATGTGAAGCAGTTGTTGCTGATGTCCTAGATAAAGGATCCGGTGTAGTGATTATTATTGACGGTAATTAATCTACAGTTCTTATAATAATATTGTTAGATTAATAGGCTTTGTGTGTGACATAATACTTCACTATAGAAATTGATTAATAAGTTTGTATTTGTCTTCCAGTTTGTAAGAAAACAAGATAAACTTTTTAAAACTCTTTAAGAAAAATAAAGGAAGGGGAGAAGGAATTAGTTCTGAACTCAGGCTGGGAAGTGTGGGGCATTTCATTGGATTTAAACAATATATCCAAATCACAAAGCTGGAAAATGTAGCTTGTATTGATAATGTAGAGGAGAATTAAGCTTTCTGGCATCTGTTTTTAGCAGGAAGAAATATTAGTTAGTCCTCACTTGACAGTTAGGCTATATTTTAGGTATTCTTTAATGTGTTAGCTATCTGGAACTTGAAACATATTTGACTGCTGAATTATTCTTACAAATGGTAGTTAGGTTCCTAGACTTGTAATTAATAAGTTTCTAGACTTTAACTTATGATGTGGTTTAAACATCACAGCCACATTTTATTTGCAGTGGGAAAAAAAGAGTATAGTAGTTTAATAAATGTTGAAATACTAGTAATTAAACATAAGGTAAAGATACGATGCTTAAAATTTGTAAATTTTATAAATTAAATTTTAAAAATTAAATTTAAATTTATAAATTTTAAAGTTTAAGAACGTAAAAGTAGATATTCATTGTCAGTAATTTGGGAAACAAAGAACAGTATAAAAGTGGACATTATTTAATATTTAGAATATAAGTTTATCATTTTTGTTGTAAATACATAGGAGGTTATATTGTATATGCTGTTTTGGAACTTGCTTTGCTTTTGCTTAGTAATCTATTGAGAACATTTCTGATGCTCGTAAATATTACATATGTTCTCTTCCTTCCTTCCCCTGCTTTTCCTCTTCTCTCTTCTCTTTTTCGGTTTTCATACTTGTCATTCCAGATGTTGGCCAAGGCTTGGCTACTGTTCTGTCAGTTCTCTTTCAGTCTTCTCACCATTGTACCAAATGTAATACACCAAAAAACAAAAGTCCTGTAGAAACCTTGCTTTAATCTTTACTATTCTCTCTTGATCTGCTCCATTTATTCAAATACAACTTGGCAATAGTATATTGAATTTGTAGACAAATTATAGGTGAAATTGGGTATTCAATTGCCTGTGTGATAAAAAAAAATCTTATTTTGAATACATTGACATGCCTTTCCTAATTTTTGGTTATAATTAGATTTTTCTGTAGTATGCAATTGAAAATCATATTTCTAGTTTTGCAGAGCTAGACATAAAACAGATAATACTTAACCTGCCCCTAGTAAGTTAGTAAATAGAGGGACAGCTGTCTTACTCATTACTTGCTCACTTATTTGCTAACTTGCTCAATCATATCATATATTCACTGATTTATTAATTAATTTAATAAAATTTATTAGGTACCTTTTTTTCTGTACAATAACTATTGTAGTTGTTGGGAGAATAAGAGGGAGCAGAACAGCCATGATCCTGCCATCAAGTGACTTACACCTTCATTCCCACTTATTTTCTCTCCATGCTTTTCTTGATTGCTTTGGCAGAATGTTTGAAAGTTCGAGTGTGATTACCTGTTCTTTCTAGTGGGATTGTTTGAAATGTTTAAGGTGGAAAGAATTGGGATCTGAATAGCAGTTTGAGAGGCTTAAGAAGAAGTGAAAGAAACTGCTTTTTCATAGTTAAGAAAGGATTTTGAAACTCTTCTTCTCTCTGTCTTTCAGAGTCAGGTAGTGAATGGATTAAAATGAATGCCCTGTAATCCAGACCTGGACACCTTTACATGATAGAACTCTTTCAGTAATTGGATTTTGTTTTTGAAACCTTGAAAGGAAATTGAACATATCTTGGTTAACTAGTTATGTCTTAAACAAACCTTGAACATATCTTGGTTAACTAGTTATGTCTTTTGGTAGTAACTTCTTTTATTTCTTTCTTTTGTTTATTTTTCAGTGTATTCTTACTCTGAGAAGGAACTTACATGCTACAATCAGTTCTCTCTCTTTCTTGTTGGCTCTGGAGGCTTTGGTGGAAAACGGACATCAGACAAAGTCAAGGTAAACTATGGCTTAATAAGCAAAATATATGTGTAGTAAAGGATTCTTACCTGTATGGTTGAGCCTTGAACAGCCTGAGTTTGAACTGCACGAGTCCACTTACAGGCAAATTTTCTTACACATCTGCCACCCCTGGGACAGCAAGACCAACCCCTCCTCTTCCTCCTCCCCCTCAGCCTACCCAATGTGAAGATGATGAGGATGAAGACCTTTATGATCACCTACTTCTACTTACTGAATAGTAAATATTCTTTTTTATAATTTTCGTGACATTTTGTTTTCCTAGCTTATTTATTATTATTATTAACTTTTTTTGTAGAGACAAGTGAACATTTATTTTTATCCCTTTCTTCTTATGTGTATTTCAAGTCTTTTTCCAAACAAGACCCCAGGAATCTCCAGATTCAGTTATGTCGCTAGGCTTGGTCGAGTGCTGCAGGAGTCTTAAGGGAGCCTTGTACAAATGCTAGAGTTACTCATTTACCAACATTAATCTCTAGGATACAGGATGCAACAAAGCAGGACTCTTTCCTCCATGGAATGTGCTGATTTCATATGAGGCGGCAGCCAATGTAGAAAACGGTTCCTAGCTTATTTTACTGTAATAATACAGTATATAATATATATAACAAAAAATGTGTGTCAGTTGATGATTTATTGGTAAGGGTTTTGGTTAATAGTAGGCTATTAGGTATTAAGATTTTAGGGAGTCAAAAGTTATACATGAATTTTTGACTGCATAGTAAGTCAGTGCTTCCAAGCCCCACACTGTTTAAAGACCAAGATGGCTGATCACTAGCAGCTCGGGATTGTAGCTCCCACTGAAAGCACAGAGAACGAGAGGACGCCACACTTTTAGATCAATTTTTGCTGCTCACGCACCAGGTGATTCCCAGTGGAGGAGCCCTGTGGGTCGCCAGCGCGACTCTTGTGGCTGGCAAGGCGGTTTTGCTGCTGCCTTGGTGTGGCAGTTCTTGATGCAGAGTAAAAGCACCATCAATCTTAATGCCGCTGTTTTAACCGGCGCAGTGGGTTGCTCAGATTTTAGCGTCGGGAATCAACAAGTTGGATGTCCATTCAGAAACCCAACTATAAAGACGGTAATTATAAAGATCACAGATGGATAAATCTATAACGAAGGGAAGAAACCAGCCTAAAAAGGCTGAGAATACCCAAAATCAGAACGCCTCTCCCTCTACAGGGGATCACAATTCCTCATTAGCAACAGAACAAGGCCTGTTGGAGAAAGACCATGTTCCGTTATCAGAAGCAGGCTTTAAAAAGTGGATGATAAGAAACTTCTGGGAATTAAAAGAACTTGTTCTAACCCAATGCAAAGAAACTGAGAACTTCGAAGAAAGACTTGACGAAATGTTAACAACAATACACAATTTAGAGAAGAATATAAATGAATTAATGGAGCTGAAAAACACAACACGAGAACTTCGCGAAGTATGCACAAGTTTTAACAGCCGAATTGATCAAGCAGAAGAAAGTATATCAGAGGTCGAAGACCAACTTAATGATATAAAATGTGAAGACAAGATTATAGAAAAAAGGATAAAAAGAAATGAGTAAAGTCTCCAAGAAATATAGGACTATTTGAAAAGACCTAATCTACGTTTGATAGGTGTACCTGAATGTGACGAAGAGACTCAATCCAAGCTGGAAAATACGCTTCAGGATATTATTCAGGAAAACTTTCCCAACCTAGCAAGGCAGGACAATATTCAACTCCAGGTAATACAGAGAACACCACAAAGATATTCCTCAAGAAGACCAACCTCAAGGCATGTAATCGCCAGATTCACCATGGTCGAAATGAAGGAGAAAATACTGAGGGCAGCCAGAGAGAAAGGTCAGGTTACCTATAAAGGGAAGCCTATCAGACTCACAGCAGATCTCTCAGTAGAAACCCTACAAGCAAGAAGAGAGCGGGGGCCAATATTCAACATTCTTAAAGAAAAGAACTTTCAACCCAGAATTTTACATCCAGCTAAGATGTAAAATTGAATTTTATATCCAAACTGAGTTTCATAAGCGAAGGAAAAATAAAATCTTTTGTGAACAAGCAAGCACTCAGAGATTTCATCACCACCAGGCCTGCTTTACAAGAGCTTCTGAAAAAACCACTACAAATAGAAAGGAACGACCAGTATCAGTACAAGAGCTTCTGAAAAAACCACTACACATAGAAAGGAACAACCAGTATCAGTCTTTCTAAAAAATACTAAAAAATAAAAAACATCAACATAATTAAGAACTTGTATCAACTAATGGGCAAAACAACCAGCTAACATTAAACAGCAATATCAAACTCACATATATTATTGCTAATTCAACTGAATCCCCCAATCCAAAGTCACAGACAGGCAAAAAAAGCCAAGACCCATTGGTATGCTACATCCAGACCCCTCACATGCAAGGATACACAAAGACTCAAAACAAAGGGATGGAGAAAAATTTACCAACCAAATGGAGAGCAAAAATAATAAATAAATAGAAAGCAGGAGTTGCAATTTTTGCTGATAAAATAGACTTTAAAGCAACAAAGATCAAAAGAAGCGAAGGATATTACATAATGATAAAAGGATCAATGTAACAAGAAGAGCTAAAGATCCTAAATATATATGCAGCCAATACAGGAATACCCAGATATATAAGACTTATAAATAAAGAGACTTAGACTCCCATACAATAATAGTGGGAGACTTCAACATTAATATCAGACAGATCAATGAGACAGAAAGTTAACATCGATATCCAGGACTTGAACTCAGATCGGGAACAAGTAGACTTAATTCACATTTATAGAACTCTCCACTTTAAATATACAAAATATACACTCTTATCAGTACCACATCACACCTATTTATAGGTTTAAATGAAATATTGGTTGGCTGCTTGTTAATTATTTTCTTCCCTCATTTTTTTTTCTCCATGTCTCTATTACTAAACACAATTACAGGCATACCCATTTTTAGACTGCATTCTAGCCCGGGCAATAAAGCAACACCTCAGTTCTCTCTCCCTCTCCCTCTTCCTCATTCTTCCTCTCCTTCATTTTTCCTTTCTTTCTTTTTTTTTTTTTTTTTTTTTTTTTTTTTTTTTTTTTCCAAAGAGAAAGAATGAAAAAAAAAAGAGTACCTTTTGGATAACAGTTCTTCATCAGGTATAGCTTTTGCAACTTTTTCCCAGTCTGTGGCTTTTTATTCTCTTGATAGTGCTTTTCACAGAGCAGAAATTTTTAATAGCCTCCAGCTTACCAATTTTTTCTTCATGGATCATACCTTTGATGTTATATCTAAAAGGTCGTTGCCAAAAACAAACAAACAAACAAAAAAAACAACTGTTTGTTGATCTTGTTTCCCTATATATAATCTTATAGAGTGGAGACTTGGTAATCAATACTTTGAATTAGAGTGTGTTCCTTGAATTTGAAGTGCAGTTTATATGTATTCTATATATAATGTATTTTATGTGTAGAAAAGCCTTATTAAGTGTAATGAATCTGAGATACTAATGGGGATATTTGTTATTTTCTTGCACAATCTTTGTAGACTGAAAAATTTTTAGAAAAATCTAACACAGATGATTCTTGTATAGATTAAAATCTTCATTTATTAAATGACCTAAGTATTTCTCTTATGTAAGACAATTCTGGTTATTCTTTTGTTCTCAAATTATAAAAACACATTTTTCCTAAAAATGTTTAATAATTTGGATTTCACATTGATTTGGCTTTATTTGTGATAATAAGATTATTCTTTAGTGAATATTCTTCTGTAGTAAATAAAGTATTATTTAAAGCAGTATTGGGAGAAGACTTTTGGAATGGTGGCATAAGAAGCTCCTTGGACTTTCTTGTTAGTGAAACAACCATGACTTGTAAAAAATTGTTTTAAAACACAGCTATTTAATGTCTCTGGAAATTGTCCTAAGGGTATAGAGCAAACAAAGAAACATTTACTCAAGAAAATCTATTACATTTTGGCAAGAACAGTGAGACTCTGTGGAATTTGAGCCACAATCCCTTCTTTAGTTCTTCCTCTCCTGACTGAGCATGACAGAAACTGTACCCCAAGGCGTTTGCAGCCAATAATGTAGGAGCCCTCTGCCATGCTGCCTTCCCAGGAGGGGAAGGCTATTAACTTTTCTTTTCCCTCCCACTAGCTCTGAATTGCAGATGCTGTATTCCAGGTAAAATTTACTGACTTGTGAGCCTCTTTTCTCTATCTAGCCCCATGTATAGAGTGGAAACTTTACCCTACCTGTGGCAGGCTGACAATCTTGCCCTATCTTTCCCAAAGCATGGAGGTTCCATGGTTGGAGAGCAAGCTGAGAAGAACAGAAGCCACCACCCCTGCCCTGCTTGCTTCTTGTAAAGCAAGTGTATCTCTTGGAGGGAAGTATGTCACTATTTCCGCAGAAGTTCTGCCTAGAGAGAGAGGCAGGCTGTAATAACACAAAGCTCTGATGCTCTTCTCAAGGAAACAGACTCTTTTTGTAACTTGAGTATTTGCAAGTTCAAGCATAAGCATACTGTCAAAAACAAGGTGTGACTGTAGTGATAAGCAATTAAGAGAAGGCTGGTAATTCCATAACTGCGGGAAGCTAAAGTGTAGCCCAGCTAGACATTTACTAGAAAGAACCAGGAAAAGAGAAAGCTAAGAAAAGCCCTCCTGGGACTGTAACAAACCTCAGAGACTGGCCTCACTGACTACCCTTGCAAAGAGGCTTGAATTTAATTGGCTGAGATTGTTGAACAATGTATACCCCAGGACACTGCTGAAAATATTGGAACAGTCATCTGGCAATTAGCGGAACCTAACAACTAGGTATGACAACAAAAGAAGCAGACAGTTTAACAGAGAGATCAAGGAGAGACAGTCAAAGAGAACCAGTGTCATCCTAGGGTGACTGCACATACTCAAGGCGTGCCCTGTGAGGAGCAGTATCAGAGGAGGCTGTATGCTGTTGGGAGAATAGATTCACATATAAGAGTCTAGCCAAGTCACTAAGCAAATAAATAATAACAACAAGTCCTGGAAGGGGTCTGGGATCAGTGTCTAGTGTTGTTATAATCTATTATCCGAAATGCCCAGTTAGCAACAAAAAATTATAAGACATGGAAGAAACAGGAGAGTGTGAAGCATAGACAGAAGAAACAGGCAACAGAAACTGCTTTTGAGAGGACTTAGTAGACAAAGACTTCAAAGCAGCTATTATAAATATGTTCAAAGAACTAAGGGAAACCATGCTTAAATATTACTAAATAGATATAAATTATTACAAAGACCCAAATAGAAATTTTGGAGCTGAAAGTATAATAACTGTAATGAAAAATTTACCCTTGAAGGGCCAAATGTAGATTTGAGCTGACAGAAGAAAGAATCAAAAAAGCTTAAGATAGATCGATAGTGATTATATAAGCTAAAGAATAGAGAGAACCTCTGTGAAGAAAAAGAATGAAGAGCCTTAGAGAAAGGTGGAGGATCATTAAGCACACTAACATTCATATAATGGGTGTATCAGAAAGAGAGAAAGGAGCAGAAAAAAATTTAAGGAAATAATGGCTTTTGATGAAAAACATTAATCTATACATCCAAGAAGCCCAATCAACTCCAAATTGATTATTTATCTGAAGAGATCTATATTCTCTGCATCGTAGTAAACATATTGAAAGCCAGAAACAGAAAGAAAATGTTGAAAATAATGAGAGAAAAAATGACTTATTACTTACAAAGGAACCCCAGTAAGAGCTGACCTCTGACTTCTCATCAGAAACGATGGAAGTCAAAAGATAGTGGGCTAATGTATTCAGAGTGCTGAAAGAAAAAAACAAATACCGTAATGATCAACTAAGAATTTTATAACCAGCAAAATGATCTTTCTAAAATGAATGCAAAATAAAGACATTCCTGGAGAGAAAAACTGAGAGAACAGCAGCCTTGCCTTACAGCAAATTCTAAAGAAAGTTCTTCAGGTTGATAGTGAGTGACCACATACTGGATTTATGAAATACCCAGGATAGGCAAATCTGTAAAGTCAGAAAATATATTAGAGGTTGCCAAGGGCTAGAGGTGAAAGGAGACAATGGAGAGTGGCTTCTGATGGGTATAGGATTTTCTATTGGGGACAGAAAATGTGCTGAAGTTGATTCTGGTGATGGTTGGGTAACTCTGTGAATATAATAAAAACCATTGGATTTTACATTTTAAATGGGTGAATTATATGTGTATTATGTCAGTAAAGCTGTTTGAAAAATTAATATTGATCAATACTATATGAAAACAATGTCCTGGACCCACATTTAAAAAAAATTGTGCTCACTTATTGCTTGGATATGAAAAAATTACATTGACAGGTATTAAATGAGTATTATTTATGTCAGGTTGTATCTATTCACAGGTAGCAAATTATGAGTTATTAAGAACCCCAGGGCAAGTTGCACACTACACAAGCATATGCAGTGGAATTGTCTGAATGAAAAGCTTGGAAATGTTATATTCACTCTTAATACTTCCAAGCTTTTAGTGAAGATGTTATTTCAGAAAGGGCAAAATACAAGTCAGGCTGTATTCAATGAGGTAAACATAACATGCTGTTTGTTTTCCCTTTTTAACTATATGTTCTTTCTCTTTTTTTCCTTTTTCTTTTTCTTTTTTTGAGATGGAGTCTTGCTGTATTGCCCAGCCTGGAGTGCAGTGGTGCAATCTTGGCTCACTGCAACCTCTGCCTCCTGGCCTCAGGTGATCCTCCTCCCTCAGCCTCCAATGTAGCTGGGACTACAGGCGTCTACCACCTTGCCCTACTAATTTTTATATTTTTCATAGAGACAGGGTTTCAGACCAGGCAGGTCTCGAACTCCTGACCTCAGGTGTCCCGCCCCCACCTCAGCCTTCCTGTAGGTTCTTTTTAATATTGGGCAGTAATGAATTACTGCAGACCAGAAAATAATCTAAACTAGATACCATTCTCTAAGCACTTTCACAAGTATCACTTGTTGCTTTGAGAAAAAATCAGAGGTGATGCCAAGTCATAGTGAAGCCCTGTGCCATAATGAGTTGCCAGTCTGTTAACAGTTAAACTACCATGGCAACACTGTCCATCTTAAATGCCCTTTGTATACATGGCTTACAATGGATTTTGTGGAATAAAGGGAACTCAGAAACATTTTAAATTTTTATTTATTTTTAATCAGGCAGCCCTCAGAATCAAGACAGGTTCAGAGCATTCTTGGAACTCAAAAATTTTAAAAGACTGCCCAGGACCTATAGATTGAAGTCACGTCCTCCAAAACCTAGTAGAATGCATTGAAAATAAATATATAAATAAATCCTGCAAAATATACTGGATGCAGCGGAAACAAAGGAGTATAATTCATACAGTGATTTTTGGAAAACAGCAGCCTGCCTTTTGTTTGTTTTTAGAAGCAGCAACTTCCCCCATGATCTTTTTAATGTTTTTTTTTGTTTTTGTTTTTGTTTTTTTGGTGGGGGGGGTTGGTTGTGAGGATAAGTTTGGGAATATATCTAATTGTGGCATTTTGGTAATGAAAAATCGCTAATTTCTTCTTAACTCTTTCAAAGAATAAAAGTTTATTTTATTGTGGAAAATCTACCTAATTGAGAATAAATGTGTAATATAATTTTACTTCTATTATAAATTATTGAAAAGTAGATATTAGCACTTTAATTTTTTATGTTTACTTTGGTTTAAATCAACTGTAAACTGACACTCAGATACTTACTTTGTAAATGTTGCAAAATTTTCATCAAAAAGTAGTTTTCCAGGTTCATCCATGTCCCCACAAAGGACCCAAACTCATCGTTTTTTATGGCTGCATAATATTCCATGGTGTATATGTGCCACATTTTCCCTATCCAGTCTATCGTCGATGGGCATTTGGGTTGGTTCCATGTCTTTGCTATTGTAAACAGTGCTGCAATGAACATTCGTGTACACGTGTCCTTATAGTAGAACGATTTGTAATCCTTTGGATATATACCCAGTAATGGGATTGCTGGGTCAAATGGAATTTCTATTTCTAGGTCCCTGAGGAATCGCCACACTGTCTTCCACAATGGTTGAACCAATTTACACTCCCACCAACAGTGCAAAAGTGTTCCTATTTCTCCACATCCTCTCCAGCATCTGTTGTCTCCAGATTTTTTAATGATCGCCATTCTAACCGGCGTGAGATGGTATCTCAGTGTAGTTTTGATTTGCATTTCTCTGATGACCAGTGATGATGAGCATTTTTTCATATGTTTGTTGGCCTCACGTATGTCTTCTTTTGAGAAGTGTCTGTTCATATCCTTTGCCCACTTTTGAATGGGCTTGTTAGTTTTTTTCTTGTAAATCTGCTTTAGTCCTTTGTAAATTTTGGATATCAGCCCTTTGTCAGATGGGTAAACTGCAAAAATTTTTTCCCAATCTGTTGGTTGCCGATTCACTCTAATGATTGTTTCTTTTGCTGTGCAGAAGCTGTGGAGTTTGATTAGGTCCCATTTGTCTATTTTGGCTTTTGTTGTCAATGCGTTTGGTGTTTTGGTCATGAAGTCCTTGCCTACACCTACGTCCTGAATGGTTTTGCCTAGATTTTCTTCTAGGGTTTTTATGGTGTTAGGTCTTATGTTTAAGTCTTTAATCCATCTGGAGTTAATTTTAGTGTAAGGTGTCAGGAAGGGGTCCAGTTTCTGCTTTCTGCACATGGCTAGCCAGCTTTCCCAACACCATTTATTGAACAGGGAATCCTTTCCCCATTGCTTGTTTTTGTCTGGTTTGTCAAAGATCAGATGGTTGTAGAAAGGTTGTGTTGCCTCCGAGACCTCTGTTCTGTTCCATTGGTCTATATCTCTGTTTTGGTACCAGTAC
>NW_022436941.1:20914282-21034139 GCF_009761245.1 Sapajus apella | reverse complement strand
CCTCTGTTCTGTTCCATTGGTCTATATCTCTGTTTTGGTACCAGTACCATGCTGTTTTGATTACTGTAGCCTTGTAGTATAGCTTGAAGTCCGGTAGTGTGATGCCTCCCTCTTTGTTCTTTTTGCTTAGAATTGATGTGGCTATGCGGGCTCTCTTTGGTTCCATATGAAGTTTTAAGTATCTTTTTCCAGTTCTGTGAAGAAGGTCATTGGTAGCTTGATGGGGATAGTGTTGAGTCTGTAAATTACTTTGGGCAGTATGGCTATTTTCACGATATTCATTCTTCCTAACCATGAACATGGAATGTTTCTCCATCTGTTTGTGTCCTCTCTTATTTCGTTGAGCAGTGGCTTGTAGTTCTCCTTGAAGAGTTCCTTTATGTTCCTTGTTAGTTGTATTCCTAGGTATTTTATTCTCTTTGTGGCAATTGTGAATGGCAGTTCGTTTTGAATTTGGCTCTCTTTAAGTCTGTTATTGGTGTATAGGAATGCATGTGATTTTTGCACATTGATTTTGTATTCTGAGACTTTGCTGAAATTGCTTATCGGTTTCAGGGGACTTTGGGCTGAGACTCTGGGTTCTTCTAGATAAACAATCATGTCGTCTGCAAATAGAGACAATTTGACTTCCTCCTTTCCTAATTGAATACCCTTTATTTCTTTTTCTTGCCTGATTGCTCTGGCTAGAACTTCTAGTACTATATTGAATAGGAGTGGTGAGAGCGGGCATCCTTGTCTGGTGCCAGATTTCAAAAGGAATGCTTCCAGTTTTTGCCCATTCAGTATGATATTGGCAGTTGGTTTGTCGTAAATAGCTTTTATTATTTTGAGATACATTCCATCAATACCTAGCTTATTGAGGGTTTTTAGCATAAAGGGCTGTTGAATTCTGTCAAAGGCCTTCTCTGTATCAATTGAGATAATCATGTGGTTTTTGTCTTTGGCTCTATTTATATGGTGGATTATGTTTATAGACCTGTGTATGTTGAACCAGCCTTGCATCCCCGGGATGAAGCCTACTTGATCATGGTGGATAAGCTTTTTGATGTGCTGTTGCAATCGGCTTGCCAGTACTTTATTGAATATTTTTGCATCTATGTTCACCATGGATATTGACCTGAAGTTTTCTTTTCTTGTTGAGCCTCTGCTGGGTTTTGGAATCAGGATGATGTTGGTCTCATAAAATGATTTGGGAAGAATTCCCTCTTTTTGCATTGTTTGGAATAGTTTCAGAAGGAATGGTACCAGCTCCTCTTTGTATGACTGGTAGAATTTGGCTGTGAGTCCATCTGGACCTGGGCTTTTTTTGGGTGGTCAGCTCTTAATTGCTGCCTCAACTTCAGACCTTGTTATGGGTCTCTTCAGGGTTTCAGCTTCTTCCTGGTTTAGGCTTGGGAGGAGGCAACTGTCAAGGAATTTATCCATTTCTTCCAGGTTTACTAGTTTATGTGCATAGAGTTGTTTGTAATAATCTCTGATGATGGTTTTAATTTCTGTGGAATCTGTGATGATATCCCCTTTATCGTTTTTTATTGCATCAATTTGGTTATTCTCTGTTTTCTTTTTTATTAATCTGGCTAATGGTCAGTCTATTTTGATGATCTTTTCAAAACACCAGCTCCTGGATTTATTGATTTTTTGAAGGGTTTTTTATGTCTGTATCTCCTTCAGTTCTGCTCTGATCTGAACTATTTCTTGTGTTCTGCCAGGTTTTGAGCTTTGTTGATCTTGCTCCTCTAGCTCTTTCAATTTTGACTATGGGGTGTCAATTTTAGATCTCTCCTTGCTTCTCATGTGGGCACTTATTGCTATATATTTTCCTCTAGAGACTGCTTTGAGTGTGTTCCAGAGATTCTGGTATGTTGTGTCTTCATTCTCATTGTTTTTGAAGAACATCTTTATTTCTATTTTCATTTCATTGTTTATCCAGTCAACATTCAAGAGCCAGTTGTTCAATTTCCATGAAGCTGTGCAGTTCTGAGTTAGTTTTTGAATTCTGAGTTCTAACTTGATTGCACTGTGGTCTGAGAGACTGTCTGTTGTGATTTCCGTTCTTTTGCATTTGCTGTGGATTGATTTACTCCCAATTATGTGGTCAATTTTAGAGTAGGTGTGATGTGGTGCTGATAAGAATGTATATTCTGTGGATATTTGGTGGAGAGTTCTGTAAATATCTGTTAGGTTTGCCTGGTCCAGGTCTGAGTTCAAGTCCTGGATATCCTTGTTAATTTTCTTTCTGGCTGATCTGTCTAATATTGACAATGGGGTGTTAAAGTCTCCCACTATAATTGTGTGGGAGTCTAAGTCTCTTTGTAAGTCATTAAGAGCTTGCCTTATGTATCTGGGTGCTCCCGTATTGGGTGTGTGTATATTTAGGATCGTTAGCTCTTCTTGTTGCATTGATCCTTTTACCATTATGTAATGTCCTTCTTTGTCTCTTTTGATCTTTGTTGCTTTAAAGCCTATTTTATCAGATGAGAATTGCAACTCCTGCTTTTTTTGCTCACCATTTGCTTGGTAAATCTTCCTCCATCCCTTTATTTCGAGCCTTTGTGTATCCTTGCATGTGAGACAGGTTTCCTGGAAAGAGCACACCTATGGGTTTTGGCTTTTTATCCAATTTGCCAGTCTGTGTCTTTTGATTGGGGCATTTAGTCCGTTTACATTTAGGGTTAATATTATGTGTGAATTTGATACTGCCATTTTGGTGCCAGCTGGCTGTTTTGCCCATTAGTTGATGTAGATTCTTCATTGTGTCAATGCTCTTTTACCATTGGCATGTTTTTGGAGTGGCTGGTACTGGTTGTTTCTTTATATGTGTAGAGCCTCTTTCAGGAGCTCTTGTAAAGTCAGCCTGGTGGTGACGAAATCTCTGAGTACTTGCTTGTTCGCAAAGGTTTTTATTTTTCCTTCACTTATGAAGCTTAGTTTGGCTGGATAGGAGATTCTGGGTTGAAAGTTCTTTTCTTTAAGGATGTTGAATATTGGCCCCCACTCTCTTCTGGCTTGTAGGGTTTCTGCTGAGAGATCTGCTGTGAGTCTGATGGGCTTCTCTTTATAGGTAACCTGACCTTTCTCTCTGGCTGTCCTTAGTATTTTCTCCTTCATTTCAACCCTGGTGGATCTGACGATTATGTGCCTTGGGGTTGCTCTTCGTGAGGAATATCTTTGTGGTATTCTCTGTATTTCCTGGAGTTGAATATTTGCCTGCCTTGCTAGGTTGGGGAAGTTTTCCTGAATAATATCCTGAAGAGTATTTTCCAGCTTGGATTCGTTATCTTTGTCGCATTCAGGCACACCTATCAAACGTAGATTAGATCGTTTCACATAGTCCCACATTTCTTGGAGACTTTGTTCATTCCTTTTTTCCCTTTTTTCTCTAATCATGCCTTCTTGTTTTATTTCATTGAGTTGATCTTTGACCTCTGATATCCTTTCTTCCGCTTGGTCAATTCAGCTGTTGAAACTTGTGCGTGCTTCGCGAAGTTCTCGTGTTGTGTTTTTCAGCTCCATCAATTCACTTATATTCCTTTCTAATTTGTCCATTCTCATTAGCATTTCGTCAAATCTTTTTTCAAGGTTCTTAGTTTCTTTGCATTGGGTTGGAACATGTTCTTTTAGTTCTCAGAAGTTTCTTTCTACCCACCTCCTGAAGTCTGATTCTGTCATTTCATCACACTCATTCTCCATCCAACCTTGTTCCCTTGCTGGTGAGGAGCTGTGATCCCTTGTAGGAGGAGAGGTGTTCTGGTTTTGCGTGTTTTCATTCTTTTTGCGCTTGTTTCTTCCCATCTTTATGGATTTATCTACCTGTCGTCTTTGTAGTTGCTGACTTTCAGATTGGGTCTCTTGAGTGGACGTTCTGTTTGTTGATGATGAAGTTATTTCTGTTTCTTAGTTTTCCTTTTAACAGTCTGGCCCCTCTGCTGTAGGACTGCTGAGGTCCACTCTAGGCTCTGCTTGCCTGGGGATTGCCTGCAGCAGCTGCAGAACAGTACGGGTTGCTACCAGTTTCTTCTTCTGCTATCTTTGTCCCAGAAGGATACCCGCCAAATGTCAGTCTGATCTCTCTTTTATGAGGTGACTCTTTCTATATATAGGGGTCAAGGAGCTGCTTGAGGAGACAGTCTGTCCTTTATAGGAGCTCAGGTGCTGAGCTATGAGCTCTGTTGTTCATTCAGAGCTGCTGGGCAGGTACCTTTAGGTCTGCTGCAGCAGAACTCATAAACTGCTTTTTGTTCCCAGGTGCTCTGTCCCAGGGGGTTAGGGCTTTATTTATGAATTTCCGTTGTGCTGCTGCCTTTTTTTTTCTCAGTGCTGCCCTGTCCAGCAAGGAGGCAACCTGGTCACAGTCTACCTGCAGAGGCTTTGCTGAGCTGCTGTGGGCTCCGCTCAGCTGCCGTGTGAACTTCCCTGCCGTCTTGTTTATATGGGTGTAGTTAGAACTGCCTTGGCAATGGTGGCCCGCCTCTGTATTGGTGGACTCTCTCTGTAATGGCAGGTTGCCTTGACAATGACAGCAGCCTCAGCAATGACGGGTTGCCTTGGCAACGGCGGGCTGCCTCAGCACCTCAGCAGTGGCAGACTACCTCCGTAGTGGTGGAGTGCCTTGGTAATGGCAGACGCCCTTCCCCCACAGAGCTGGACTGTCCCGGGTTCAGCTACACTTGCTGTGAATCTCTCCATCCAGAGAGTTTCTGATTGCTGTTCTTTTGTGGGGATGGGACCAGCCGAGCCTGATCACCTGGCTTCCTGCCTCAGAGCCTTTTTTTTCATTTTTAGTTGAACAGTCGACTCTATCCCAGTTGCCTGTTGAAAGGGCGCCGGGATCTGTGTGATTTCCCATGCAGCAACTCACTGTTCCGGTTTAAACAGCGGTGCTGAGATTCTTGGCGCTCTTTTTGCCCAGAAATCTCCTGGACTGGCTCCCTGTTCAGTCCCCTCTTTAATCAGATGAATGGGCGACTTCCCGGGTCTCCAATCGCCAGCCAAAAGGGCACCCGGACCAGTTTATTTTGTATGGAGAACTGCTGGCTGGGGCACCGACAAAGCAGCTGCATAGACCAAAAGAACCGCGTCGGCCAAAACAGCTGCGCTGGTGACTCGTGGGGCTCCTCCGCCTGGGAATCTCCTGGTCCGTGGGCAATAAAAATGCGGCATCCACTCACCCTCTGCGCTTTCATTAGGAGCTGCCACTCCAAGCTGTTCCTAAACGGCCATCTTGGATCTTCCTCCCTTTTCTATCTTTAGAGAAGAAAAGGGGTTTTAGTTATTTAATTTAAAATAGATATTGTACTACGGCAATATACATTTTTATTATTTTATTGACCTGACGTTCAGCACACTGTCTTTTTATAGCTATAAATAGCTCTGTTGCACATGCACCAGGAAGGATGTCCAGTTGCAATTTTAACAGATTAACTGGGTTGCTTCATAAATTAATTAGGTACATATACATATCAGCACATATGCCTTGAAACCTCAAGATTTATTTTTTTAAAAAACTTTTATAATTTGCCATAATTTATCTCTAGCAACATGATGACTGCATATTGTTTTAACTCTGTACTTTTTAGTCGATTTCAAATTTTTGTTCATTATAAATAAGAAGAAAAAATATCCATGCTGACATTATTTTTTTGCAAGTTTAAGCCAAAAGATGTACACTGAGAAAGTTTAAGGCATTATCAAATAGCTCCCAGAGCTTTTAATTTATCCTCCATGCACCAGTGAAAATGCATTTTCTGATGCATTGCCTTTGATAGCACTGATAACTCTCATACTTTTCATTTTATTACAGCTATTTTTTATTATCCAATAATAAATACTCAGAGAAAATAATACAGAAAAGTGTGAGTAAAGAGTGGAATTATTTTTCCCTGTATACCCACTCTAGGCCTCAGTCCTCAGACTTAATTTGTACCACTTTTAATTATTTCTTCAAGTTGTTCTGGCGGTACCTATATAACTCTACCTAATATGATCATTGCTTTATTTCTTGATTTGTCAAAGAAAAAAACACTATTTTTTGATTCCATACTTTGAAATATGAAGAATTAACTTATTTATACTAGTTACATCTTTATTCTACTAATTGTATCATATTATATTTAGGTCTTTTATGAGTTTAAATATCTTTAAACCTCCATTTTTTTCTTTTGTGCTCTCTAACTTCCCTTCCAATTTTTTTTCTCCCACAGGTAAACCAGTTTCCTTTTAAAACATTTTTTTTTCCCATTTATTTATTTTATTGCATTTTAGGTTTTGGGGTACATGTGAAGAACATGTAAGATTGTTGCATAGGTACACACGTGACAGTGTGATTTGCTGCGTTCCTCCCCATCACCTACATCTGGCATCTCTCCCCTTGCTATCTCTCCCCAGCTCCCCACCCCCACCTTCCCTCCCCTATTTCCCCCCAGCTGACCCCAGTGTGTAGTGCTTCCCTCCCTGTGTCCATGTGTTCTCATTGTTCAACACCCGCCTGTGAGTGAGAACATGCGGTGTTTGATCTTTAAACCCCACAACTCTTTTTTAAAGGCTCGTTTTGCAAAACCAGTATATCCAGGACAAACTCTACAAACTGAGATGTGGAAGGAAGGAAACAGAATTCATTTTCAAACCAAGGTATGAATTTTGTTTTGCCACTGTCTCACATGCTTTATCTTTGTGTTCCATCTTAGCGTTTTTTTTTTTCTTTTTTTTTTTTTGGTTAGTATTATGGATTTGAGACAAAACCTAGAAAGTTTCTTTTTAAGTAATGGGAAATTTTAATTAAAAATAAGAAAAATCTTCTCTGGTGTTTTCAAAAATTTTTATTTATCAGGCAACACCTAAAAAAAATAAAATAGAAGTGTTTTGCACCTTGTGTTTTATTTTCTCTTTTCTTTTCAACTAAATTGGTACTTATCTATGTAGCAGTGGCCCAGTTATTATGAAAACTCAACCAACCATGTCTTTTTGGCTCAGCCAGTCAACCAAATCATTGTCAAAAATAGCATCTTAAAAAATTTAGGCCAGGCATGATGGCTTACACCTGTAATTCCAGCACTTTGGGAGGCCAAGTTTGGGGAAGCACAAGGTCAGGAGTTTGAGACCAGCCTGGCCAATATGGTGAAACCTTGTTTCTACTAAAAATACAAAAAAATTAGCTGGGCGTGGTGGTGCATGCCTGTAGTCCCAGCTACTCGAGAGGCTAAGGCAGGAGAATTGCTTGAACCTGGGAGGCAGAGGTTGCAGTGAGCTGAGGTCACACCACTGCACTCCAAGCCTGTAAACAAAGTGAGACTCTAAAAAAAAAAAAAAAAAAAAAGAAAGAATAACTTAAAAAAAAAAATTAAAGGCATTGTACAGATACACAATGAAAACATGACAGCAATCTATTTGACTCATTAACGAAGGATCTTGCAATATGATAAAACATGTTCAAAAGACAAGTAGAACAACCGTTTATATGGTCCAACACAAAAGGTGTTCTAAAATAATTTTGCAAAGTTAGGGACAAAAATAGTTAATATCCTACAGGATAGTAAAATCTTACCCTTTATGATTTTTCTCTGGACAGATATCATATGCATCTTTATTATACAAAAATCCACAAATTAACAAGTTTTATCACAGAGTCCTGGCCTAACGAACAGTAAATGACAAGCCACATAAAGGTATATCTCTCTATAGAGTGAGGTTTTTGGGGTAAGGCTGTTAGCAGTGCTCCAGTAAAATACTAAAAGGACATGTAATCATTGTTTTATTTGCAAATAATTAAAAGACAGTTTTTGTCAACACAGTTGACCAGGCTAATACATTTTGGCCTGATCATTTCATGCTATATGGAGCGTTTTAAACAACTCCAACAATAATAGCAACAGCTTCCACTTACTGAGAACTTGTAAACTGGCAATAGTATTTGCTTTAATATGCGTAATAAATCTGCACGTAAATATAAGAAAATCTAGGTTCCAAAGAAAATCTAATCTAGGTGTCCAAGATAACTTGCTCATAGTCACACAGCAAGTGCCTGAGCTCGGATAGAAACCCAATCAGCATGGCTTCAGGGCTTTGATCCCAGGCCCTAAATGTCTTTTCTGTATCGTGTTTTCTTTCACAAATAGATAACTTTGCAAAATTCTTCTTACGTGGTTGCCTTACTCCTAATTCCTTTCTGCTGGTTGCAATATCATTTTCCTGCTTAATCTGTACATATTGTTTATTTTACTTCTCAAATTCCTCCTGTCCCTTAGGCTTAAGTTCAAGCTCCACTTTCTCTTAGAGGCAGGCTCTTACTACTACTCCCTGCTTTCCTACCCATGCATACGTTCACATTGGTCTCTGAAAGCCTCTGCAGCTAATATATGTGCCACATACTTTGGCGCCTTCTCATTTGCTGATTTGTTTTGTATGACTAAGCTTTGCTTTTTGATTAAGATTATGAACTCTAAGAGTGTTGAGGACCATGACTATATTACAGGTAAATTTATTTTCCTGCGATTCTGGTGACGAGTAGTATGTAAATAATTTCTATGGATACAAACTTGAAGGGCTGAGAAGTGATTAAATGTCTGCATATAATATATTCTTGCCATTTTGTTAAATTCTAAGTGTGCCATCTTATTTTTCCAGCATATTTGCTATATTTTTCCTCAGAGCTTATAGATATGTTTTTCTATTAGTTTTAGTACTCCTTCTCTCCCTTCCTCCTTTTCTTTCTCCCTTCCTTCCTCCATTCCTCCTTTCCTTTCTAAAGATACAAGAAACATTTTAAGCCAGTGTTTTAAAATGATTTGCTTGACTTGGTAACAAAGTAATTTACTAAAGTGCATTTTGTCCATTAATTATATCTTTCCATGCTTTTCAATGTATATAATTTGAAGTCAAATGAACAAATTACTTGAAAGATCTTTTTTTTTTTCTCGAAAATATGATGGATGTAGTCAAGAGAATGATCTTGATTGTTAAAAATCAAAGTTTTAATAAATGCTACCTTAAACTTTAGAAATTTATCCTATACATTTGTAGCAATATCATAATTTGTATGAAAGAATAGCCATTGGAATAATTTCAAATGAAGGATTAGGAATTTGAATTTGAGTTCCTTTAATGACTATTTTGATCAAAGCCTATTTAGGCATTTAATTTATGCTGTGTATACTTCTTCTTGAAATAAGACCTGGAATTACTACTTAAAAACACTATTACTGTTTGTTCCTAGCCAATTTTATTCTATATTAGCAGAAAAAATGTACTTTGAGTATCACTACCTCATGTGGCTATTGTTCTATGCTTTTACTATTTATAAGGATTCAGCATTGACTGAATTCTATTTGTAAGAGTTCATCTCCTGACTACCCTCCTGCAAAGCAAACGAACAAACACACAAACAAACAAACAAACAAGCCCAAAATACCAAGGCCCAGGCTCTATCCCAGCCTATTTACATTGGAATTTTGGGAGATGGGACTTCATTCTCATATATACATATGTATGTGTGTGTGTATGTGTGTGTGTGTGTGTGTGTGTGTGTGTGTGTATATATATACATATATATACACACACACACACACATACACACACACATACATATGTATATATGAGAGCTCCAATTGATTCTGAAGCCAGGGCTAGTATTAGTTGTATTAAATCAGAAAGCCTTTGTGTTTATTCATCTTGAGCCTTTTATTTGGCTTATTATATTCTTTTTCATACTAGGCAAACATAAATTTCTTTTAAATATACTGTTTCACAGTGAAATTGCACTTCCATTGTAATTCAGAGTAAACTTTTTTTTTCCCTTCTCCTTCTAAGGTCCAAGGAACTGGAGATGTTGTCCTTTCAAATGCTTATGTGGATCTTGCACCAACATCTGATATTTCAGCTAAGACACTCTCTGAAGTAGGTTATAAAAATTAGTATCCAAGCCACTTTCTCATTAAGAATTTCAGTTAAGGTGAAGGTGACTTTAAGAATGGTTAGGCTACTTTAGAAAATTAACAAGCATGAAACTATTCTTAATTTTTGAAGCAAAAGACATTGATTCAGAACTACTTGGAATAAAAGGAATACTCTGGCAATTTGTTTTGCAGGATTCTGGGATATATTTCAAGAGAACATAATTTTCTAGTTTTAGAGTAAATAGATCAGTTGTTTAATCAGAATCTTAAGCAAACAACATTTTGGAGAAAAGTAGATTAAAAACTTGAATATCTTGTACTTTTTCTTGATTTAAAGATTTGTATAAAGCTTTATATGCAAATATGTAAACCAATAGTGTATATAACTTATTAAAACATTGTATTATTCTTTATTAGCATGCTGAGACTGTTGATAAAAATGTTTATATTCTATCTCTGAAATATTAACTTTGTAATGTTGAGGTTTTCATACCCATGATCTTTAATTGTCTATCATAAACCACATAGGTGACTGAAAATTAAAGTCCCTTCAGAATAATCTAAGGAAAAAACTTTGGCTGGACTCAGTGGCTCATGCCTGTAATCCCAGCCCTCTGGGAGGCTGAAGTGGACAGATCACTTGAGGTCAGGAGTTCAAGACAGCCTGGCAAACATGATGAAACCCAGTCTCTACTAAAAATACAAAAATTAGCCAGGTTTGGTGGCAGGCTCCTGTAATCCCAGCTATGCAAGAAGCTATGGCAGGAGAATTGCCTGAACCCAGGAGGTGGAGGTTACAGTGAGCCGAGATTGTGCACTCCAGCTTGGGCAGCAAAACAAGACTCCATCTCAAAAAGAAAAAAAAACAAAAACCCAAAACTTAAGAAGTTTTAGAGTTGTAAAGAAATTCAGACTTCATGTAATTTAGTCCCATTTTATAAATAAAAAAATAAGACCATAGAAGTTGATTAGTTTGATCAGAATCTCCCTGAAGTTAGCTGAAACATAGGTTGGCCAGTTCCTATTTTTCTTTTAAAATACAATTTCTGAATTTTAATAAAAGTGAAATCCTCTTATTAAGAGGACTGAGGTTCTGAGTGACATATATAAATATAAAGAAAGTATAAAAGACACATTGTTTGAAAAAACTGTAACTGCGGAGTTTTAAAAAAATCACATTTTTTCACATATAATTTGTAATCACTTTTGTCCTTGAATTATTTTTAAAGAACTTAAAAAAATTTTTCTTGTTGTTAGGGTGGGGAGCTTCAGAGTACCCTTGTGTTTGAGGAAATAGGACGCCACCTAAAGAATATTGGGCATGAGGTGGTGAAGAAAGTAAATGCTGTATTTGAGTGGCATATAACTAAAGGCGGAAGCATTGGAGCTAAGTGGAGTAAGTTATAGCTGTGATTTTATTATTTTCTAAGTTGACTCTTAGTTAATAAAGTATCGTTTTAACAATTAAAGACCTTTGAAGGTAGGTAAGTCTTACCTTTTCAGGTAAGTTGTTTTTTCCACCACGTGGGAATGAACAGGTTTGGGAATGCCCAAAGGTGTGTGTGTGTCTGTGTATGTGTGTGTACAATATAGGGAATCAACTGAAATGAAAATACCTGCTTTTAAGATTTCATCATAATCCTTGAAAGTAGTTTAAACAGCCATCTTGGCTATATGCACCTTTATCTATCTAATCTTCAGCTTCTTAACCATAAGGCAAATTGATCAAGTCAAAATGAAGTATTTTTAAGTCATTATATTTGACAGTTATAAAATTATTTTCTTCATATCAAAACAGTAGTTTGGAGTATCTTAATTATCAGTATAAAATTGCTATTTTCTTGCTATATACAGATTGTAGTCAAAGGTACTTGTTTTAGTCTAGGGAAATTATCTATTAGAGTTCTGTGCACTCAGTATAAAACATCTTGCTGCAGAAAGAAAGCAGTCATATTTCTTTTTCACTAATGTGGAGGTCCAAATGGACCCTGGTACCATTTTGTAAAGAAAGAGAAATTAGAGGATAAAAAGAACCAAGAAAAAATATTGTATCAGATCTTTTGTGTCTGCTGTATAACTCACATCCTTAATCATGGCACAAACTTTTATTTGTAGAGTATTCTAAAATAATAGGATATTCCTCATTTTAGAAAATAAAGGAAATATACCTTTATTTTCCTAGAGATTCTTCAATTAGTTTGTAAAGATGAAAATGGATAGGAGATAGAGAAATAAGTCTCTGAATTCCCTTTGAACAGAGTCTGTTGCTTGCCACAGTTTTCTTACTGTATTTTAGTGATTTATAATTGTATATTTTCTCTCATTTGACCTTGGGCTTAACCCTGAGAAAGGGCTGCAGTTTGTCTATTTCTAGCTTCTAATATGGTCAATAATACATAATAACTAGCCTGACTCTGTACATGTTGAATGAGTGCTAAAAGTCATGTAGAAAGCATAGTTTTAGAAAATAGTATGGCTGCCTTTTTCTGAAATTGATACTGTACCTTCTCTTAAAACAATATGTTTGTTGTATGGATTGTGATGTTATTTTTTATTTAGTATGAGTGAAATATGTAAGTGTAATATGATACCAATGAAATATTTAATAAGTAACTGACATATTTTATAGTATTTATTGCTATTAATTTCTAAAACTAGCCAGAAGTTGTTGTAGTAAACCCTTTGAAAACTATTTTGTTGTTTTAAGCAACAGTAAAAATGCAGAGAAAATGAAAGATGACATAAAGGCATAAGAAAGATAAAGAATCAGAGGATTTATGTGGCCTACAGTACAGCCTCCTTCTGAAAATTAAAACACAGTTACTCTTATCTGAAACTCCAGAAACCAAAACGCTCTATAAATGAACAGTTTTTTTTCTCATAACTGCTGGTGAAGCCTGACTTGAACTTACATGATGCTGTCGATTGTCTTTAACTCACCTAGTGTGAGTTAGTCAAGTATAGAAGTAATATACTTGTTTATAGAGTGTTGCATCATTGGGGCCCTTTTATAATATGCAATACATGTTTTATGCATTATATTTCCTTCCTAAAATCTGATTCCCAATTTCAAAACCCAGCCTGAAGCAATTCATTCAGATAAGGAATTGTGGACCTGTACATGTATATTAATAATTCTTATAGAACACAAGTGATAAGAGACATGGAAAAGGGTGCTCTCCTTTCAGAGAATGGGAGGATTGTGTCATTCAGTAAACATTTGAGTATGTGTCAAGTTCTCTGCTAGGTGGAGACTACAAATATGAATAGACAGGATGCCTTTTTAAAAAAATCCATAGGAATAATTATTTAGAGGCAATGTGTCAGGAAAGCTGAAAGCTGAAATACTGGGGTTGAGGAAACAAAGGTTGTTGCATTGCAGAGTAAGGGGAAGGAAGACCTCAATTAAGGAAATGGTAATAAAGGACAGGAGAGGGCCTATGTAGAACTATTGCTAAGATTGAATTGACTAATTTAGCTACTGATTATGTCTAAAAAACAACAGGAACGAGAGAGGCAAAACTAATGCTGTGGTTTTGAGCACGTGTGCTTGAGGATGTTGGCTCCATTACTAGAAGTAAGAAACAGGTAGAGGAGGGAGGTTTGGGAGAGAAGATGATTAAGTTGTGACCAAAACTGTAGCCAACCAAGATCTGGACTAGATTGTGGGGACTGTGGACCTGGAATTTAGGAGTAACTTCATAGCTGGAGGCAGAGAGTTGGAAACCATATTTGAGGAATTAGTAGTTGGAATTAAGAACGTTAGCTTCAGCACCTTGCTTCATGACATGCAGGAAGAAAATAGAAGGAAAATCTTTGCTGGTCCTGAAGGATTATCTGCTTTTCCTGTTCACTTTATGGAATAGTGGTTCTAATATTTCCATTTGTCTGTAAACAAGGTGAATATCATAGAATTTGGCCCACAGGTTTTAAATATGTAATTTATTGGTATTCTAGACACAGACAGTCCTATACTTTCAAATAGGAATCTATTGTCTGTATGTATCCAATACCTGTAAAATAATATTACTGAAACTTTTTACAAAGATTTATTTCCATGTGCTAAATACAATGTTGCTGAGCAAAATCTGTTTTATTTTCTTTAGGATGATAGTTTAAGCTGTGTTTGTCATTGAGCAGTTTGGTTGTTATCCTTCTGTATTTAAATTTGGTTTCCTTTCACATATTTGTAATCTTTTCCATTATAGGAACATAAGTGGAATTTACAGTTAGATAGCAAGGTAGTACAAATACTATGGATTTTTGTTTGAATATTATTTGTTAAATAATAAAATAAGCCGAGTTTAAATATATGTATATATATACTATAATTGCATAGAATTAAGTCTGCATATCTGGACTAAATCCAAGCCTCCATTATGTACTGTATATGTACTATAGGATGATGTGACTGGATGAAGATGTTCTTTAAATATTAGAGCTTAGCTATTTTGAATCCTAGACATTTGCCACAATATATAAGAATATACAGAGGTTTGAGAGCTGGCATTCTTTTGATACCAGAATTATTAATTCTTGAGGATACCATGTGATTATTAAAACCTGTGAGCTCCTGGGTTGATGCTCATCTAGCAGTCAAACCAGATTGCCGCTTAGGTCTCTCAACTTGGATGTAAACTAAATCTCAAGGGTGTTGGTTCCAAATTTTGGATTTGGATTGAAATGAGCGTCTCATTCATTTATAGAAAAGCCCTGAAAGATATTATTTGGAAAGAAATATGTTGTCCATTTAGGAATGGGGTCCTGTTTGTTGGAGACATATGTGCCTCAGGGTCACTCTCTATTCCCTAAGCAACACTGACTGCTTCTTCTCTTCCAGGAGCAGCTCCTGGCTGCATGCTCATGTACATTTATCTTCAAAAGTACACACGAATGCACAACATTATTTAAAACAATTCTGACTTTCTATCTTCTGTGTGTTATTCATCTTAGTAACGTCATTTTGTAATTTTTTTGTTTGAAACAATTTCAGAATTATGGAAAAGTTGCAAAAATGCTACAGAGAACTTTTGTCTGTCTTTCATCCAGTTTTGTCAAATTGTTAAAATTTGATCTCATCTTCTTTACTAATTTTTTCCTTCATATGCGTTTTTTTCTTCTGAAGCATTTAAGAGTAACTTGCAGACATGATGTCCCTTTATGCCTAAGAGACTATTCTAGTAGCATTTTCTGAGAACAAAGACATTCTCTTAACTAGTCACACAACAATGATCAATATCAGGAGATAAACATTGATACAGTATATTAGCTAATCCACTGTTCTTGTTACTATTTCAACATTGTCCCAATAATATCCTTTATAGCGAACATTGTCCCAATAATATCCTTTATTATTAAAATGAAGAAAGAAGAGAATTGATCGGGGTCCGATCTGGGATTGTACATTACATTTGGTTCTTAGATCTGTAGTCTGCTTTAATTTGGAGAAGTTCCTCAGTCTTTGCTTTTCCTGATTTTGAGATATTTGAAGACTGCAGACCGCAGACCAATTATTTTATAGCATGTTTCTTGGTTTGTTTTTAGTTGATTTTTTTATGACTAGTTTTAGTTTATGAACTTTTGGCAGAATAACACAAAAGTAGTATGCTCTTGGTGTGACTTTTTTAACCTTAATTTTTAACCTGAGGTTTTTTATTTGTGTTTGTTACTATTAATATATATTGTATATATATTTTTGGAGGGTAGATATCCTTCTTTCATGTGCTTTTCCATGTAATAAATAATTCCTAAGTACTTTCTCGTCAAGGAAGTATAGGGGATACAAAGACAAAACATGTTTGTGCCGGCAAAGACCTTCTAATGTTAAGGGAAGGAGGCATAAACAAAAACGGTTCCTTCTTTCTCCTGTAGTAGCCCTTTGTGGTTTGTAAAGTATATATCCTAATAAGATCCTCAGGGGTCTCCAAGTTTTCAAATGTCATATTCTCATTTCAAATGCCAAGTTACCTCACCCCTTCCTCATTAAATGCTGTAAAGTATGACTGAAATTGTTATGGACTCTTTCAGAAACTTAATTACATAAATACAGAGCTAAAAATCAACAGTAAGATGGCTATAATGAATTCTGCCACTAAGAGAAAATGAATACAATCTATTTCTTCACTTCTGCAATAAGATTAGGTGTGATCTTACAGGTGTCTATAAACTCAAGGTGATGGTGGTGGTTGGAGACCATGACCTGAGCCACTACAGAATTTGAAGTTCCACTTCTTCACCTCAAATTTCTGTTTTCTTGTATTTCTGTATTTTGCTTTTTTCTAAATGACAAATAATATATAATCGATAGATAGAGTAAGTGTAGAATAAATGTCATATTAACTTGGAAACTATTTTACTTGGTTTATTTTACCCTCATTTTGTGGAGAGAAAAAGATACACATTGGTTTCTTCCTATTTTTTCCAGCTATTGACTTGAAAAGTGGCTCTGGAAAAGTGTACCAAGGCCCTGCAAAAGGTGCTGCTGATACAACAATCATACTTTCAGATGAAGATTTCATGGAGGTGGTTCTGGGCAGGCTTGACCCTCAGAAGGTAATGTTCTCAAATGTTCATTTATTCATTGTTTTATTGTTTCCTCTTTGACAATTGCACTTTTTGAGCTGACTCCTAAATTCTGATTTATAAGACAGGTTTCTTAGAACTCTGAAGATCACACAGTTAATACTGATATTCTGGTTGACAGGTCATATATTTCTTTTTTAATGGGGTTTCAGCTGACACTTTTTAAGACTGATTCTTTTTGAGGGGGCGGTGAAATTTCTCTTCAGGATGCAGTATAATAATGTAGAACCCACATCTAGATTTTTAAATAACATTCTGTTGTGTGTTCAAAGGTGAAAACCACATATTAGTAGATACTACATAAAATTAGACACTCCCAATATATAAAATTAAGAAATCATTGAATATTGAAAATAGAAGAATATTTTAACGTAATAGCCAATGTCTTACTTAAGGTGAATCTTAGAGGCATTTAAGTGGAAAATCATGATTAAGACAAGAGTGCCTTCTGTGACCATTGTTCAGTTAATATTATTCTGAAACTTTTGGCCATTCCACAAATATACAAAATTAAAGTAAATATACAAAATTTTATCAACTAAAGTAATTGATGTGACAATTAGAATGGAGGAGAAAAATTTATTTTCATTTTGTGATTATGTAGCTGGAAATCCCAAGAGAACAAACTTTTTGATTTTTAGAATGAAGGCGTTCAAACAAGTGGATGAGTACAGTTATTAAAAAATAGCTTTCGCATAGAAGTAATTTGAATAAATGAGGAAACATTTAGTTTTCTTGTGTAGAAAAACTAAAAGGAATTGTAAGTAATATAGTAGGTAAAAAGTAGTCTTTGGCATCCAATAAAATCTAAATTTGAATCTTGGCCCTATCACTTCATCTGGAAGCTTTAATTTTCTCATTTGTAAAATAAGTATAATAATTGTAATGTTTACAAAGCCTTGTTGTAAGAACTAAGCCCAATAATATGTATGAAGAGCTAGTATAGTGCTTGGCAATGCAGTGAACCCTCTGTTAATTTCTTTCCAGGAATTTATTTAGTACCTACTCTGATTCAGGTTGTACGTATTGGCTGAATTATCACAAAACCCTACTGTATAGAACTTCGTTTTAGTGTACTAATGCAAAGGAAATAAAATCTCAAGTTAGAGAAAAATAAGGCAGAATAAGAGTGTTAGAGCAATAACTGACAAACTTTTTCTGCAGAGGGTTACATAGTAAATATTTTTGGCTTTGTGGGCAAGATGGTCTCTCTGTTGCAGCTCTTCAGCTTTGCCATTGTAGACTTAAAGTAGCCATAGAGAATATGTAAACAATGGAGTGTGACTGTGTTCCAGTAAAACTTTATTTACAGAAACAGACAGCTGAGTAGATCCGGTTCTCTGGCTGTTTTTTGTCAACCCTTGAGTTAGAGTGTGACAGAACAGGGGAACTATTTTAAACAGGGTTGTTTAAAGTCCTGATGGGGGTTTTCTAAGATACCTGAAATGCCTGCTAGAGACTTGAACAGAGTACCAGAATGAGTCATCAGGCTAAGGAAACAGCTAGTACAAAGACCACCGCCGGAGGAACTTGGCTCCACTTAGCCTTCTCTGAGCTCGGTAGTGATAGAACCAACCCTTGATTTAACCACTCTAGTGGGAAATTTCACCAGCGTGTCAAACTTACTGTGACCCAAATAGAACTTGTGATTTATTTTTCTCTCCCAATCTCTTCCTTCTCACTCAGTGGCACCATCATCTGTCTACCCAAATTAATAAGCCCAGACATGTAAAAATTATCTTAGATTCCTTCTGCCCTTCTGTATCCTTTTCATCCTCACTTCTCTCTGACCTTTCTCCATAATATATCTTGAATTCATCTTCTCTTCCTCTCTAGGGATATCACCGTGATCCTAGCCTGTGTTATCTCTCACCTGTCTTACTTCTTCCAGGCTTGTCTCTCTCATTCAGTCTGTTGTTCTCCACCCAGGAGCCAGAGTAGTCCTTTAAAAATGTAAATCAGATTATTTATGTATGTTAGTCATTTCTACTACTGTCATTAATTGCTGGTTCATATTTATCATCCCACTTGATAAAATCTCCAAGATTTCATTTTGCAAGTGTATAAAATCCAAGCTACCTAGTACCATGCTGTATGTGATGTTTCTTTACCTTGCTCATTTTTCTGGCTTCATCCCATGCCACATGCCTCATCACCTGCAATGGTAATTCTAGTTATTTTGTCCTTCCTGTCAGTTCCTTCCCATCAGCTTTTACTCCTTCAATGTCTATGCATTTGCTTTTGCTGGAATTCCTCCTCCTAGCTGTTTGCATGGCTGGCTTCATTTCATCCAAAGTAGTTTCTTCCTGTTATATTCTAATAGCTTCCTGTTTTCTCTTTCATTGTGTTTATAACAGGCTTTAATTATTTGTTTACATTTTACTTTTTGACTCCCCTAGTTTAATGTTAGCTCTGTGAGAACAGGGACAGATATTCAGCCTAGCCTAGAATGTTGCCTAGTATACTGTAGACATTCAGTTAATGCTTGGGTAAATTAAAGCAAATATAGAAGTAAGGAATGAAAGCTCAATAACAGTAGATTAGGCTACATGGAAATTAGAAACTTCTGCCTGTCAGACTCTATAGTATATTTCCATAAATCAAGGGAAAAAATAAAATGATGATATATAGTATATTGATATTATTAATATATAAAAAATTCTTGAAGCACTACAACCTCAATAGAAAAAGTGAACAAAATATATGGAACAGTAATTAATGACATGAATAGAAATGACTAACAAACAAGAGAAAAAACATTTTTCCCAGTATCCAAAAATGCAAATTAAAGCATGTTATTTTTGCCTCATATTTTCAAAGTGTAAGAAAATACTATTTTTATGGTTGGGATAAGATAATTCACATGCAGCTGGAGGGAATATAAAATTGCTATAGGCTAGGCACAGTGTCTCATGCCTGTAATTCCAGCACTTTGGGAAGCCAAGGCCAGAGGATTGCTTGAGTCCAGGAGTTTGAGCTTAGGCAACATAGGGAGACCCTGTCTCTACAAAAAGGAAAAAAAAAAAAAATTAAATTAGCCAGGTGTGGTGGTACACACTTGTAGTCCCAGCTACCTGGGAGGTTGAGGTGGGAGGATCACTTGAGCCCAGGAGGTTTAGGCTGCAGTGAGCTGTGATCATGCTACTGTACTGTAGCCTGCGTGACAGAACAAGACCCTGTCTCGGTCAATCAGTTAATAGTTGGTATAGTCTTTCTGGAAAGCACAGTGCTTCCAGACCTTCTTCCTTTGTGGCAGTTTATAGTCTTACTACTTTTTGCTTGGCACTCCTAGGCCAAACCATCTACCCAACAGTTTCATTTATAAAGCAGTTTGAAACAATTAGTTTTTTTGTGTTTGACCATAATAACTGTATTTTCCTCCAAAATTTACAGTATTCCACAGTGCCCTGAGAGTTTGCTGTGATGTCAGGTGCATGGCAGAGAAGAGTTGGGAAACTGGCAATATGGATGTATGGTTAAGAACTTTAAGAAATAGGAAAATAGATAGAAGGAAAGAGTTATGTACAAAATTCTTATCAAAAATAACTATCAAAAATTGATATTTTTACTGAAAGTAATTAGGTATTCTTGTTTTAGGTTGTAAATCCGTTTCAGAGTAGCACTTGGCAGGCTGGTCTAAGGATCTAAGTATTGATTCCTTCCCTGCATGAGTTGCAGACCATTGTTTTGTTTGCTTGTTTGTTTTTGTAACTGCATAGTGAAAAAAATCTTAGTTTTGAAATCCTGGTCTCTTGTTTGAATGCATTTGATTATGACTGAATGAGCTCTGTCTCAGTATTTCTGAAATAAAAAGTTGTTGCCTTTTCGCCAGTTCACGAGCGTTTGCTTCTGAGACTAAGTGCTCCTAGTTAACAAGTATTGTTAACAAGCGTTGCTGAGTTTAAGCCCTGGCCCTACTTCTTGCTGGCTCTGTAGACTTGAGCAGATTATTTAATAAGCTCTCTGAAATTCATTTTCTTGTATGTCAACTGGGGTAAGAACTACTGATGTGCCCACTTCAAATTGACAGCTGTGATTCTTAAGTGAGATTATATTTGTGGAGCTGCTTTGTAATACTAAGTGTATATAGATACCACTATTTTCTCCATTTAGCTAGAAATCTAGAGGCTTTTTCACTTCATATTTTATGTAAGCTATAAAAACTTGTGGTTTATTACTTTTACTGGTAGGGAATTTGCACTGAAGGAGAATTTAAGCAACTTGCACAAATTTCTGTATCAGGTTAGCTACAGAAGTAGTATAGGAACCCTTCGTTTTTTAACACACCAGCTTTTGCTTGGTAATAATGATGAATTAAGACTCCCTACCACATGTTGAACTACTAAGCTAAGCAGTGTAAAGATAATTTTAGTTAACTCACACAATAGAGTTGTGTTATATAGGTGCTGTTGTCATGCCTTTTATAGATGAGAAGATTGAGGCTCAGAGAGGCTAAGTATTCTAAGCATTTGCTCCAGCTCACCTTGCTATTAAGGGGCAAAGCCTGGATTTTAACTTAGGCATTCTGAAGCTGTAGCTGTGATCTGTTTACTGTTGTGTTATATTCTTTAATTTGTCATTACATGGCTTTCTAGTGCATGAAAATGTAAATATTTTAAATCTGCTTTTAAAAGTTCAGAATTGAATATTATGAGGAATACAGTATAGCCTTTTATTAATATGGCCTCAAATTCATATATAAGAATATAAAGTAAAGCCAGAAACATAGGTTGAAACAGAACTCCCAGATCTGTGAGTTCAGATAAATTATTGTGTAGTATTCTAAAATACACAGGAATCATTTTTTCTTTTTTTCTTAGATATCTTAAAAATACAGGCTATCTATAGTTATTAAATTGTCATTGTGAAATAAAAGTTGCCTTTATTGTCTAGAATTATTAACTCAATTGTATTCAGCCTGAATAATGATCTTAAAAAAAAATTAGTAAACTATAACATTGTAACAGTTGGCACTCTTTTCCCTCCTCTCCTTGCAGGCATTCTTTAGTGGCAGACTGAAGGCCAGAGGGAACATCATGCTGAGCCAGAAACTTCAGATGATTCTTAAAGAATATGCCAAGCTCTGAAGGGCACACTATACTATTAATAAAAATGGAATAATTAAATACTCAATTCACCCAAATATGCTTGATTATTCTGCAAAAGTGATTAGAACTAAGATGCAGGGGAAATTGCTTAACATTTTCAGATACGAGATAACTTCAGATTTTCATTTTCTACTAATTTTTCATGTATCATTATTTTTACAAGGAACTCTAAGGTAGCACCTAATTATCCTTCTGTTCTTAGATCTGTATCTTCATAATAAAAAATTTCACCCAAGTCCAGTTTCTTTAGAATTTGCAAGAGCATTGATAAATTGAAAGAAAAATTAAATCAATAAAGGCCTTTGTTACCTTTTTTGTGATTTTCTTTTTCTTTTATTTATTGATATTCCAGTTTTTATGTAAATTTCCATGTATGCACTCATTTTTCACACTTTGTTCTGATAGTATTCTGTTTTAAAGCAAGAGAAAAGTCTTTGTGCTTCAAAATAGTTCTCTTTGTTCTCCCCTCCCCTTTGCTGGAAATTCTTTACTACATATAATGCTTGTAAATCTACCAAGTATAGCTCTCTTGAATAATCAGCAGTCTCAAAAAAGATGGTCACTAGCAAGTACTGCCACATCACTATTTTTCTCAACATTTAGCTTGGATGAAGTGTGCTGTGAGATACTCTTTGGATGAGTTGTATGCAGAGGTGACCAGCAGCAAGTGGGATGCTAAGGTCAGGGATGGAGTAAATTTCAATCATGTAACAGCTGAGGAGAATATGTGTGGGTGGCTAGTACAGCTGAGTTTCCCAGGAAGCTGACTTTGAGATGGAGATTCATGTGCAGGAAGTTGATTTGGGAGTGGTTTTAGGAGCAGCACCCACCAGGGGAAGCAAAGGAAACAGGACTGGGCAGATGGAGACATTAGGCTGTGGTTGCAGTTATCATAAGACCTTGACCGATTTTTTGGGGAACTCCAAAGCTGGGATGGTCATTCAGAATCGTCCTGAGGCAACTAGTCATTGGTTATGACCTGCTCTGCAGTGGGGCCATGACTTTAGTCAAAGCGGCAGGGCAGTTCCTGGAGTTGGCTTACCCAGAAATTGGGGTAATATGTCTTTAAAAAAATTTTTTTTAAAATCCTTAAACTTTTAAGTGCAGAGTACATGTGCAGGATGTGCTGGTTTGTGACATAGGCAAACATGTACTATGGTGGTTTGCTGCACAGCTCATACCATCATCTAGATATTAAGCCCAAGATCCATTAGCTTATTCTTCCTGATGCTCTCCCTCCTCCCACCTTCGCCCACCCCAACACTCCTACTGTGTGTTGTTCCCCACCATGTGTTCATGTGTTCGCATCATTGAGCTTCCTTTTATAAGTGAAAAATGCAGTATTTGGTTTTCTGTTCTTGCGTTAGTTGGCTAAGGATAATGGCCTCTAGCTCCATCCATGTCCTGCAAAGGACATGATCTCATTCTTTTTTATGGCAGCATGGTATTCCATGGTGTATACGTACCACATTTTCTTTATCCAGTCTATCATAACATGGGCATTTGGGTTGATTCCATGTCTTTGCTATTGTGATTAGTGCTGCAGTGAACATTTGTATACCTGTACCTTTTTAATAGAATGATTTATATTGCTTTGGGTAAATACCAATATGGGATTGCTGGGTCAAATGGTATTTCTGCCTCTAAGTCTTTGGGGAATTTCCATACTGTCTTCCACTATGGTTGAATTAATTTACACTCCCCCAACAGTGTAAAAGCGTTCCTATTTCTTCACAGCCTTACCAGCATCTATTGTTTCTTGCCTTTTTAGTAATCGCCATTCTGACTTGCATGAGATGGTATCTCATTGTGGTTTTGATTTGCATTTCTCTAATAAGTGATGGTGTTGAGGTTTGTTTTTCATGTTTGTTGGCCACATGTATGTCTTCTTTTGAGAAGTGTCTGTTCATTTCCTTTGCCCACTTTTTAATGGGGTTGTTTTTTTCTTGCACATTTGTTTGTGTTCCTTGTAGACTCTGGATATTAGCCCATTGTCAGATGGATAGATTGCAAAATTTTTCTCCCATTCTGTAGGGTGTCTGTTCACTCTAATGATAGTTTCTTTTGTTATGCAGAAACTCTTAAGTTTAATTAGATTCATTTGCCATTTTTTGCATTTGTTGCAATTGCTTTTGCCATTTTTGTCATGAAATCTTTGCCTGTGCCTGTGCCTTGAATGGTATTGGCTAGATTTTCTTCTAGGGTTTATGGTTTTGGGTTTTTACATTTAAGTCTTTAACCTATCTTGAGTTAATTTTTATGTAAGGTATAAGGAAGGGGTCCAGTTTCAATTTTCTGCATGTGGCTAACCAGCACTCCTAGCATCATTTATTAAACCTACTAGGGAATCTTTTTTCCATTGCTTGTTTTTGTCAAGTTGGATGAGGATCAGACAGTTGTAGGTTTGCAGTCTTCTTATTTCTGAGTTTTCTATTCAGTTCCATTGGTTGGTGTGTCTGTTCTTGTAACAGTACCATGCTGAGGAATATATCTTTCAATCCTGAACAGGGCTTTGTAGAACTCAGCACAACACTTTGTTTGAGGAAACAAGAATGTAGATTCAGGGATCAGGGGAGAAGGTTTCAGAAATTTGGAATTGCAATACTCAGAACAGTGATGGAACATAGTAGAAGACCTCAATATGTTAACTGATTTTAATGGGTGAACAAGATAAGTAGTGAGCATAGAAACAAATTATATTTCTGGCAATTACGCCTTTTTCTCATGAACTGTATACTATTTGAAAATTTAATTCATAGTGATCTGTTATGCCAACTGAATTAAAAAGAACAATGGCAGTATTTTCAATGTTGGTCTATTGTACTAAATAGTTGTTTTTGATCAGCTTGGAAAAGCTTAGTGTCCAATAGAAATAGCATTTTAAAATAAATGCCACCATATATTAATGAAAGTGTTGATTATATAGTCTAGATACTTAAAATGTAAGGCAGTTATGATTTAGTTATCTTACACATCTCTGTCAATAATAATGGTCAGAGAACTACTCATATCCAGATTTGGTAACTTATTAGTCATGCTCCTTAACACTTCTGTAATATTTAATATTGTCAAATGCCCCAATCTCCTTAATTCTTCTTACCTTTCAATGAGAAATATATTAACTTCTTTTTTATTTTAATTGTACTTTAAGTTCTGGTGTGCATGTGCAGATCTTGAAGGATTGTTGCATAGGTACACACATGCCATGGTGATTTGCTGCCCTCTCCCCCGTCACCCACATCAGACGTTTCTCCCACTGTTATCCCTCCCCAACCTCCCCACCACCTGCTGTCCCTCCCCTAGCCCCCACAACAGACCCCAGTGTGTGATGTTTCCCTCCCTGTGTCCATGTGTTCTCATTGTTCAACACCTGCCTATGAGTGAGAACATGAACTGTTTGGTTTTCTGTCCTTGTGTCAGTTTGCTGAGAATGATGGTTTCCAGTTTCATCTATGTCCCCGCAAAGGACATGAACTCATCCTTTATTATGGCTGCATAGGATTCTGTGGTTTATATTTGCCACATTTTCTTTATCCAGTCTATGACTGATGGACATTTGGATTGATTCCAGGTCTTTGCTATTGTAAACAGTGCCACAGTGAACATACATGTGCATGTGTCTTTATAATAGAATGATTTATAATCCTTTGGGTATATACCCATTACTGGGATTGCTGGGCCAAATGGAATTTCTATCTCTAGATCCTTGAGGAATCACCACACTGTCTTGCACAATAGTTGAACTAATTTACACTCCCACCAAAAGTGTAAAAGTGTTCCCATTTCTCCACATCCTTTCCAGCATCTCTTGTCTCCAGATTTTTTAATGATCACCATACTAACTGGTGTGAGATGGTATCTCAATGTGGTTTTGATTTGCATTTCTCTAATGACCAGTGATGATGAGCATTTTTTCGTATGTTTCTTGGCCTCATATATGTCTTTTTTGAAAAGTGTCTGTTCATATCTTTTGCCCACTTTTGAATGGTTTTTTTTTTTTTTCTCTTAAATCTGCTTTAATTCTTTGTAGATTCTGGATATTAGCCCTTTGTCAGAGGGGTAGATTGCAAAAATTTTTTCCCATTCTGTTGGTTGCCAGTTGACTCCAATGATTGTTTCCTTTGCTGTGCAGAAACCCTGGAGTTTAACTAGATCCCATTTGTCTATTTTAGCTTTTGTTGCCATTGCTTTTGGTGTTTTAGTCATGAAGTCCTTGCCTATGCCTATGTCCTGAATGATACTGCCTAGGTTTTCTTCTAGAGTTTTTATGGTGTTAGGTGTTATGTTTAAATCTTTAATCCATGTGGAGTTAATTTTAGTGTAAGGTGTCAGGAAGGGGTCCAGTTTCAGCTTTCTGTACATGGCTAGCCAGTTTTCCCAACAACATTTATTAAACCGGGAATCCTTTCCCCATTGTTTGTTTTTGTCAGGTTTATCAAAGATCAGATGGTTGTAAACGTGTGGCATTGCCTCCGAGGCCTCTATTCTGTTCCATTGGTCTATGTCTCTGTTTTGGTACCAGTACCATGCTGTTTCAATTACTGTAGCCTTGTAGTATAGTTTGAAGGACAGTAGTGTGATGCCTCTAGCTTTGTTCTTTTTGCTTAGGATTGTCTTGGCTATGTGGGCTCTCTTTTGGTTTCATACGAAGTTTAAAGTGTTTTTTTCCAGTTCTGTGAAGAAGGTCAATGGTAACTTGATGGGGATAGTGTTGAATCTGTAAATTACTTTGGTCAGTATGGACATTTTCACGTTACTGATTCTTCCTAACCATGGGCATGGAATGTATTTCCATCTATTTTTGTCCTCTCTTATTTCCTTGAGTAGTGGTTTGTAGTTCTCCTTGAAGAGGTCCTTCACATCCTTTATTAACTGTATTCCTAGGTATTTTATATTCTGTTAGTAATTGTGAATGGGAGTTCGTTCTTGATTTGGCTCTCTGTTATTGGTGTATAGGAATGCTTGTGATTTTTGCATATTGATTTTGTGTCCTGAGACTGCTGAAGTTGCTTATCAGTTTCAGGAGATTTTGGGCTGAGATGATGGGGTCCTCTAAATATACAATCATGTCATCTGCAAATAGAGACAATTTGACTTCCTCTTTTCCTAATTGAATACCCGTTGTTTCTTTTCCTTGCCTGATTGTTCTGGCTAGAACTTCCAATACTATATTGAATAGGAATGGTTTGAGAAGGCATCTTTGCTAGTGCTAGTTTTCAAAAGGAATGCTTCCAGATTTTATCCATTCAGTATGATGTTGGCTGTGGGTTTGTCATAAATAGCTTTTATCATTTTGATATACATTCCACTGATACCTAGTTTATTGAGAGTTTTTAGCATAAAGGGCTGTAGAATTTTGTCAAAGGCCTTCTCTGCATCTATTGAGATGATTATGTGGTTTTTGTCTTTGGTTCTCTTTATGTGATGGATTACATTTATAGATTTGGGTATGTTGAACCAGCCTTGCAGCCCAGATGAAGCCTACTTGATCGTGATGGATAAGCTTTTTGATGTGCTGTTGCATTTGGTTTGCCAATATTTTATTGAAGATTTTTTCATCGACATTCATCATGGATATTGGCTTGAAGTTTTCTTTTTTAGTTGTGTTTCTGCCAGGTTTTGGCTTGAGGATGATGTTGGTCTCATAAAATGGGTTAGTGAGTATTCCCTCTTTTTGTATTGTCTTGAATAGTTTCAGAAGGAGTGGTACCAGCCCCTCTTTTTACATGTGGTGGAATTCGGCTGTGAACCCTTCTGAGCCTGGACTTTTTTTGGTTGGTAGGCTATTAATTGCTGCCTCAACTTCAGACCTTGTTATTGGTCTATTTAGGGATTCAATTTCTTCCTGATTTAGTCTTGGGAGGCTATAAGTGTCCAGGAGTTTACCCATTTTTTTCCAGATTTACTGGTTTATGTGCATAGAGTTTTTTGTATTAATCTCTGATGGCAGTTTATATTTCTGTAGAATCAGTGGTGATATCCCCTTTGTCACTTTTTATTGCAGCTATTCAATTCTTCTCTCTCTTTTTTAATTAGTTTGGCTAGCAGTCTGTCTATTTTGCTGATCTTTTCAAAAAACCAACTCCTGGATTTATTAATTTTTTTGAAGGGCTTTTTGTGTCTCTCTCTCCTTCAGTTTTGCTCTGATCTTAGTTATTTCTTGTCTTATGCTAACTTTTGAGTTTTTTTTTTGATCTTGCTCCTTTAGCTCTTTCAATTTTGTTAATAGGGTGCCGATTGTAGATCTTTTCTCGCTTCTCAGGCATTTATTGCTGTAAATTTCCCTCTAGACACTGCTTTAAATGTGTCCCAGAGATTCTAGTACATTGTGTCTTCGTTCTCATTGATTTCAAAGAACATCTTTATTTCTGCCTTCATTTCATTGTTTATCCAGTTGTCATGCAGAAGCAAGTTGTTCAGTTTCCATGTAGTTTTGTGGTTTTGAGTGAGTTTCCTAATCCTGAGTTCTAATTTTCTTGCACTGTGGTCTAAGAGACTGCTTGTTATTATTTCTGATCTTTTGCATTTGCTGAGGAGTAATTTACTTCCAATTATGTGGTCAGTTTTAGAGTAAGTACGATGTGATGCTGAGAAGAATGTAAATTCTGTAGATTTGGGGTGGAGAGTTCTGTAGATATCTATTACATTTGATTGGTCCAGATCTGAGTTCAAGTCCTGGATATCTTTGTTGATTTTCTGTCTCGTTGATCTGTCTAATATTGTCAGTGGAGTGTTAAAGTTACCCACTATTATTTTGTGGGAGTCTAAGTCTCTTTGTAGGTCATTTAGAACTTGCCTTATATATCTGGGTGCTCCTGTTTTGGGTGCGTATATATTTAGGATAGTTAGCTCTTCTTGTTGCATTGATACTTTTACCATTATGTAGTGCCCTTCTTTGTCTCTTTTGATCTTTGTTGGTTTAAAGTGCATTTTATCAGAGACTAGGATTGCAACCCCTGCTTTTCTTTTGCTCTCCATTTGCTTGGTAAATCTTCCATTCCTTTATTTTCAGTTTGTGTGTGTCTTTGCATGTGAGGTAGGTCTCCTGAGTACAGCACACTGATGGATCTTGACTTTTTATCCAGTTTGTCAGTCTGTGTCTTTTCATTGGTGCCTTTAGGGCATTTACATTTAACATTGTTATTGTTATGTGTGAATTTGATCCTGCCATTTTGTTACTGGCTTCTTGTTTTGCCCATTAGTTGATGCAGTTTCTCCATTATGTTGTTGTTCTTTACCATTTGGTATATTTTTGCAGTGGCTGGTGCTGGTTGTTCCTTTCCATGTTTAGTGCTTCTTTCAGGAGCTCTTGTAAGGCAGGTTTGGTAGTGACAAAAATCCCACCGCAATTGCTTGTCCATAAAGGATTTTATTTCTTCTTCACATATGAAGCTTAGTTTGGCTGGTTATGAAATTCTGGGTTCAAAGTTCTGTTCTTTAAGGATGTTAAATATTGGCTCCCACTGTCTTCTGACTTGTAGGGTTTCTGCCAAGAGATCCGCTGTGAGTCTGATGGGCTTCCCTTTGTGGGTGACCCTACCTTTATCTCTGGCTGCCCTTAGCATTTTTTCCTTCATTTCAACCCTGGTGAATCTGACGATTATGTGCCTTGGGGTTGCTCTTCTTGAGGAATATCTTTCTGGTGTTCTCTGTATTTTCTGTATTTGAATACTGGCCTGCCTTGCTAGGTTGGGGATGTTCTCCTGGATAATATCCTGAAGAGTGCTTTCTAGCTTGGATTCATTCTCTCTGTCACATTCAGGTACACTGATCAGGCATAGATTAGGTCTTTTCACATAATCACATATTTCTTGAAGGCTTTTTTCATTTGTTTTCACTCTTTTTTCTCTGTTCTTGCCTTCCTGTTTTATTTCATTGAGTTGATCTTCAATCACTGTGATCCTTTCTTCTGCTTGATCAATTCGGCTATTGAAACTTGTGTATGCTTTGTGAAGTTCTTGTGCTGTGTTTTTCAGCTCCATCAAGTCATTTATGTTCTTCTCTAAGCTGGTTATTCTAGTTAGCGTTTTGTCTAACATTTTTTCAAGGTTTTTAGTTTCTTTACATTGGGTTAAAACATGCTCCTTTAGCTCAGAGAAGTTTGTTATTACCCACCATCTGAAACCTGCTTCTGTCAATTCCTCAAACCCATTCTCCATCCTGTTTTGTTCCCTTTCTGGTGACGAGTTGTGATCCCTTGGAGGAGGAGAGGTGTTCTGGTCTTTGATGGTTTCATCCTTTTTGCTCTAGTTTCTTCCCATCTTCGTGGATATATCTACCTTTGATTTTTGAAGTTGGTGATTTCAGATGGGTTCTCTGAGTGGATGTCCTTTCTGTTGACGTTGAAGCTATTTCTTTTTGTTGTTTAGTTTTCCTTCTAACAGTCAGGCCTCTCTGCTGTAGGACTGCTGGAGGTCCACTCCACCCCTTGCTTACCTGGGAATCATCCACGGGGGCTGTGGAACAGCAAGGATTGTTGCCTGATCTTTCCTCTGGTAGCTTTGTCCCTGAAATGTACCTGCCAGGTGTCAGCCAGAGCTCTCCTGTATGTGGCATCTTTCTGGTTATACAGGAGTCAGGGAGTTGCTTGAGGAGGCAGTCTATCCCTTGTCTGCTTGCAGACGTACTGCTGGGCTACCTCAGGCTCTGTCCAGATGCTGCATAAGTCTCCTCTGGCTTTTGCTTGCACAGGTAAGATTAGCTATGGAGGATGCCCTTCCCCCCACCGAGCTCAATGGTCCTGGGCTGAGCTCAAACTGATGTGCTCTCTGGGAAACTCTCAAGTGAGAGGGCTTTGGTTTGCTGGTCTTCGTGGGGGTTGGACCCACCAAGCCGCATCACCTGTCTCCCTGCTTTCAGTTCCCCCTTTTTCTGGGGAGTGGGAAGTTCTGTCCCACAGGCACTCTTGTTGCTAGTCAAAACATCTGCCCAGATCTGTGCTGACAACCCACAGTACCCACCGGAGCTGCAGCTCAGATCTGTGCTGGAATACATGGCGCTTTTCAGTCTGGCAGGGATCTCATGGTCTGTGGGTTGCAAAGGTCATGGGAGAAGCGCAGTATCTGAACCATAGTACTGAAGGGGAAGAGACCCTGATCCTCTGGCCAGTTGTACTTCCTGAGTGAGACAGCACCCCACCCTACCTTGGTTTGCGCTTCTTGGGCTACACCCGCTGTCCAACCAGTCCCATTGAAATGAACCTGACCTTGGTTGGAAATGCGAAGGTCACTCACCTTTTGTGTCACTCTTGCTGGGAACTGCACTCTGGAGCTGTTCCTGTTAGGCCGTGTTGGTGGAAATCCCTAGACTAACTTCTTAATGCATTTGTTAGTCTTACTCCTACTTGCCTCTTTTGTGATTTCCTTTGACTACCAGTAAAGTTCATTTAGAGTCAGTTCCCCAGGTTTTTACTGGGACCTTATTCACATTGGCTCCTCTCCCTGAACACGTCCCCAAATTCCAGACTCAGGAGGAAAGCAGGTGTTTAGCATAAACTACATTGATTGTACAAAGAGGGCACAGAGAGCCACTCAGTGAGGGAATAGTGGGAAACTTCCCAAAATCGAAGTTCCCAGTTACCAGCCAGGGATCAGCTTTAGAAGCATATCTAAGGGCAGCAGGCTCAAGGTCTGCTGTGTTAGCTCTTTTTGTACACTGGTAGGATCAACCCCAACCAAGACCTGAGAGCACACCAGTTGTGATAACAGAAAATTTGAAAGACTGGAAAACCAAATCCCAAATATCCACCCCACAGGTTCTTCAGCTCTCTTAATTTTCTTCTTTACATTAACATCAGGTAAACTATATATCCTTAAGCCTTCCAAGTGTTACCTGTGTGAGACTATTCTCAATCCATCCTAGTAGAATAATCTCTGACTTCTCACAGAACTTTGTATATATTTTAAAGCAAACAATAAGAAGGATTTTTTTTTCCATTGGAAATAAATAGATTTGAATAGTATTACTTAAGGTTTTAAATTTGCCTGTTAGGTCAACAAATAAAGCAGAAAAGCTAAATGGTAATCCATTTCCACTGAGAAATTCTGAAGTTCAGAAACTTTAAAAGCTGACAGTTATGGAAAGCGATTCTCTGAAGAGAAGAATATTTTAGGTCAATGTGGACTAAGCTATTTTTATGAGGGGAGAGGAGAGAAAACCTATTTTACAATGCATAAATAAGCAAAATACAGAAATTGCAAGCCTTGGCTAAAAATGCATCTAGATTTATATTACGTCTATACATGGTATATTGGCTGAAGTTGCACAATTAAGTGACTTCTAGACATCAGGGTTAACATAGCTTAAATACCTGAGATTGCAGAGTGTTGAGGCACTAAAATTCAAAATTTAACCATGGAAGGTCTGTTTGTAGCTTCATTCAGAATCCATCTTTTAAGAAGCTTGGTTATATAACTTTTAAATCCATAGCTGACAAGAAAAATAGACAAGTAGAAAGAACCATGTGTTGTTGCAGGGAGCATTGGCTGGGGGTAGTTTTTGTAGGCAGCATGGAAGAAGTCATAAAATTAACCTAGAAAACAGACGAAGCAGTTTCATTTGAAGTGAGGTTGAACAGCTTTATACACCTTAATCTCTTGAAGTTACATGAGTGTCAGTAAAGAACCATGTTGGGTTAAATCAGGGGTCAGCATACATTTTCCGTAAAGGGCCAGACAGTAAAGGTTTTAGGCTTCGTGGGCCACATATGGTCTCTGTAGCATATTCCTTAAAAAAAAACCTGTAAAATTGAAAAAGCCATTCTTAGTTTGCTAGCTGGACAAAAAACATCCTAGGGACTGGATTTTGTCGGTAGGGTGGGACCTGGATATAGGTGCTGACCGCCACTGCTTTAGAAAACAAAAATTTCAACTGTCATCTTTAAAAAAAAATTAAATTTTTAGTTTTGTAAATTATTTCTTTTATGATGATTTAGAGGGACTATCTTCAAACCAGTACAAATATTTCATAAATAGTATCTGGCCATTTTCTAACCAATTAAATAATTTGTTGTGCAATAAGCCACCTCACATCTTTCAGCAAGAAATACATTAAATTTGAATAGTAAAGACATTACATAATAAATAAGGACACAATTAAAATTTGCTTTAAATATTTTGGCGAGAGGACGTCACACTTCTATTCAAAGAAGAGAAACATTTTTACAGTCCAGAGGTCTTTTTTTTTTTTTTTTAACACCTATTATGCCGTGAATTCCTAAGGAATCAGTTTCAGCAGCTCAGGCTCCTTCCATTGGTTCTCACAAAGTGTGCTTCTCTGGGTGGAGCAGGCTGGCACTTCAGTTGAACCAGGTACCTTTCCCTCTGGCTTCTTTTTTTTCTGATCATTTTCCTTCATGTGTTTCAGGAAGCTATCTTGGCTCTGAGAGTGCTTAATGTGCTCAGTACGCACATTAATTCTTTTGGCAGGAATATTGCCCTTAACTTGTTTGTTTACAATGCCAACAGCATGCTGGGTAACATTGTAGACTCTTCCAGTTTTGCCATGATAAGTAACACTCGTGGGATATTCCTTTTTGAACAGTACCCATTCCCTTGATGTCTACAATATCACCTTTCTTATACATTTGCATATACATGGCCAAAGGAAAAACTCTCTGTTTTCTAAAAGGCCTAGAGCACATATATCGGGTGCCTCTCCTCTTCCCCTTTGTGTTTGTCATTTCGGCCAAAACTACTGGAAAATGGTGGTTCCAGCTGAAAGAACTGTCATCTTTATTTGCCTTAAACAATTTATGAAAGTATGAATGTCTTTAAGGAAAATTTTATTAATTATAAATGGCAAGGGACAGAACTAGGGTGAATAAACAAGAAATAGTTTAAAAAGTTGCTTATTTATATTTTGCTTACTAATGGAGCTTTGTTTTTGCCATTCTTATTTAAGTATGTTCATATAAAATATTCACTATTAGAAAATAACTATTTTAAGTCACTTTAGTCATCATTTAACTTGTCTTTTCATACACTTTCTGTTCCTTTAAGGCTCTATCTCATTACCTTTAAACTGAATAAAGTATATTAATGAGACCAAATAATTGGCATACAACTTGAGATTCTTGGCAGGATGTCAGAATTACTATGTGTACAATTTATCCCATTCCTCCCAGTTGTTTTTTAAATATTAAAAATTGTAAGGTTCATTAATAACTCAATTTTTAAAAATGGGCAAATGTTTAGGACATGTCACACGTCACCTTAGAATTACTCAACACCATGAGTTGTCAGGGAAATGAAAAATTGAAACCATAGTAGGATACCATTACATACTAACTGAAATGATTAAAGTGAAAAAGACTGACAATACCAAATCTTAGTAAGCATGTGGATCAGCTGGAAGTCTTAGACACTTGTGGCAGTGTAAAATGGTACGACCCCTTTAGAAAAAGTTATAGCAATATTCTTATAACTAATGTACACTTTCCTGTGAGTTGATTCAATTTCTAGCTACTTTCTCAAAAGAAATGTAAACATATTACAAAAAGGCTTATACAAGAATTTTTATAGCAGTTTTGTTTTTTTTTTATAACTTAAAAGTCCATCCAGTAGGGAATGGATAAACAGATTATGGTATATGATACAACGGGATTCCACGCAACCATTTAAAAAGTAAACTAGTCAGGTGCAGTGGTGTGCACATGTAGTCACAGCTACTACTAAGGCAGGAGGATTGCTTAAGCCCAGAACCTTGAGTCTGCAGTGTGCAATGATCAGCCCTGTGAATAGCCACTGCCCCGTGTCTCTAAAATAAATAAATAGTGAACTACTTTTACGTTAGGCAGCATAGATAAGTCTCAAAAATATAACACTGAGTGAATGGCATTCTAGAACAAGAAAATTAAAATATGGTGGAAAAGTTCAGAAAGTGCTTGTGCTGAGGAGGGCAGTTTGGATTGTTTGGGAAAGAACATGAGAGTACTCTGGTAGTTATATCCTACATTTTGATAGGGATTTGCATTACACAGGTAAATACATTTGTCAAAACACATTGAGTTCTGCACTGAAGATTTGTATTTTTGATTGTATATAAATTTTTATTAGAAAAAACTATAAATAAATATTAAACTCTCATCCATGAAATACATGTCAAAGGACTAAAGGATAAAGTGCACTGATATCTGCAATTTACTTTGAAATGCATGAAAAAAAGGATGGATAGATAGATGGACAGATGTGATAACACAAGCATAATGAGGCAGGAGAATGGAGTCTGGAGGCAGGGAACTTAAGGCCAATTCATACTGACTTCCTAGAACTAAATCAGAAGGAAAATCCCAACTTTCCACATGTAAGTGGCAAAAAAAAAAAAAAATTGGAGGCTACTCCTTTAGCAACCCCTCCTCCTTGCTTTTTTCTGTGTGGCAGATAGAAAATTGAAAGTATTTCTGATATTGGCTGCTTTTTGCCACCAATCAGACATTTGCATAGAGTGTGACTTTGTAACTTCACTTCAGCCTCTGATTGGTTGCTTTCCACAACCAATTGGACTGACCACAAGCCAACTCTTTGTTTGCATAGAATTGTAACTTTGTAACTTCACTTCAGCCTCTGATTGGTTGCTTTCCACAACCAATTGGACTGACTACAAGCCAAGTCTTTGTTTGCATAGAATTGTAACTTTGTAACTTCACTTTAGCCTTTGATTGGTTGCTTTCCACAACCAATCAGATGCTTGCATAGGGTGTAACTTCACTTCAGCCTCTCAAGTAGTTGCAAGGCCACTACTTCATTTCCATAGGGTGCACACCATGTAACCAATGGGAAACCTTTAGAGAGTATTTCAAACCCAGAAAATTCTGTAAAGAGGCTCATGAGCCCCTATGTTCAAGCCCAATGCCACCCTGTGGAGTGTACTTTCATTTTCAAGAAATCTCTGCTTTTGTTGCTTCATTCTCTCCTTGCTTTCTTTGTGCATTTTGTCCGATTCTTTCTTCAAAACGCCAAGTACCTGGATACCCTCCACTGGTAACAACAGTACTGTTATACTATTACAATAATTGCAACAATTACATACATAATTACAAATACATAATTACAACAATGTTAATTATTCAGGAGGTGGGTATAGAGGTACTTAGTGTAAAATTCTTTCAGTTTATTGTATTTGCAAACATTTAAATGTTAGGAAAATACAATAGTGACATAAAAAAAGAAAATTCAGCTATATGCTATAAAATAATACACACCTAAAGCACAATGACAGATGGAGATTTTTCACTATAGGAAAAATGTTTCCCAACACATTATGTTGTTAGCAAAGGTTACTATGGCAGTTAGTGTATGGTGATTACAGTGGAGGGGAGTGGAGTGGAGGGAGGAAGGGAGACCAAGCAAAAGGAGAAGAAAAAAGAGGTATGTTAAGAAAGCTTGTATATTATTACATTTATTTTATAAAGTTATGTCTGCATAGGGGAATATATGGAAATGGCACAATACTGTAGGATACAGTTAAAGCAGTAAACAAATGAAAATTTCATAGTTTAAAATTCTTATGCTAACTACAGGAATATAAATAAATGAATTAAGCATTCAACTCAAGAAGTTAGAAAACAAACCCAAGGAAAGCAGAAGAAAAGAATTATTTATAATAAAAGCAGAAAAAGAAGTCAGTTGAGAATAAAAAAAATCTAGCATAAATAAATAATTAAATGAACAAATCAACAGGCTGATTCTTTACAAAGCCTAATAAATAGCTAAGTCACAATCTTACCTAATTTTTAAAAACGAGAGTATTTTGCTCAACTCTATGCCAATGAATTTGAAAAGCTGTATTAAATTAATGATTTTTTTTTACATCATTGACAAAATAGAAAACCTAAACAGATGGTTTGACATTAAAGAATTTGAGACTGGCCATGGTGGCTCACACCTGGAATCACAGAACTTTGGTAGGCTGAGGTGGGAGAGTCACTTGAGCCCAGGAATTCAAGACCAGCTAGGCAACATAGTGAGACCCTATCTCTACAAAAAATAGAAAAATTAGCCAGCCTGGCACATGCCTGTAGTCCTAGCTACTAGGGAAGCTGAGGCAGGTGGATCAACTGAACCTGGGAGGTGGAGGCTGCAGTGAGTCGTAATCATGCCATTGCACCCCATCCTGTGATAGAGTGAGACCCTGTCTCAAGAAGAAGAAGAAAAATAGAATTTGAGAAAATTTGAGAAATGACTATTCTCCCTGAGTTCCTAAGCCTCAGATTCACATGTGAATTCAGCCAAACCCTTAATGAACAGATAATGCCAGTCTTACTTGTATTGTTCCAGAGTGCAGGGAATGAGAGCTGCCATGTTTGTTCATTGAGTTGCTATAATATCAATACTAAAATTTCAAAGGTGATAGAATCAAAGGAAAGTATGGATTAATGACCTTAAAAAAAGTGTCTAATAGCACATTAAAAGAGTACCTCTTATGGCTCAATATTAGAAACTCCATTAATAGGATTAATCACATTAATAAACTGCAGTGTGGAGTGCTAACCACTATGTGATCATGGCAGGCTACTGGGGACACAACATTGATAGACAAAGGAGAAAAATTTATATTATCTCTATAGATTTGGAAAAGGCAACTGAAATTTAGCATCATTTCCTTTTAATTTAATTTTAAGTTCTGGAATACATATGCAGGATGTGCAGGTTTGTTACATTGGTAAACATGTGCCATGTGGTTTGCTGCACCTATCAACCCATCACCTAGGTGTTAAGCCCCGCATGCATTAGCTTTTTATGCTGATGCTCTCCTTCCCCCTGCCCCCCGACAGGCCTCAGTGTGTTGTTCTCCTCCCTATGTTCATATGTTCTCATTGTTCCACTCGCACTTACAAATGAGAACATGCAGTGTTTGGTTTTCTGTTCCTGTGTTAGTTTGCTGAGGATAATGGCTTTCAGCTCCATTCATGTTCCTGCAAAGGACCTGATCTCATTCCTTTTATGGCTGCAGGGTAATCCATGTATGTGCCACATTTTCTTTATCCAGTCTATTGTTGATAGGCATTTGGGTTGATTCTGTGTCTTTGCTGTTGTGAATAGCACTACAATGAACATAAATGTGCATAGATAATAGTATGAGTTTTATTCCTTTGCATATATACCCAGTAATGGGATTGCTGGGTCAAATGATATTTCTGGTTATAGGTCTTTGAGAAATCACTAGACTGTCTTTCACTATGGTTGAACCAATTTATATTCCCACCAACAGTGTAAAAGCCTTCCTATTTCTCCACAGCCTCACCAACATCTGTTGTTTCTTGACTTTTAATAATCACAATTCTGACTGTTTTGACATGGAATCTCATTGTGGTTTTGATTTGCATTTCTCTAATGATCAGTGATGTTGAACTTTTTTTCATGTTTCCTGGCCACATGTATGTCTTATTTTGAGAAGTGTCTATTCGTATCCTTTGCCCATTTTTTGATGGGGTGGTTTTTTTCTTGTAAATTTGCTTAAGTTCCTTATGGATTCTGGATATTAGACGTTTGTCAAATGTAGAGATTTCAAAAATTTTCTCCCATTCTGTAGGTTGTCTGTTCACTCTGATGACAGTTTCTTTTGCTGTGCAGAAGCTCATTAGTTTAATTGGATTTCATTCATCAGATTTGCTTTTGTTGCAATTGCTTTTGACATTTTTGTTATGAAATCTTTGCCTGTGCCTCTGTTCTGAATGGTATTGCCTAGATTTTCTTCTAGGGCTTTTATAGTTTTGGTTTTTACCTTTAAGTCTTTAATCCATCTTGAATTAATTTTTGTATAAGGTGTAAGAAAGCAGTCCAGTTTCCATTTTCTGCATATGGCTAGCGAGCATCGTCAGCACCGTTTATTAAATAGGGAATCTTTTCCCCATTGCTTGTTTTTGTTGGGTTTGTCGAAGATCAGATGGTTGTAGATGTGTGCTCTTCCATTGGTCTGTGTGTTTGTTTTGGTATCAATACTATGCTGTTTTGGTTACTGTACCCTTGTAGTATGGTTTAAAGTCAGGTAGCATAATGCCTCTAGCTTTGTTCTTTTTGCTTAGGATTGTCTTGGCTATACGGGCTCTTTTTTGGTTCCATATTAATTTTAAAGCAGTTTTTTTCTAATTCTGTGAAGAATGTCAATGGTAGTTGAATGAGAATAGCACTGAATCTATAAATTACTTTGTTCAGTATCACCATTTTCACAATATTGATTCTTTGTATCCATGAACATGGGGTGTTTTTCAATTTGTTTGTGTCTTCTCTTATTTCCTTGAGCAGTGCTTTGTAATTATCCTTGAAGAGGTCCTTCATACCCCTTGTTAGCTGCATTCCTAGGTATTTTATTCTCTTTTTAGCTATTGTGAATGGGAGTTCATTCATGATTTGGCTCTCTGCTTGTCTCTTATTGGTGTCTAAGAATGCTTATGATTTTTGCATGCTAATTTTGTATCCTGAGACTTTGCTGGGATTGCTTATCAGCCTAAGAGCTTTTGGGCCAAGACAAGGGGGTTTTCTAGATATATAATCATGTTGTTTGCAAACAAAGACAGTTTGACGTTCTCTCTTCCTATTTGAATAAATCTTTCTTTCTTTCTTTCTTTCTTTCTTTCTTTCTTTCTTTCTTTCTCTCTTTCTTAGTGTCTCACTCTGTCACCCAGGCTAGAGTCCAATGGCACAATCTTGGCGCACTCCAACCTCTGCCTCCTGGGTTCAAGCAATCCTCCTTCTTTAACCTCCTGAGTAGCTGGGACTACAGGCATGCACCACCAAGCTCAGCTAGTTTTTGTATTTTTGAGAGAGACAGGGTTTTGCCATGTTGCTCAGGCTGGTCTTGAACCCCTGGGCTCAAGAGATGTGCCCCCCATGGCCTCCCAAACTGCTGAGATTACAGGCATGATCCACTGTGCGCAGCCTGAACACCCTTTATTTCTTTCTCTTGCCTGATTACCCTGGCCAGAATTTCCAATACTATGTTGAATAGGAGTGGTAAGAGAGGGCATCCTTGTCTTATGTCAGTTTTCAGAGGGAATGCTTCCAATTTTTCCCACTCAGTATGATATAGGCTGTGGGTTTATCATAAATGGCTCTTATTATTTTGAGAGATGTTCAATCAATACCTAGTTTATTGAGAGTTTTTAACATGAAGGGATGTTGAATTTTATCTAAGGCCTTTTCTGTGTTTGTTGAGATAATCATGTGCTTTTGTTTTTAGTTCTGTTTATGTGATGAATTACATTTATTGATTTGCCTGTTGAACCAACCTTATATCCCAGGGATGAAGTCAACTTGATTGTGGTGGATAGGCTTTTTGATGTGCTGCTGGATTTGATTTGCCAGTATTTTTTTTTTGAAGATTTTTGCATCAATGTTTATCAGGGATATTCCCTGAAGTTGTCTTTTATTGTTGCTGGTAAATATATTTAATGCGATAGGAATAAAGGGATATCTCTTTAATCTAAGTTGAGTGATTTCTCTATCTCTCTGTTGTCCCTTAATGGTAAAATACAAAGAGCATTTCATTATAGACAGGAAGATAAGTCCACTATCACTACTACTATTTAACATTGTCCTGGTGGCACTCGTGAGTACAACTAGAAAAGAGAAATGAAAAATATATGTAAATAGACGTGTACTAAAATCAGTTAGGGATTGCACTGAGTGAAACAAGCATGCTGGAAAGCCTGAGTCAAGGATGGTGTTCAGGAACCCTAGGGTACTGACACATGAGTGTGTTCTAACTGATATATTCATTAATATTCTAACATTCTATTATATAATTTCTTTTCTTTCTTTCTTTTCTGTCTTTCTGTCTTGTCTTTCTTTGTCTTTTACACAAACTCAATTATTTATTAATCAAAGGGGTGATCCTAATTAAACCAACATTTTGAAATAGTTTCATGTAAAATGTTTTGATAAAGATAATTGAACACAGTAATGATAAAAAAAAAAAAAGCATTAGTATGAGCTTGTTCATTCTGGTAACTAATTCTTGTCCAAAGTGATGGTAGAGTTTTTATTCTACTTTTTCACAGATCAAAGTACAGGTGACATTGTTTATGATGCAGTCCACCACTAGTTTTCTGTTTCAATTTTCTTGTTATTGTGTCTTCCTTCCCATCCTGCTTCTGATGTCAAACCAATGTGCCATCTGTAAAGGTGCAGCCTGAGTTTTTCTGCTATCACCTGTAGTTTCTTTGAATTTCTGTCCCCTGAATATGAGAAATCTGTGTTGTTTTAAAGTGCTTTCTATTTTTATGGTGAGGTTTTTGCCATCAAAAGAGATAATACAATCGTTTTTGGCCATAGCACCCTTTTTTTGCAGAGGTCTATTCCCACTCCTAGTTCCTTCATGTATTGATTATTCATCAAAGCCTTTGCTGTCCATCAAGTGCCATCTTTCTTCCAACTGATGAACAGTGTCCATGGTGGGTGTTGGAAAGTGTGTGGAGTGAGCAGAGCAGGGTCCAGCATGGGAAACATGCTCTGCCCTCTTACATGATGTTATAAGGAAAGAATAAAAGGGCAATAGCATGACAAGAATGTGTCTGTGTTCTTGGATGCTTTAGGATCCTTCCTGTGTAGACTCTGTCTCTGGATATAGTGCCTATCTTAGGGAGATAGAGGCTGGGAAGAGGTCCAGCAGTCACCTGCATCTGCTACTGTTCTGTTTGGACACTTGATCATGGTAGTTATTATATAGTTATTTCTTGTTTAATTAAAAGGCAGATATTCCAGTTTTAGTAGACATTTGTGATCCCAAATATATAACCAGCTAATGGCTGGTTATATACATGAAGGAACCAGGAGTGAGAATAGCCCTCTATGAAAAAAGGTTGCTATGGCCAAAAAAGATGTATTATCTCTTTTGATGGCAAAAACCTCACCATAAAAATGGTGGCAAAAATTAGAAAAATCACTCCAGAAATGTTTAGTACAATGCAATTACTGTAGAATTTTAAAAACGTGCTTTCTATGGCTATATTTACATGTAATAAAAGGATAAAGAATGGACTAGAGAGGATCCACACCTACTTCATGAGAGTGGTTGCTTCTCGTGAATGAGCCTGCAGAAGTTATCAAAGATGATTTCAGTGTATATCTGTAATGTTTTATTTTCTTCATCTAAACTATATTCCTTAATTTAACTTCTTTGCTTTGATTTTATTTCTTACATTTCCCTTCTGAGTCTTTATTCCTGTTTCATTGGGAATCTTTGTCCCTCTGTATCATATAGACAGAAACCCTCTGTATCATAATAATTTGATTGTTTTTACTTCAATATCTACCAATTTAATAATGGTGAGCAGGGGCCTGGCAGGGAGCTAAGGTAGCTCCCACCCTTCACCCTGATAAAACCTTAGCACATCTAACTGAAAGCTCCCGTAGCCACCTCAGTAAATTAAATACTGGGAAAAATTAAATAAATAAATAAAGTGTACACCTTGAGAGAATGAGCTAAGCTTCAAGAGATCCCTGCCATTCCAACCCTATAGGAGACAGTGAACTTGCCCTCACACCAAGTATATAACTACTACAGCCAGCATCTGAGAATGCCAGCACACAAGACTCTCTGTAACTAAGTAATTCGTATAGTGTCTTCACTCCTAAAGGCACCAAGAATCTAATTAGGCTAAAATAAACTATAAGCATAAAGTCATATGCTTAAAAAAAAAACACAGTCTAGTAAAAAATAAATTCAAGAACAATTTGAAGAAATAGTCTACTCAGATGAGAAGAAACCAGAAAAGTCAATCTGGTAATATGACAAAACCATCCTATAACACCCCCTAAAATATCATACTAGCTCCCCAGCAATGGATCCAAACCAAGAACAAATCGCTGAAATTCCAGATAAATAATTCAGAAAGTTGACTATTAAGCTATTCAAGGAGGTACCAGCAAAAGGTGGAAACTAACATAAAGAAATTAAAAAAAAAAAAAAAAAAGAAAAGAAAGAAAAGAAAACAATCCAGGATATGAATGAAAACATTTCCAGAGAACTAGATATTATAAGGAAAACAGTGAGAACTTCTGGAAATGAATGACACTCAGGAATATACAGAATACAGTAGAAATTTTCAAACTAGACTAGAACAAGCAGAAGAAGGAATTTCAGAGCTTGAAGATAAGGCTTTTGAATTAACCCAATCGGACAAAGAAAAAAGAATTCTAAAAAATGAAGAAAGCCTCCAAAATATATGGGATTATATAAAATGGCCAAACCTAAGAATAATTGGTATTTCTGAGAGCGAAGAGAAATCTGTAAGTTTGGAAAACCTATTTAAGGGAATAATTGAGGAAAACCTCCCTGGCCTTTCTAGAGATCTAGACATCCAAATACAGAAAGCTCAATGAACACCTGGGAAATTCATTGCAAAAATATCGTCACCAAGGCACGTAGTCATCAGGGTGTCTAAAGTTAAGACAAAGGAAAAAATTTTAATAATTGTGAGACAAAAGCATCAGGTGATCTATACTGGAAAACCTGTCAGAATAACAACAGATTTCTCAGCAGAAAATGTATAAGCCAGAAGGGATTGAGGTCCTATCTTTAGCCTCATTAAATAAAATAATTGTCAGTCAAGAATATTGTATCCAGCAAAACTGAGCTTCATAAATGAAGCAGAGATAAAGTATTTTTCAGACCAACAAATGATGAGGGAATTTGCCACTATCAAAACAGCATGACAAGAATTGCTAAAAGGAGTTCTAAGTCTTGAAACAAAAGCTTGATATGCACCAAAATAGAACCTCCTGAAAGCATAAATGTTCTAGGGCCTATAAAACAATAACACAATGAAAAAAAAAAAACAAAGTATCTAGGTAACAACTAACATGACGAATAGAATAGCACCTCACATCTCAATATTAATATTGAATGTAAAAGGCCTAAATCCTCCACTTAAAAGACACAAATGGCAGAATGGATAAAAAACCATGAACCAAATACCTGCTGTCTTCAAGAGACTCATCTGACACATAAGAATTCACATAAACATAAGATAAATGGGTGGAAAAGATATCTCATGCAAATGAAAATCAAAAGTGAGCAGGAGTAGCTATTGTTATATCAGAAGAAACAGACTTTAAAGCCACAACAATAAAAAAAAAAAAAAAGGCAAAGAAAAACATTATATAATGATAAGAGGATTAGTCCAACAGGAAGATATTACAATCCTAAATTTATATCCTAACGCAAGTGCTCCCAAATTTATAAAACAATTACTACTAGACCTAAGAAATGAGGGAGAGAGCGAGACCATAATAGTGGGGGATTTCAATATTCCACTGACAACACTAGGCAGATCATCAAGACAGAAAGTCAACAAAGAAACAGTGGACTTAAACTATACCCTGGAACAAAAGGACTTAACAAATATTTACAGAACATTCAACTCAACAACTGCAGAATGTACATTCTTCTCATCAGCACATGGAACATTCTCCAAGAGAGACTTTATGATAGGCCACAAAACATGTCTCAATAAATTTAAGAAAATTGAAATTATACCAAGCACCCTCTGAGACTACAGTGGAATAAAACTGGAAATCAACTCCAAAAAGGACCCTGAAAACTGTACAAATAAATGGAAATAAATAGTCTGCTCATGGCTGATTTCTGGGTTAACAATGAAATCAAGATGGAAATTTAAAACTTTTTGAAATCAATTATAATACAGACACAACTGATCAAAACCTCTGGGACATGGCAGAAGCAGTGCTAAGAGGAAAGTTTATAGCATTAAATTCCCACATCAAAAAGCATGAAAGAACACAAATTGACAACATAGTGTCACACCTCAAGAAACTAGAGAAAGATGAACTAACTAAACCCAAACCTAGCAGAAGAAAAGAAATAACAAAGATCAGAGCAGAACTAAATGAAATTGAAACAAACAAACAAAATACAAAAGATAAATGAAACAAAAAAACTGGTTCTTTGAAAAGATAAACAAAGTTGATGGACCATTAGCAAGATTAACCAAGAAAAGAAGAGGGAAGATCCAAATAAGCTCAACTATTAATGAAACTTGGGATACTACAACCAATACCTCAGAAATACAAAAGATCACTCAAGGCTGTTGTGAACACCTTTATGTGCACAAACTAGAAAACCTAGAGGAGATGGATAAATTTCTGGAAATATACAACCATCTGAGACTAATACCAGGAAGACATAGAAACTCTAAATAGGCCAACAACAAGTAGTGAGATTTAAGCAGTAATAAAAAAATTTCCAGCAAAAAAAAAAAAAAAAATTCCAGGACCAGATGGATTAACAGTTGATTTCTATCAGACATTTAAAGAAGAAATGGTACCTGTCCTACTGAAACTGTTTCAAAAGGTGAGAAAGGGGGAATCCTCCCTAAATCAATCTATGAAGCCAGTATTACACTAATATCAAAACCAGGAAAAGACATAATAAAGAAAGAGAGCTACAGACTCATATCCCTGATGAACACAGATGCAAAAATTGTCAACAAAATACTAGCTAACCAAATTCAATAGCATATCAAAAACATAATAAATCATGATCAAGTGGGTTTCATACCAGGGATACAAGGATGGTTTAACATATGCACATCAATAAATGTGATACATCACATAAACATAACTAAAAACAAATATCATATGATCATCTCAATAGATGTGGAAAAAGCATTAAATAAAATCCAGCATTGCTTTATGATAAAAACTCTCAAAAAAATAGGCATAAAAGGGACTTACCTCAAAGTGATAAAAAAACTATCTATGACAAACTGATAGCCAACATCATACTGAATGGGGAAAAGTTGAAAGCATTATTCCCAAGAATTGGAACAAGACAAGGATGCCCACTCTCAACCACTTCTATTCAACATGGTACTAGAGGTCCTGGCCTGAGCAATCAGACAAGAGAAAGAAATAAAGGGCATCTAAATTGGAAAAGAGGAAGTCAAATTGTCACTGTTTGCTGATGATATGATCATATACCTAGGAATCCTTAAAGACTCATCTGAAAACTCCTGCATATGACAAATGAATTCAGTAGTCTCAGGATACAAAATCAATGTACACACATCATAGCATTGCTATATGTCAAAAATGACAAAGCTGAGAATCAAATCAAGAACTCAATCTCTTTTACACAGCTATAAAAAATATACTTAGGAATATACTTAACCAAGAAGGTGAAAGATCTCTACAAGTAAAGTGACAAAACACTGCTGAAAGAAATCATAGATGACACAAACGAATGGAAACACACCCTATGCTCATGAATGGGAAGAACAAATACTGTGAAAATGACCATATTGCCCAAACAAATCTACAGATTCAATGCAATTCCCATCAAAATACCGTCATCATTCTTTACAGAACTAGAAAAAAAAATCCTAAAATTCATATGGAACCAAAAAAGAGCCTACATAGCCAAGACAATACTATGCAAAAAGAACAAATCTGAAGTCATCACATTACCTGACTTCAAATTGTACTACAAGACTATAGTTACCAAAACAGAATGGTAGTGGTATAAAAATAGGCACATACACTAATGGAACATGATAGAGAACACAGAAATAAAGCTAAATACTTACAGCCAACCGATCTTTGACAAAGCATACAAAAATATAAGTTAGGGAAAGGACACCCTATTCAATAAATGGTGCTGGGAAAACTGACAAGCGCATATAAAAGAATGAAACTGGACCCTTATCGCTGACCTTATTTAAAAAATCAATTCAAAATGGATCAAGGACTTAAATCTAAGACCTGAAACCATAAAATTTCTAGAAGATAACATTAGAAAAACTCTTGTAGATATTGGCTTAGGAGGCAATTAATTCATGACTAAGACCCCAAAAGCAAATGCAACTAAAAGAAAAATAAATAAATGAGACATAATTAAACTAAAATGCTTCTGCACAGCAAAATAAATAATTAGCAGAGTAAACAGAAAACCTACAGAGTGGGATAAAATCTTTACACACTATGCATCTGACAATGGACTAATATCTAGAATTGACAAGTAACTCAAACTAATTGGCAAGAAAAAAAATCCCATCAAAAGTGGGCTAAAGACATGAATAGTCAATCCTTAAAAGAAGATATACAAATGGAAAACACCCATATGAAAAAAAATGCTCAACGTCACAAATTATTAGAGAAATGCAAATTAAAACCACAATGAGCTATCACCTTACTTAAGCAAGAATGTCTGTAATTGAAAAGTCTAAAAACAATAGATGTTGATGTGGATGTGGTGAAAAGGGAACACTTTTACTCTGCTGCAGGGAATGTAAATTAGTACAACCACTGTGGTAAACAGTGTGGAGACTCCTTGAAGAACAAAAAGTAGAATTATTATTTGATCCAGCAATTCCATTACTGGTTATCTACCCAGAGGAAAAGAAGTCACTATATTAAAAAGAGACATGCACATGCACCTTTATGGCAGCACAATTTGTAATTGCAAAGATGTGGAACCAATCTAAGTGCCCATCAACCAATGAGTGGATAAAGAAAATATGGTGTATATATATACATTTTTTTAAATTTTTTTTTACACTGTTAAATACTATTCAGCCATAAAAAGGAATGAAATAAGATCTTTTGCAGCAACTTGGAGGTGGAGGTGGAGCTGAAGGCCATTATTCTAAGTAACTTAGGAATGGAAAATCAAATATTATATATTCTCACTTATAAGTGGGAGGTAAACTATGAAGATGCAAAGGCATAAGAATGATATAATGGACTTTGAAGACTTAGAGGGGAATATTGGGAGATGAGTGAGGGATAAAAAACTCACCCACATGGTTACTTGGTTATCCATGTAACTAGAAACTGCCTGTACTCCAAAAACTCTTGAAATAAAATTAACAATAAAAAATAACAGCTAGGAGAGAGAACACCAAAAAGGTGGGTTGAATTTGGAAGAAGCTATATACTCCAAGGACAGCTGAAACCTTCTTCTTCCTTTCTGTTCCATCTATTCATCTGTTTCTTTAAATAGTCCTCCCATATCTTTTCTGTTTGGCTCTTGTGAAAGTTGATAGTATGAATTGTGTCGTTCTTGTCATAACCAACTAAATCTGAGTCAAGAGGTCAGGCAGGAAGCACTTGAGGCATGGAGCACCTGCTCCAATAATTGAATTTTCCGCAAGCCAGGCTGCTGAAACAGCTTGCTGTTACCCAAAGACCAGTTTTGCCTTGCAGCTGCTGAAATAACTGGGTGTGATTCTACGACTGGTTGTACCTACTACTGTCACTCACCAGTTAGGGCTTGTCAGCTTTCAAAAGCTTCTCCAGTGCTGATGAGATTTCTTTCAAAACAGTACATAACGTTGATCTTTCTAATAAAACTCCTAATATTCTCTTGTTCTTTGGGCACGCCGAAGGCTGCCTGGCCTGTGCATGCCCTGAATTGCAATTCTGTGATTCCCCTGAAAAATATTAAATTTAGAGATTTGTCTCTATTTGCATTTTGATTTTGACACTCTTGAGAAAAACATAGAGCATCCAGGGACAATAGAAGTTCTTTCCCTTAATTGTATATATAAATTCTAAGATGGTCATTTTTTCACTTTCTAACATCTCTGAAATTAGTTTGCATCTTACAATTGACAATTCTTAGGTGGACTCCTGCTTCTGATTGGGAATGGACACTATCAGAGTATACTGTCCTGCTCACAGAATATAATATAAGGAGATGGTTAGTTCTTTGGGTTGAAATGACTTGACTCTTTGGCCCTTTTGAACAATCAACTGAAGTTGGGGCTCACTGACAACCAAACCTCAGCTCAAAGCAAGTCACCCTCATGTCCCAAGGGAGGACACTAGAACAGTGAGAGTATTTCACCTTGGAGCTCAGATTGACATATTAGACGTGATTGGTACTGCTACTTCCTGGCCCACTGCACACTATAAAATAGTCTCTTCTTTTTCCTGTGCCTGGTTAAGAATATACAATTTAACTGGCAAGTGAGGGCAGGCCAGGACAGACTGAAACAAACCATTTTCTCTCATGCTTTACCTTGAAGCTTAATTAGTTGGCTATACCAGAAATATGTGCTCCATGTGACTGTACTGATTCTCAAATAGCAGTTTTCAAGACCGTCAATGGATCGTACTTATTGAACAGGTATTTACTGAGCTAATGTGTACAGGCCCTGGCAATTTAGGTATAAATGAGGAAGAAAGAATACTACTTTTAAGCAGCTGATTGCATTGAATGAGTGAATCCAACTGCATTGTCATATGTTAAAGATTATGATCATTTAAAGACAGTCTTACTTTTTAGCAGACTTTTGGTGATTTCTCAGGTTTAAGTTGCATTTTTTAATTATTTAGAGAATAAATTCTTTTCCAAAAGTTGTTTAAGAAATATGTATTTCTTCACATGTGAATTATCAGTTTCTATTCTTAGAATTAATAATTAAAAAAAAATCTCATCTGGCAAATGGCAATGAAACTCTGGGAAGTTAAATGAGTTGTTTCAGGTCACAATGGGAGGGGTAGAGGTGTCAGAGTCAGACAAAAAAATAAGGTCATCTGACTCCTAGTTTGTGTTGATTTTACTAAGCATTCTAAGCGGTACCTCTAAACATATGTTTTCAGCCTTGTTTTCAAGGATAATATGCTTTATCTTACAATCTCTCCTTAAGGTGAATGTGGTGTGGGGAGTGCTGTCTCTAAAAGCTAGCTGTACTTTAACTCCATGACTTTGGAATTCTAGAACATTATCTAACTAAAGGTGAAATAAGAGAGCACTGAGTATTGTATTTCTTGGTATTTGTGGTATTCTTGGACCAAAGAGGCCCCTTTATCTTTGACATTTTAAACTTCTGATTTTCCTTGCATAGTTGAAATGTGCCCTTAGCTTGTACCTTATTAGCTCCTTTCTTTATGTATTAAGGTTCCATTCCTTAGTGTCTTTTTACAGCACCTCAGGGACTCATCTCTTCTAGACCTCCACCCCCCTCTTTTATACTCCATATGCAAACCAATATATTTTGTATTTTTACTGATAAAATATTGTAGTTGGTATATTCATCAGGGTTCTCTAGAAGAACAGAACTAATAGGAGAAATGTATATATATAAAGGGGTGTTTTTTAAGGAGTACTGACTCACACAATCACAAGGTGAAGTCCCATAATAGGCTGTCTCCAAGCTGAGGAGCAAGGAAGCCAGTCTGCATCTCAAAACCTCTTTAGTAGGGCAGCCAACAGTGCAGCCTTCAGTCTGTGGCCAAAGGCCTGAGAGCCCTTGGCGAATCTTTGGTTTAAGTCTAAGAGTCCAGAAGCTGATGAACTTGGACTCCGATGTTCAAGGGCAGAAAGCATGCAGCTCAGGAGAAAGATGAAGTCCGGAAGACTCAGCAAGTCATGTTCTTTTACATTCTTCTGCCTGCTTTTATCCTAGCAGATCTGGCAGCTGACTGGATGGTACCCACTCAGACTGAGGGTGAGTCTTCCTCTCCCAGTCCACTGATTCAAATGTTAATCTTGTTTGGCAGCACCCTCACAGACACACCTAGGAACAATACTTTGCATTCATCAATCCAATCAAGTTGACACTCAATATTAACCATCACAGTTGGCAAAGATAAATTGTCTCTTGAGTTTAATTAAGCTTATAACTATTTTAAAGAATAATAGTTACGGGTGTGAGACGAGCTATTTACTTGGGTTTCTATACAACAGCTCATCTATATTTTCTTTGTGGGTCTTAACAGCAAAATAATTATTATAAACACACTGAATTGCTGTAGAATTATGACTTTATAGTTCAGCCATTAAAAAAATCAGTTTTCAAATCTCCAAGTTAATTAAAATGTTTAGTTGCTTTTCATTTTATAAATTCAATGATAATTAGTCTAATCACTTGATTCAACAATTAAACTACAACAGAAATGAATTATTCAGAGTTCCATATTTGTAAAGTCATTGAATTTCTGAAGTTTACAACTCAGCTTACCTGAAAATCAGCTCAAAACACAGGAAAGCAAATGAAGACATTAGAAGTTCCGATGATCAATGGGACTTGTTTTCATGCTTAACTTCATTTTTATATGTCAAAGAATGGGTTTCATCATGATATTTCACTCTAAGGCATTAATTTGTCATTATAAATGTATCTGATATAATAATGTATTGTCATAATTGGTAGAGTTAATATAAAGAGATTGTCCATTGCTAAAATGGATTATTGAGTGTCTCAACTCAATAACTCATGTAGACAGCTAGGAATAGCTAACCAGTTTTGTGAGCCACCTTACCTGCTCTGACTTATATACATTCCCTTTCTCACTTGAAAGGATAAGGAAGGGAATGGTCTCCCTTGGCTGAAAACTCAAGTCCATTTGCTACTGGCAACTTGCCATGAGAACTGGGAAACTCACTCTCCAGGCTTGCTTCCTAGCTATTAATTTAAGAGCTTGGACGAAGTCATGGCTAGAAGGTCTTCCAGTTTTAAGATTTTAGGAGTCCATGAGCATTAAAGTTTCACCCTTGCTTTGAAATCAAGTATTTTACTTTATAAAGTAAGAATTACACTGTATATGTATACCTAACGAAAAGCAAGCGATTAAAAGGAGAAAATGGTATAATTAACATGTTAACAGTATTGGTGGGGTAAAGGTGGTGGAAACCCGAGTTTTCTAGCCCTCCTGGTCACCTCTCATTTAATATTTAAATCAAAAGAGCTTGCTTGAGTTTTTATCCTACTTACATGAGAAATTGAAGCCCTTACTTCTGATTTCGTGGAGTTATTAGTGTCCCATCTCACCTCATTCAGCTGTTTCTTTCTTTCATCATTGCATTGACTCCAAATGTGGAACAGCATTCTCTTTCATTGATATTTTCCACCAAACCACACACATAAGGTAATTATATGTACTAGACCAGTACTGAAATGTGAGGCTCAACATACAGCTAAGCTAGCAGGCTGCTTGCACTTTAATTCTTTGGAAGTGCCTTGGCCAATCCCACTGCTGAAAAGTCACAAACCAGAGAACCCTCTCACATCTGCCTTCCTCATCTCCCATACCTTCAGAAGCTCCCAGCTTTTCCCACTTTATTATGCATAACCGTTTCGCTCTGTTTCTCAACCAGGCCATCAGAGTGTTTCTTTTCACAGCCAACGTTGACGTCAACTTGTAGATCACTAAACAAAGACGTTTCTCTCCATATGAGAAATTCTACCTCTAAGTTACATGTTTTTTTCTTTCCAGGCAAAATGGGATGGCAGGTAGGAAGGAGTGAGCAGGAAGCATGGAGGTGGCTTGGAAAGAAGGAGGCCAGGGAAGGGAAATACTGTCCCTGAGTTCCCACCACTGGCAGCATCCTGTGTTGAGGGATTTACAAATATTATCCCAGTCAATCATCTCAGCAATATAATCTACCTATGAGGTAGAGTATATAATTGCCCCCCCCATTATAAAGATAAGGACACAGTTTTGGGGAGGCTAACTTGCTCGAGATCATATTACTAGTAAGTAGCAGATCTGGAATCTGAATATAGGCAATCTTTTTGCTTAATCACTATAAAATGCTGGTTTGTCTGTTATGCTGGTGTGGCAATATATTATTGCATTTTATTCCTGTGAGCTATCTGCAGTTTTCATTATTTTTTTTCTGAAAAGGAAACTTTACCAAATCACAAAGTTAGAATGTAATGGCACGAGGAGTCAAACCCAGCTCACTCAACTCCAAAGTCTATGTAGCCTGGATAGGCTTTGCACTGAAAATATTAATATACCTATCTTTTACTTGAGTTTAACAAGCAGAATTTATAATAATTTTACTGCAAATTTGCAAGGTTTTATAACAAACATCACACATTTGATGCTTAAAGACATTAGGTTTGCAATGTAAACAATAGAAAGAAAAGGAGAAGGAATGCTTCAAAGAAGGTGGAAGAAAATGCCTTTAGAGAGTAAAAATACCACTGCGCAAGAAATACACACAGTTGGGATTGTGAAGTACTAGTATTCTAATTTCAGGATTTTAAACCCATTGATTCTTGTAGGAAACATCTTACCGTATGCCTTAACTTGATGAAAATTAACTGGCAAGTATGAAAATGCACATTTTTGTTATTATGTAAATGCTGCAACCAAAATACAGAGTTTTTATTGTCTTTTGAAATTAGAATGTCCACAGAAACATTTTACACATAAAAGTTACAGAAAAGGGTGACAGGCAATTTGAGTCTGATCTCAATGGGTAGCCCACCAGAGAAATAAAAAATATTTAGAAACAATTGACTCAAATGCATCGGGGCCATCCCGATGAATGCTTGAGTCCCTTTTTTTGAAGTACCTGGCATATGTTTGAGCAGCCTCTGCTTGGTGCCCTCTGATGATGGAGGACTCTGATTTTCTTGGACTGTCATAGGAGAGTAGGCTGTTGTGAGTATTAGAAAATCCAGTGCAGTGATAAAATGTGTTTCCTGGTATACTCTGTTGATTTTGGATTTTGCTTAATGAAACAAGGGAGAATAAATTTATCCCACTCTAGAGTTGGTTTAAATCCTTCTATTTTTGAAATGTGATCTTGCTCTGTTGCCCAGGCTGGAGTGCAGTCACACAATCAGAGCTCACTACAGTCTTGAACTCCTGGGCCTAAGTGATCCTCCTGCCTCAGCCTCCTGAGTTGCTGGAAGCTGAGACACAATACCTGGTTTCTAAATCCTTTTTAAAAGGGAGGAATGTGGTCCAATAGAAATGATGTTAGACTCTGGGTCTCAGGGCCAGTTGTATGACACCTGAGGATCTGTTCTCTTGGCTGTTCTCTTGGCCCATCTCATGGGGTTGCTTTAATAGTCAAAGGAGAATAAATATGAAATTGTCTTAGTAACACCACCATCCTTTATGGTTCATAAAATTGGTGCAGACAGTGCTCTAAGTGTAAGCAGATGAGTCTAGAGTTCAATAATTCAGAAACTTTAATTACACAAAAATTGTCAAGACATGGACACTGTGGGCATAAGTTTGTCTGTGTGGGGATGGGGGTGGGTTCTGGTTGTCACAGGTCTGACACCAGAAGAGGGAACACGTGTTCCAGTGTACCTGCAGATGGGTCGGATCCTTCTCATGGATGATGCTCCCAGGTTTCATGCCCTGAGGCTCTCTGTTCCTTAGCCTGATTCCCTTAAGGGTTGTGGTCCTGATCTGATTCCAGCAGGTGGATTGTGCCTATAGGACCCTGCCTAGTTTTGTCCACCTTTTCCACAGTGAGACTTTAATACCTATGTGAGGGTGAAGGGCCTGCCCTATGGAGCAGATTTCAGAGACTCAACCCTTATCTGCCTGCCTCCTGTCATTGATGGCTTAGTTTTCTTAACACTGTATTCTGCTTTTGGATGGGATTCACCGTCACCTAATACCAAACCATTTTCTAAATAATGCTTCAGGTTTTTATACTTTGGAGACTCTCTGTCTTAGATCACTGATTCTCAAAATACAGTCCCTGAATCAGTAGTATCAACATCCCCTGAAAGCTTGTTAGAAAGTCAAGTTTTGGGGCCCCAGTCCAGCTCTAGTGAATCAGAAACTCTGGGGATAGAGTCCAGAAGTGTGTGTTTTAACAAGCCCTTCAGGGGATTCCAATGCTGATTAAGGTTTGAGAGCTCTGTCTTGGACTGTCTCGTTGCCCTCTGTGCAGGCAATTTAGGCCGTATCACCTCCTCCTTCTTCCTGTCCTAGTCATGGGGAAGGGTTTCTGCTTGGTGTGGGCTTGCACTGCATTTCTACCTGCCTGTTGTTAAAATCCATCAAAAGGATCACCACTTTGTCTATATATAAATAGTCTAGGTTAACAATGATAAAAACTAATCATAAAAAGAAAAGTAAATAGGTAAAGAATAGCACAGGGGCATGTTGACCCACACATTTTGATGCTATAATTTACAGATGTCCATCCTGATCAGAATTAACTGGGCACTTATAGCGCAATGGCAAATAACATACAGTTCTTTCAAAATTAAAAGAAATGCCACTGAAGATGATGGAGTTGGGGTGAGGGGGCACAAAGCGTGGGAAGTCAGGATAATAGCCTATTTCACACATAGGATAACTTTCCTGTATACTTTCTTCTTTTCTCTTCTTTTTCCTTCTAGTTGTGTTTTTCTTTCTTCTCGTAGGAACAGATGAGTAGTTTGACAATGTTATTAGCTAATGAAAAAAAAGAGAACACTACCTTATTTATAGACTTTGGGCGTTAATATCTAGAGGTTTAAATGTGAAAGCGAAGGTGGGGCTCCGTGAGTTTCACTTAATTTCCTCAGGAATAACAAAGTGGGAGGTACAATACATCTTTGTTTAGCTGCTATGGTTTTCATTAAATTTAATTAAGTCTCCCAGAAGCTTTAAATTTAGGGAACTTCAAAATGCAGGTGGCTTCTGTTAAATGTAATTATATTCCCTTTATAGCTGCTATGGTTTGGGAAAGCTGAGCTGTCAGACTTCAAATCTTTAATGAGTTCACCAGTGCTTTGGTTTCAGAATCCATTTCCAAGCAAAGCTCTGATTTCTCTCTCTCTCCCCCTCTCTCTTTCCTTCCCTCCCTACCTACTCCCTCCCTTCTTTCTGCCTCCTTTCCTCCCTCATTCCGTCTTCCTTTCTTTCCTCCCTCCTTCCTTCCTTTCCCTTTTGCAGGAGGCTGAGACCAATATGAATCTAACAAAAGCTTACAACCTCACTAATGAATTGAGGTTAACACTTCAGAGGTTAGTTTTCCCAGAGGTATTCTAAGCGAGTCTGTTTGGACAGCAGGGCAGGTGTTCGAGGCAGGCGGGGGTCCTTGAGTTCAGTAGATTATCTGTCCAAAGAACCAACCATCTGTCCACAGGTCTGGCAGGGATGAGAACAAATGTCTGGTGCTACCTTAATGGCAACCACCATTGCCAGAGTGGATGGAGACTTGCATGCACAGAGCTCCCCCTCACCTTCTGTTTAATCCTTTTTCCTTTGATCCAAGTACATCCTTTTTATTTTTACAGTTAGAAAGGAGTAAGTGCTACTTTGTTGTGAAGTTAGTACAATAACATTGCAGAAAGCCTCTGATCAGTGTTTCCCAAATGACAGATTGAGTCACAAAAAGTACCTTGCTCAAGGTCTCAAGGAATAGAATCTCAGTTTTCTGAATCCCCATCTACGTGCAGTTCTGCAAGTTGAGGTGAGCTTAGGGGGTAGTAGGAGGAGGATGAAGAGTTATTAAAGAGGTATAGTGTGCAAAACTTTTTTCAGGCTTCAACATTTTCATACGAAAAGAGTTCCTCCTCAGAGATCCCAGAACAATTGTATTTTCTGTAATTGTGCTGAAGTTTCATCTCAGCATTTCTCTCACCTACCTAAGAGCATAATATGTCATTGTAAAGGTAATGAGACAAGGCTGCCATGAGTTTGATGAAGTTCAAATATTTTTGTATTCTTGATATCAACTACAGTTCCCGGAGTCTGAACGTAAATGATCTAGGTCAATGCAATTGCTTTGCAGGTAAACAATTTTCTTTTAAAGTTGCAAGCAGATTTCTGTACTACTATTGTACAATTTCTTTGATTCCGACTATAATCTGGCACACATTTAATGATATGCATAATTGTTATTGTGAATTGTGGTCTTTGGAGAAAAATGGCAAACAGTTGAATAAACTGTTTTAATTGGTGGTATTTCTACACAGCTAAGTTTAAGTTTTATTTCTCTTTGATAGTTATTCAATATCTATAATCAGCATTACTATAATTTTTCAATATTATCAATTTTTCTTTTATTCATACAAAATAAAAACATTTCTCTCCAATTCAGGATTGAATATGGACTTGTTAATACATGATATCAAGGAATTTTATTAAGTATAGTAATAAAATTCTATGTTACTTTGGTGTTCTAATTATGTAAAAAATCTTCATGTTATAGAAATGCACACTGAATTATGTAGCGTTGAAGAGATATGATAGTTGTTTAGACTACTCTCTCTACTTTTGTGCATATTTGAACATTTTATAACAAAAAGTTGGCCCCCTCATATCTGTGCATGCTACGATGCAAAGCATGGATGTAATCCATGCATATTTAAGGTTCCAGTCATGGCCCCTATATTCAAGATGGCAGTCAGTGCTAGTTCTCCCCATAGTCCCATCTTAGGGATATTCTGCCCAGGCTATTTTGTGTTGCTTTTTTCTTTTACTCAGCCTAATTCTTAGGTTCCCATCACCCAGGCTCTTGATATCTACAATTTAACACTATATTCTCTTCCATAACACCCTGACTTCCAGTACATAGCAGATTTAGGTAAAAGTCCCTACTATGGCCTTAGACTTAAGCTATGGTTTCCAATTCTGTTTATCAGGAGCCCCTCATTTAGGGAAATCAGTGGGCATTTGTGTCACTAGCAAAGGCCATTGGCAGAGTGACCTAGGGAAGCCTGAGAAATGCCAGCGTTACTTCCCAGTTTTTGTGACAACCAGAATGACCCCCAGATGTCCAAATTGGCCCAGGCCCCTGGCATGTGGGTAGCTAGATCTGGGGTGGGTGGGGCTGAGAGGGTGTGAAAGAAAGAGCAGTTCTTTGCACTCAGAAAGCCTGCATGAAAGCCGGGATCCTTATGCTGGGGAACGAAGTGTTTCAGTCCCTCCAGCTGTGTTTATGGCATGCCACTTTCCTCTGGCTCTTGCCTTCCACCGCCATTTCTCCCTCCATCTCCAGAAAATCAATAAATGCTCCCTACACATTTTCCCTTCATCTACTTGCTGATGGACAAAATGCCTGTAAGGAGAGAACACATTTCAATCTGCCATCAAGGATGAAATATATAAAGGTAATCACTGGTGGAAACAAAGCATTGGAATCCCTTTCCCCTGAAAGCTAATCAGTCCTCAAGTGTTTAATGGTGATGTCAGAGCTTCTCCTAATGACAGGGAAGAAACCGGTGGGGATGGTGCTTGGATTTTCTTCGAGAAAGCAGAAGCAGCTCCTCGGACTCTCTTTCCTCCGTGTGGACTCACAAAGGCTGTTCTCACTATTCTGGCCTCTTTGCCTAAGGCAAAGAAGACCTGAGGGGAAGCCTGAAGTGTACTTTTGAAGCATGAAGGATCCTTGCTATATTTGCCTGTGGGAATCCATTTTATTGCTTTGGAGTATGAAGTTTTCCTTTCTCCAAATGCCACTGGGAAGGGAGTCTCAGAGCTTCAGAGAAGGTAAGTGTAAATTAGGAAGGCCGGGGCATGTTCTGTTTGTACTTAGGTGCTAGGATGGTTACCTCATTTGGATATTTTAGCAACTGGGTCTTTCTCTCTCCCTCTGTCATATAGAGACTGGGGTTGCATGCATAAAACAGCTGAGCTATGATTCCTAATACAGGTGCTTGTGTTTTAAAATCCTTGCTCTTTGCCATAAATTAACTGTAATTGCTAACGTGCTTTGATATTGTCTTAACAAGCTGTGTTTGTTGTGAGAAGAGCATTCAGAAAGAAATTTCTATTTTTAAAATTTCTATAGCTTTGGGGGTACAAGTGGCTTTGGTTACGTTAATGAATTCTACAGTGGTGAATTCTGAGATTTTAGCACACCCATCACCCAAGCAATGTACACTGTACTCAATATGTAGTCTTTTATCCCTCAGTGCGCTTCCAGCATCCCCATGCCGAGTCCCCAAGGTCCATTATATTACTCTGTATGACTTTGCTTCCTCACAGCTTAGCTCCCACTTAGAAGTGAAAACATAAGGTATTTGGTTTTCCATTCCTGAATTACTTCACTTAGAATAATGCCTCCATCTCCATCCAAGTTGCTGCAAAAGACATTAATTCATTCCTTTTCATGGCTAAATAGTATTCCATGGTGTTATATATCACATTTTCTTTATCCACACATTGGCTGCTGGGCACTTAAGTTGTTTTCATATCTTTGCAATTGCAAATTTGCTGCTATAAACGTGAGTGTGCATGTATCTTTTTTATATAATGACTTCTTTTCCTTTGGGTAGATACCCCCAGTAGTAGGATTCTTGGGTTGAATGATAGATCTACATTTAGTTCCAGAAAGGATTTTTTTTAAATGAAGGTTACCCATGACTACTACTTGAGCTGTCTGACATACAGTATTAGACACAAGGTAATCAGTACATAATTTTGCTTCATGACCAAAATAAAAGTGTCTCATACAAAATGTCCTTTGTGCCAAGAACTGTAACTGAGCATAAGCTATATTTTAGGTGTACTTGTAAATGGCTTGAAATGAGAAGGGATAAATTAAGTTGGCTGTAATGGGGAAATGCGTCTCAGCCACATTTATCCTTACTCCTGTCCTTCTGTGGTCTCCATTTCAGGCATCAGCTCACTGCGGACACATTTTAGCCTCTCTCAATTGTTCACAAGCTATTAAAGTATTTAAACTGGTGAAAGCTAATATCAGATACTTCCCCTTATGGTTTTGGAGATGTTTTAAGATGTACAGGGACTTACTGAATTGTTAATTAGTGCTGAACTCTTAAAAGGCATGTTCTACAGAAGAGTCATGACCTGGTGAGCAGTTTTATCTGCCTTTAGAAAGTATGGTTATTTTTTTATTCACTAGGCTTTCATCTGAGTCAGAAATTATACAATAATAATATTGTGATACTGAGTCAAGGGCAGCAATTGTCTAGTAGGGAAGCAGGGGGAATATGGAAAATTCTGCAAATCCAGGAAAGGGAGCAGGATCTGGAATCCAGAAGGCCAGGGAATCAGCAGCAGTGACTTTAACAAGTGATTATGAAATCCATGACCTCTATATTTGGCATAGGCTGCAGATGTGTTCTTGAAGGTTTTAGTTATTTAGAAGGACATTGTGGACGTATAACCAGCAGCATCATTATCCAGGAACTAGATAGAAATGCATGTTCTTGTGCCAAGATCAGAACTACTGAATTAGCAGTCTGTTTTATGTGTCCAGGTGATTCTGATGCATGCCCAAGTTTAGGAGATGCTAATATACATGGCTTTAGTGGATCCCAGCAAAAGGAACATAGCCCTGGGATTTCCGGGACTCTTGGTGAGGGTGAACATTAGAGCTTGGTTTCTAAGCCCTAGGTAGTGAATGAGTGAATAAAAGTTTTGGTGGCTAAAGTTAGCCACAAATCCAACAACAAATTTCTTTTCATTAAAATCTGGGGGATATTTTTCCTCTCCAGTATAAAAAATTTCTGAACTTAAGAAAGAAAGTACTGGCTTAAGAAGAAAAGGGGAAAAGAGTGATTCTGAGAAACACCAAGACACAGACCTGACTAATGGTTATCAAGTTGGCAATATGAAAAGGGAATTTATTTGATGATAGTAAATAAAATTTTGTATCAAAATGAAGCACATAAAATTAAACATGAATGGATGATTACCATCAAATTGTTGAATTTTAGTAGAGGCAGTTTCCATTAGTAGAAATCACGTTTTTATCTCCAGATCAGCTCATAGACAACATTAGTGGTAGAAAAAAGTCATGGGATTTTTAGCCATTTACCCTTGAATCAGTTATATTACAGGTCCATGATGGGGAATCTGATGGCATAAGGATTGAATATGAAACCCCTCTTGCATATCGTTATGTATGTAATGTTGTTCCTCACAGTAAGGTTGATTCATTTGGTAATGTAAGGAATTCCAACTGGAATATGGACTTTTATGAATGTTTTCCTTCATCAGTGTAAACAGCATTTATTAAGTGGGTGGCTGTGATGTGGGTAATAGATAAGAATGTTCTCTCCTTTCTCCAAGGAAAAATTCATGTGAACAATAAGTAAGCTACAGGGTTACATCAGAATAAAATGATACAAAAGTAAAGGCAAACAAACAAGAAAACCTGACCTTATGCGACACTCTAAGCTTTTGAAAATGAAAGCCTTTGTGTATGAAGGAGAACTCATATCTAAAACTAAAAATATCACTTTGTAGATGCTTTGCCTTTAGGATATTGGACACTTAATTTTCTAAAATGACTTTTTTGCTATGTATATGAAATGCTGAACTAATTATTCCGTCTGAAGCATCCTTTTTGGCTGAATTGATTCCCTATCATGATGGCTCTGAAATAGTGAACACACAAATTGCTTTTTAGAAGGCTGGATATAATATCAGACTTGAACTAAGAAAGGATTCCTCAATTCTTCATATGTCCACTTTATGACTTATTCTTCTCATCACGTGCTTTAGAAATGAATCATAAATCAGATTTCCATGTCATTTTTATATACAATGGCCTTTTGAATCATTTTAAATAAAATACATGCTTTCTAATATACATGTCTAGAAAAAAATGGAGTAATATATCTTCCTTGGAGCACTAGCAAAGACTCTTTTATGTTAATTTTTTTTTTTTAACAAATGAAGCTTCAGGGTAAAAGTCCATTCAGCAACACCAATAGGAAATAAATGACAAGCAACAAACCGTAATTAGAAATGTAGTCAGAAAACAAGTCTAGCTCTTAACTAAACTGAGAGCTGATTTTTAACCCTGCAGAACATAAACACACACATATAGTTATTTACAATGTATAGTTATATCTGTATATATCTATCCACGTCCATATCCCTCTCTCTACATATATAGACACACATATACATATATAGTTATATATATAAACACACACACATATACAGAGATACACAGACACACACACACACACACACACACAGTTATCCAACTAGGTAAAGGTATCCTTACTTTTTCCCATAGCAGGCCAAAATCTTTGCTTTTTATGATATGGGATAAAAAACCTTTATTATATTTAAGCAATGAGAATATAAAAGATTTAGACATTGGAAGGCAGGAGGTGGGATACAAATTAAAATGAAGGGAAGAGGGTCTAATATTTCAACAATAAGCAAAGTGTTTCTATGTATTATGTGATCCTAAGGTAATGCTTTAAGGATAATATCTCCATTTTATAGATGAAGTACAGAGGGATCAAGAATATCCTTAAGATCGTGAACTAAAAATAGGGATTTACTGCAGAAATCTATAGCAAAGTCACATCTTAGGTGTTGGGCAGCAAAATCCAGGCAATGCCAGAGCACTAATGGGGTAAACAGTTGATAAAAATATTTCAGTGCTGACCTGTGCCATTGGTCATTTATCACTCTGATTTCTGAACCTCCAGACTCTCAGTTCTGATGAATATAATCTCAGGAGACTGCCTCCTCTTGATGTGCTGTGCTACCCTAAGAATTTTCACATGCAATCTTGTCTAGAGGAGTTGCTCAGCTGTGTTTCTGTGAGGGCTGGGACTCTTCTCTGAACCTCATCAAATTCCCTGTCTTTAAATACATTGTTATCCAAATACGAAAGTATGATAAAGACATTTTCAGGCATACAAGTCCTCTAATGGTTTGCCATTATGAACATGTATATTGAAAACATTTAGGGGAGGAACTACTCAAATGAGAAGAAAAACGTCAGAATATGCTGCAAGAGATAGAGAAGAAAGTAATAAAATAGCTTGGTAAAATGTATATGTCTTACAAAAGATATGGGAGAAAGAGAAAGAGAAAAAGCATATTTGTAACAGCCCAGATTAAAATTCTAGGCAATAACAACATAATAAATGGTGGGCATTGGAAAACAAAGGGAGATGAGTACTTGTCTTGTGAAGGAGATGGTATAGCTTTTGGTAACTTTAATAAATTGGTAGGTTTAAATAATGTGTGAATGATGAATCTTAGGCTAAGTGCATTCAGTATAAGAACAAAGGTAGGGCCGGGTGTGGTGGCTCACTCCTGTAATCCCAGCACTTTGGGAGGCTGAGGCAGGTGGATTGCCTGAGGTCAGGAGTTCGAGATCAGCCTGGCCAACATGGCGAAACCCCGTCTCTACTAAAAATGCAAAAATTAGCTGGGCATGGTGGCAAATACCTGTAATCCCGGCTACTCAGGTGGTTGAGGCTGGGAAAATCTCTTAAACCCGGGAGGCAGAGGTTGCAGTGAGCCGAGGTTGCGCCACTGCACTCCAGCCTGGGCAACAGAGTGAGACTCCATCTAAAAAAAAACAAAAAACAAACAAAAAAAAAACCAAACCTGTAAAGGTAGATGTTTAATTTTATATCAGCAGAAAAAACTTAATGCTTAAAAGACAGTAGGAAAAGAGAGAAATAAAAGAAGGTATGATAAATAGTAACTGTTAGATTCAGTGAAAGAAATATCATAATGTATAAGTAATTAGAGTAAATGTAAATGGTTGATGCTAACCATCTAAAAGACAATTAACTCAAATTTGATTGAAAAAAATACCTAATACCCTGTCACTTAAAAAAAATACAAAGTTTGAAAATAAAAGAATGGAAAAGGATGTACAATGAAAGAGTCACAATGTTTATATTTGACAAAACAAAAACTAAAGGTAGAGGCAGTTGTTGTATTCCGGTAAAACGATGAGAAAAGAAGCTGTAACTACCACAAACATATACACTCAATAACATAGCTATAAAAGCAAAAACTGACAGAATTTCAGGCGGAAATAATGAATCAGGACTTGTAGCTGTAGATTTTAACACATTCCTCTGCAACAGGTCCTTTCATTTCATTTCAACTATTTGTGCTAATAAATGAGTTCAGCAGGGTTGCAGGATAGAAGATCAGTATACAGAAATTAATTGTATCTACACAGTAGGAATGAGCAAACCAAAAATGAAATTAAGGAAACAATTTCATTGATCATTCCATATTATGTATGGGTATCAAAACATTATATGTATCCTCAAAATATGTCCAACTATTGTGTATTAATAAAAAAATTGATAAAAATTCATTAAAAACCTGCCAACAAAAGAATAAAATACTTAGGAGTCAATTTAACCAAAAAACTTCTAGCCTTGTACAGTACAAACTAATAAACATCATTCAGATAAATTAAAGTGGACCTAAGTAAAAGAAAAGACATCCTATGTTCATAGACTGAAATATAATATTATTAAGATGGCAATATGTCTTTCTCAAACTGGTCTACAGATTCAATGCAACTCCTATCAAAATCTCAGCTACTGTTTTTGCAGAAATGGAGAACTGATCCTTAAATGCATATGGAAATGCAAGAGAGCCAGAATAACCAAAACAAAAAAACAATAAAGTTGTAGGACTCACACGTCCTGATTTCACAATTTGCTACAAAACTATAGAATTGGAAACTGTGTGTCACAGCATAAGGATATACATATAGATCAATGGAATAAAATTGAGAGTCCAGAAATAAACCCATACATCTATAATTGGTTTTTCACAAACATTTTTTATTTTTAGTTTTTGTGGAAACCAATTGATTTTTGGCAAGGATACTAAGTACAATCAATGGGGAAAGAATAGTCTCTTCACAGATGATGTTGGGACAACTGTTTATCCATTTGCCAAAGAATGAGGTTAGATCCCTACTTCACACCGTACACAAAAATTAAAAACAAGAGGGATTAAAGACCTAAATGTAAGAGCTAAAACTATAAATTACTTAAAAGAAAACATAGGTGCTGGGTGCAGTGGCTCACACCTGTAATCCCAGCACTTTGGGAGGCTGAGATGAGCAGATCATGAGGTCAGGATATTGAGATCATCCTGGCTAATGTAGTGAAACCCCACTGAAAATACCAAAAATTTGCCTGGTGTGGTGGCATGCGCCTATGGTCCCAGGTACTTGGGAGGCTGAGGCAGGAGAATTGCTTGAACCTGGGAGTTACGGTGAGCTGAGATTGTGCCTCTGTACTCCAGCTTGGGCAACAAAGTAAGACTTTGTTTTAAAAAAAGAAAACACAGGCGTAAATCAATATAACCTGGGATTAAGCAATGATTTCCTAGATATGATACCTAAAGCATGAGCAACAAAACAAAAAATAGATAAATTGGACTTGACAACTTTTTAAAAAATGGTGCTTCAAAACAAACTATTAAGAAAGTTGTAGGAGATTGGTCAGGGTGGTGGAGAAATTTTAGAAAATGCAAACCTTCTTACAAGGCTGGAAGGTTTTGCAAAAGCCTTGGAAGAAGGTTATGGTTGAAAGCAGCCTAATTCTCTTACCTTGAACTAGTATCATAGAGCAGATAACAAGGGAATGTAGAGGAGTTTATCTAAATAGCTTGTTTACTCATGTGGTGCTAAGACCAACCTTTGAACATCAGTGGGCAGAACTACTCTCTTCTCAGGGGTCAGCAATGTTAATTACCCTCTAATGGTGTTTACTTGAGACCTTTGTCATTTTATCTATACTAAATAAATGTGAAGGCCGCCTGCTTATGGGTGCCACTACTGACTCTGGCCTCAGCTGACTGGCAAGTCTGTGTCAGTGTATGTTTTTCCTCTGTTGCTCAATTGAGTCTGCCGGTTGGACCCCACAAAAGTAAAAAAACTAAGAAAATGGGAGAAAATATTTGCAAATCCCATTTTTGATAGAAGTCTGGTGTTCAGCATATGTAAATAACTCTTACAACTCAACAATAAAAACACAAGCAGATACAAGTTGGAATAGACATTTCTCCAGAGAAGATACACAAATGCCAATAAGCACGTGCAAAGATGCTCAACTTCATCAGTTATTAGAGAAAGGCAAATCAAAGCCATAATGAGATACCACTTTATATCCACTAGAATGTGGAAAAATTGGAACCCTTATTCATTTTACTGTTGGAAATGTAAAATGATCCAGCCACTGTGGAAAAGTTTGATAGGTAAAAAAAAACATAGATTAGCCACATGACTCGGGCATTTGACTCCTAGGTATATATTTAAGAGAATTAAGAACATACATCTACATAAAATCTTGTATATGCATTACCATAGAATACTATTTATAATAGCCACAAAGGGGAAACAACCCAAATGTCCATTTACATTAAATAGGTAAATAAAATATGGTATATCCACGCAATGAAATGTTTCCTCTCATAAAAAGGAAGAAGCACTGAACTAGGCTACAATATGGATGAACTTTGAAAGCATTATGTAAGTGAAAGAAGCCAGATATAAAAGGCCTCTTATTGTATGAATCCATTTCTGTGAACTCTCCGGAAGAGGAAAATCCATAGAGCCAGAAAGTAGGTTAGTGGTTGCCAGGGGCTGGTAGAAATAAGGGAATAGAAATTGATGACCAGTGCATATAGAGTTTCTTTTTGGGGTTATGAAAATATTCTGGAAGTAGACAGTGGTAATAGTTGCACAATCTTATGAATATACTAAAACCCACTGAATTGCACAGTTGAAAATAGTGAGTTTTATGGTCTATGAGGCTAGTTCTAAACCTTTCACAATTACACATGACTAAGTGTCTAGAACAAATATAGAGAAATAATAAAACTGTAAATTTTAATACATTAAAATGTTATTTCAGCTTATTTAAATCAATCGAACCCCAGTGGGATTCCTCTCCTTGGAACCCTAGCATCAGGTTGTTCTACACGTAAATTCTACCAAACATTCAAGGAACAGTTCATTTCTAACTCAAATATGCCAAAAAAAGAAAAAAGATAATAAAAACTGCCTAGCTCATTTTAGGGATCTAGAGTAATAAATATGATTCCCAAGGTATGTGGGTGTGCCCCTCTGCCAAGATGTGTGGCTCCTTCAGCACCAGCTGGACGTTGGAGCCTTCATGATGTTGCTGCTCACTGTGCCCAGAGATGTGTCACAGGTCCCAGGTCCTTCCCTTCTCCCCGTCACTCACCATTGCCCAGCAGATGAGAGCTCTTTGTGTTCAGGATTGGAGATTTAGGCTGCTGGGATAGCATCTATGTCATACAGGTATCTGAGTGTGGCTGAGTGTGGTGGGTGGGAATGAATATCACACTGGAGCCTCCTGATTAGAAGAAACTGAGGCACATAGAAGAAGAGTGCACCTTTGCAAGTGAGGCCAGAGATGAAAAGAGACACTTGGAGCCTGGTTATTTACCAAATGTCTGAGTTGGAAGTGATTGCAGAGATCACCATGTTGGTTTCTGGGCCACTGCAGGTGTTTCTTCTCTCTGACCAGGCTGAGTGAATGTCCTCTTCCCTGGGGTGCGGTCACAACTACTTGGGAGCTGCTCCCTCACAAGACAGCTGAGTCAGAAAGTCTTTCCTTGGACTGAGTTGAAATCTTCTTCCCTGGGGGGTGTTCCCTGAGAACGTGAACAGATTGAGCTACTAAACTGGGAAGGCGAACATCAACTGGCTGGGAAGAAACAGGGACTTCAGAACTTAAGGGCATGGGCTACCAAGTGCCAAGAAAGTGCTGGTTGCTACACAACAGGGACTTGAAGCAGATGGAGGACCACCAAGATAGTAAGGGGTCTTGACTGGAGAGGTCAAAGCACAGCTGGGCTAGCTACTTCTTTTTCTTTTTTGATGGAATCTTACTCTGTAGCTCTGTCACCCAGGCTGGAGTGCAATGGTGCAATCTCAGGTCACTGCAACCTCCATCTCCTGGGTTCAAGTGATTGTCCTGCCTCAGCCTCCAGAGTAGCTGGGACTACAGGTATGTGCCACCACGCCTGGCTAATTTTTGTATTTTTAGTAGAGATAGGGGTTCACCATGTTGGCCAGGCTGGTCCTGAACCCCTGACCTCAGGTGAACCACCTGCCTCAGCCTCCCAAAATGCTGCGATTACAGGCGTGAACCACCGTGCCTGGCCCTGAGCTAGCTATTTCACATAGAGCTGCTGTTGCTGGGTAGCACATGATATTAATGTGCTGGGAATAAATCCATACAAACCAGAGGCTTCTGTGTTATACTGATGTTATTTCTATATCAGTCCATGTATGGGAAATCCTCTAAGACAGAATTAATCTAGAAATTAATTTATCCAAGAATATACATGCTCTCTGTGAAGAAAACTTTAAAATGTGAATACAGAACATAGCAGATATTCTGAATAAATAGGCATTTCATGCTCTTGGTTAAGATGACTTATGCAATAAAGGTGATTATTCTATAATCTTTAATTCAACCCCAATAAAAATTCCAGGTGGACTTTTTTGATGATCTCGATGGCATTTAATCTAACATTTTACAGAATAATGAAAGCCAAATAATAATAAGCCAATCTTTTCTTTCTATTGTGGTGAATATGAGAACTACCTTCTTATCAAAATTTTAAGTGTCCAATGCAATATTGCTAACCTAAGCACAATGCTGTACAGCAGATCTCTCAGGTTTTTTCATAGTAAGGCAGTCTTGCAAAAGAAGAGTAAATAGGGTGACTTTCTCTTGAAGATATTAAGACATGCTACAAAGCAGCCATAGTACACAATAAAAACAGTGTGATATTGGTGCAATGACAAACAGATCACTGAAACTGAATAGAGAGCTCAATAATGAATTCATATTGATTGGAAATTTATATAATAGGAAGGTGGCACCATAAGTCAACAGGGAGAGAAGAGATTTTGTAGTAGATGCTAATGGAAAAACAGGCTCACTAAATGGAGTAAGAAAGATTGATCTTATCATAACACCACATTATGAAGGTGGATTTTAGATGAATTAAAGACCTAATGTGAAACTTAAAACTATAGAGTTAATTAAAAAATATATAGGATACTATCTTTGTGACTTTAAGATGGGGAAAGGTTTAGTAAATAAAAATTTAAATGTAAAATCCATAAGAAAGAAAAGGTGATTTTGATTATATCTGGGCAATGCTGTTACAAAGATTAGAATGTTAATAGTCTGTAAATAAAGTTTCTAATGACAATAAGAGATTAATACCTAGAACACAAAGATAACTAAAATAACAAAAGGTACAAATCCTAGTGGAAAATGGCAAAGTATGTGAAAAGAAAATTTACAGATTACATATAAAATTTCTACAAGAACATATTTAAATAAAAGAATGCTAGGGTTTGGTTTGTTTGACCCCTCTAAATGTCATGTTGAAATTTGTTATCCAGTGTTGGAGGTGGGCCCTAGTGGGAGGTGTCTGGGTTATGAGGTGAGATCCTTCATAAATAGAGTAATGCCCTCCAGAGGGCAGGGTGAGTGAGCTCTCACTGTTAGTTCTCCTGAGAGCTGGTTGTTACAAAGAGGATGGCACCTCTCCTTGTTCACCATGTGATTTCTGCATGCATCAGCTTTCCTTTCCCACCACTGGTGGAGGCAACCTGAAGCCCTCACCAAAAGCAGAAGTTGGCACCATGCTTCTTGTACCCCCTGCAGAACTGTGAGCCAAATAAATCTCTTTTTTAAAAAATACATTATCCAGCCTCATGTATTCCTTTATAGCAACACAGACTAATGCGAATAATATACATTGTTACCTATGAAGAGGAAAGAAATCCTAGTGAGGCATAGAGATTTAATCAATATACATGTGAAAAAACAAAGGAATGAATGAATAAATAAGAAAAGTTTCTTTGTGAACCAAAGAACTGAGTTCCACTAACTAAGGAGTATAATTGCCTTACTCTTCTCCAATGGAGACACAAAAAGAAAAGAAGAAAAAAGATGAAGCTGTATATGTCTCTTTAAAGCTTCAGGCCCACCCACCTCTTCCTGGTTTTATGTCTTAAGAACGTTTAAACATCGCCTCTTTAGATAATTAGGTAACCTCAGCTCTGTCTTGATGATTACCTGAATTAATGTATAAAAGACACCTGGCACTGAGTATATACTCAAATACTGGTTTCCTCTTCCTCATTTTAATGTTTTCTTTTTCATTTGCCTTTCCTCTAATAGTTCTTTATTTGACATCTTTCAAAACCCTTCACCATTGTGTTCATTGTCCTCTGTTTTTTTCTTTTTCTTTTGAAGTATGGTCACCTGAGTATCCTACGGAAGGTATGTTTCTGGTGTGTGCCTCTTCTGGAGATGGCACATCTGTGAATGCAGGCTGGGAAAACGTGGGCGGTTTCAGCAGCCAGATCATCCTGATGACCCATGGGTTGTCGCTGCCCACCCAGCCTTCATCCCTACCCTGGAAATCTATCATGTAACTCATGCTGCTAAAGCTGTTTCTCTCCCATCCTCTCTTGGTGCAGTTGTTTCTTAGCCCTAAGTAAAAGGAAGATAGGATGTAGATATCTGTTGGATTTTTATTAAATTTGACCTCAGGTTTGCCCTCAGACTGTTCATTGTGTTATCAAAAAATTTCCTCCAGGTTTGTTTCATTTCCAAATTTGATAACTGTATCACGTATATTTCTTGGCAAAAATTGGTGAAAGTTATAGAAAAGCAGTTTTAGCCACAATATAAGGAAAACCTTTAGCAATCAGAATGGTCATTAAAAGGAATTAATTTTTACAGAAGGTAGTCAATTCTTTGTCACCAGAAGTGCCCCTGATGTAGCTGCTGGATCAAAGCAGGCGTTGGAGCTAGAGGATCCTGTCCCTCCCTTTCCCATAATGCTAGTTTTTAAAAAACTTCCCAGGGCTTGCCCCTTAACCTCAGGTATTTTTATTTAATTGATCTGGCATGGAACCAGACATCAGATTTCTTTTTTAAAGCTCCCAGGTGAATATAATCTGACCCCATTGCTGAGGACATCTATTGTAGGAAAAAACCACTGAAGCACAGGTTGGGAAAGTTGGGCCTGAAAACCTGAAGTTTTTCCTTTTGCTTATGAGACTGGGTTATTTTAACTTCCTATCTGGTACAAAGATGGGTGCTTAGTGCCTTTTCATGCTGACCTTCCTCCCTGTGTCTTCTTCAAACCAGGCTCTCGCTCTTGTGTCCACACCGGAGCTATCTTTGTGAAAGGTAGTGTGTGCTTTTACTTTTGGGTGCTGAAATATTGCACTCCCTTTGAGATCAATTGCCTCAAAGTACTCTCTTACCCCCTCAAACTGGAAATCGCAGCACTTTCTCCAAAGGGACGATTTTCTGTAGATAAAGCTATTTAAATAACAGCACAAGATTGAAGACAACACATTTAACTGTGAAAAGGCCATCGACAGTAGTCTTAAGTGTAAGGGTTTTTTGTTTGTTTTTTGGTTTTTGGTTTTTGTTTGGTCCCTATGTTGAACCGGTTTAGAAAACCCCAGATTCTTGTTAACTTTGACAATTGGAAAAGCCATTAAGGGATGATTACAAGAGCTTCAGTCTATAGACACTTGTTAATTATCTGCATCCTGCAGGGAAGAGAATGAGGCTGGGAGGAAAAGGAATAAGAACAGAGAGAAATCAGCTGCAGAACTCCAGCCCGTAATGGGAAGTAACTACACGAAGTCCTTCATCAGAGTTGGCTTCTTGTTTTTCTGCAGAGTGAACTTCTCATGAAATTTGAGTCTTCAGGTGCCCCTTTGTCCTTTCAGACTCACTATGTGCTCTTTCTGCCTTTTAAACTCCCCCCAGGGTAGATAGGCAGGCTGCTCTTCTGTGACATAGTGCCGTTTCTTAGGTTAATTTTTATGTCTTTTCCCTTCTTTCAAGAAAATGTTCAGTGCTTGACATTATAACAGGCTCCTTAAATATCTGTGAGATGGTAAAGTTCACTAAAACAGAATCCATTGCTTCTGAATGCATAGCAATAATTCTTGATCCAAAACCTTAAACTTCCAGCCATTAAAATGTTAAAGGTAAACAGATTCTTATATTGCCTTAAATAAATGCCTTCCTTAAAGAAAATGGCAACTTTTTCTCAAATTAATTTTCCCAGATAGTTTCATAGATTTCTCTCCTTAACCTGACAATTGGCCAAACAGTATTTACTCCTGTCTAAATTCTTGTGTTCAGTGCACTAGGATGCATGAAAGTATATTTTTTAAGGCACAAAGAAAATTTGTTTGCTTATGATCTCACTAATGGGTGTTCATTGCCTTCCTGGAGCCACAGTTGCTGTGTCTTCCCAAGGCTGGAATTCTTGATAAAGAGGAGGAGCTTTATTGGGGAAGAACCTGAAGGATGGGGATGGGGCATTCATTTTATTCGTAAAATTATATGCTCTCTTTGGACATATAGAAAAAATATAGATTCACGTTTATGCTGATAATTTTATTTCATATGCTTTTTGGGGAACATAAAAAATAATGTATATATAAAATTTAAAAAGTATTGTGCCTTGACTGTATGCTTTCAGAGCGCTGGCTGACGCGTAGTGTCAAGCAGGTTTCTTGAGAATAAAACACAACAATGGACAGAGTTGGTGAGAAATTTTAGTTTTGGCTTAGCTCTTCTTGACACCCAGAGATTTCACTTTAGAAGTCTGGTCCCCAAAAGGGCTAGGGAAGGGTAAGTGCATACTGCTCCAGGAAGTTCTTCTAACTGTTCCAGAATCCTTTATGAATCATTTGCATGTTTGTAAGAACTGGGCTTAAAGAATTTCCCAACCAAGAATCAGTGCTCTGTGGCCTGGTGGAGGCTGACAATGTTGACATGACCAGATGTGACCACCTCCCTTGAACCTCCTGGAAGCCTTCCCTCAGTGTATGGTGCAGGCGCTATTACCTAGCTTGGAGGAATGGTGACTACTGCAACTAGAAGGAGTCTTGGTGTCTTGGCCAGTAAGAGGCTATGAGATCAACACAGCCACCTGACTTTTGGGTCCTGGCTGCATGACAATTTTGGTTCAATTGAAAAATGACCAAACAAGAGAGTTCATATAAACTAGCCCCTGTTGTGTAGCTGGCTGCTGCCAGGATTCATGTTACAGATGGGATGGAAATGAGTTTTGTTAATTACATAATTTTGAACTATTTAATTCAGCTAAAATTATACCAGACCAATTTGATGAATAGATTGTGAATATGAATAAGCCTTGGAATGCATTTGCCTTATATCTGAGTAAAATTCCATATTTATATGCCAATCATTGATCTTTTCTATGATCATCATCAGTTCAAGCAGCCCTCCTACTTGTGTTTTTATTTTCATATAACCTGCTACTGACAAAAATGTTGATGCCTCTGATCTAGACTATGGTTGTCTGGGACCTGCTTGTCCTCAGATACTTTTCTTGTTTTCTCTCTGCTGTGTTATTTCACAAAGGGGCTGAGCCATGAAGGCTGTTGTTTATCAAACTCCTGTGTTAGCAGGTTTCTCACTTAGCATAGCCAGTAGGAGGCACTGTTTAGAGATTGGAGGGAGGTTGGGATACAGCAGAAGGGAGAAGCCAGGGTATTTCTCCTTCTTCCTGCCTTGGGCTGATTCCCCAGCAGCAGGCACATTAATCCCATGGCTCCAACTCCTATCGTACAGGCCCAGCATGGGTCAAGCAATACTACCTTCCCTCTTTGTTCTCCAACCTAGTGGTTGTATTGGCTTCCTTTTGATGGTAATGTCTGAGTTACTGCATCATTCCATTTGGCTCTCAGCTTTTCTGTAACCTGTATAACTCATTCTGTGCACTGAAATCCCTCTGTTATAAATACTTTCAGTGGTACATAATCCAACCTCCTCATTTTATAAAGAAAAAAATACGAAGTCCAGAGCGATTCAAGTGTGCCTTCTAAAGCTATCTGGAAGTCAGATTTCTAGCATTTCAATCACTGACAACACATTTAAACACCCAGGAGTAAGAAAACTGTAACATCTTTAATGGGAGTAGCTATCAAAAATTCTTGCACTAATATTAATTCATCAACCCCTCTAAGCCAGCCTTCATTGAGCCTGTTATTTCTGTTTCTGCAAGCAATTATTTAAGTTGCTGTCACAACTAAGTTCTCCTGGGAAACTGGTGTTCATATTTGCCTAGTTGCAGCATTACACCCATGCTATTATTATTCACTGAATAGAGCCTTCATAGCCCACAATGATGGATGCATCTCCACAAACACTGAATTTACTATTAACTCGAGACTCACTCAGTGGAAAAAATCTGTGTAAATAATTTTTAGAAGCACAGAGAACTGAAACCCCAATACCTAGAACTAAACAAATTAGGGGTTTATTTTTTCTCACACAACAGGAAGCCAGAGATGGGGGTTACTGGCATAAATTTCAGCTCAAGGATAGAAATCAACTCAGGGCTGAGACCTTCACTGTGGTGGTGACCTTGGTCGTGGAGATGTGCTGATTGGATGTTCCTTTGAGAAAGAATTTGCCATCTTGAGAACCTCCAAATTCAGTGCCTTCAGAATCTGCCTCAGCTTTTGATCCAATGCCAAAGTTTTTTTCAGGTAGCTCCCAAGCAGTGACAGAGCATGCAGGGGATACTTGGGCATGGCCATGGCCATTTCTGCCCAATGCAGAACTTCTCTAATGGGATAGTGTTTTCTTGCCTCGGTCCATGTACACTTATGAGTGAGAACATGTAGCTTTTGGTTTTCTGTTCCTGTGGTAGTTTGCTGAGAATGGTGGCTTCTAGTTTCATCCATGTCCCTGCAAAGGACATGAACTCACTCTTTTTTATGGCTGCATAGTATTCCATGGTATAGAGTGTTTTTCTTTACTGGGTAAATAGAAAAGAGCCAGAGCAAACAGAGTAACTCCTTATCTCTCCTCCCAAATAATACTGGAATAGAAAATAATCCATTTGGGTGAAAATAGGCAGGTAGCTAGTTCTTTAGAAGTATGCCTTAAGTTGCCATTGACAAGTTACTGACATTGATAAGTTATTTTTGAACAAAATGCAAAAAAAGTAATGAGAACAGTTTTGAACAACCATATCTAAATGTTTATAACAAATAAGTTTTATGGTTCACATTCAATTTGGAAAAAGATAGATATTTTCTTGTGATGCTGCCCTTAATTAAAACACTTTGGAATTCCTTCTGTCCTACTGATTTCAAAGCAGTTTGTAAGACACACATGAAATTTGGTGGCTTTACTTTATAGGGAAACCACAGTTGATCAAAATACCATTTATTGGAAAGATCATTTACCTTATTTGCCAGATCCAACTCTGAATGTCTTTGGCTATTTTCCAAATAAAATCAAACTATTAATGATGAAAATTTATCACCACTTATAAGATTTAAAAGTCTATGTCAGAAACTAAAGGTGATTTTTAAAAAGGTGTTCAAAATATTTTGAGTAATGTCAGGATTGTTAGAGTAAGGTCACAGATTCCCCAGACATCTACTTGGAAAATGTGTAATCCTTTCTGTTGGCATATATTGATCTGCTTATTTCTTGAATAGTAGAAACACATATTCAGGCATCTTTCTTTATCCAAATCTAAGCAAATATTTTGGACATCAAATTTTTGAGTAGTGGTAGCCTATATCTCATTATTTTAAATGGGGAAATTATAAAGTATTTCTAGCTCATCCAAAACCACACAAACAATGACTAAATCATTCTCATGTACATATAAAACACAGTAAAGCTTTCTGGAATCAACCACAATTGCAAATGTCTTTTAAAATTTTTCATGCTTACAAAAAAATCATAGATTTGGCATATGAAAACAAATGCATGCCAAGCATATGTCTTTTACACATTTATTCTTCATGTGCTTCATTATTTCACCTCTTTCTTCTAATATATAGGCTTTCCCACATCTCTTAGACTTATTTGCTTTATTCAAAGATGTTTATACTTTTCTATTCTTTCAATAGACTTTTTCTTTTAGTGAAGTGGGGGAGGTGAGAGTGATAATACACAAAACTTTTAATCAAAAAATGCATTAAGTCCCAAACCTGTCTGGAGAACAGTTGAAACTAAGGCTTTTCACTTCTCACTGAGGCTTTTTTGAGACACCAAAATGTTTTTTCTGGCATGCATATGCAGATTCATTGAAGTAATTTTTTACTTGGATAGTACATTTTGAGTGCACACATTTTTAAGTTGTTACAGTAGATATTCCAATAGTAAGTGTTCAACAAGTGAAGAAACCTGTATAAAGTGGCTGTTTTTCTTTGAAATTAATGATTAAATATTCTGTTTTGGCATCTTGAAAAAATTATCTATAGTGATGTTTGCTACGTGATCCATATATATATATATACATATATATATATAATTGCTGTTTGTTTGTTTTTTTTTGGCTATGTATGCTCTTTGTTGGATGAAGAAAAATCTCCATGGAGCTCAACTAAACTCCTAAAGCTGATTTGTGGAACTGTCTTTAAGCTGGTGTAATTCGTTAGCTAAGTGTTTCTCAGAATGGTATTTCCTGAAACAACATTCTGGGAATTAATAGATGTAGCTAAGAAATATTTCATTGTAAAATAAGTATGGAGACATATGTCCTTTCTCTGGAGAGTCACAACTTATGAGAACATATTAAAGAGACTGAGAAATCTTATAGATAAAATGCAAACTTGTTTATTAACTTTGGTCAATTTACATTTCCCATTTCTTAATGAAACACTTATTAATATCCCTCAAATGCCAGTTTGGGAGACATTATATTAAACCAATTCTTTATTTCTATCACAGATTGAAGAGATTGCTCTAGAGTTTGATGAAATTAAGAAATATTATACTGGTAAACATTTTCATTTCCCAGCTCTTAAAAATATTCCAAAGAAGTTAATTCTAACACTAGACATCAGAATTTGGCAAGGATTGAATCATATAGAAGTTGGCAAGATGTAATGCTATAAATATTAAGAGTTTTTTCAATATAGGAGTGGAAAAAATCATTTTCCTCTCCATCCTTTTTAATTCTCGACTGGAAACCCTGTAACAAAAAGACAGATTAACCAGTGTTAAGTCAAACTAAAATTTGGCCTAAGAAAGCCTTCATATTCTTAGATGAGTTCTGCTGAAAATGTAACTCAGGAGAATGCTTCTGTAACAACAGTTGAGTCTCAGCCAATCACAGCAGCCATACCTTAACTACGCAAAGATGGCCAACTGTTCAAACTGTTTTCAAATAAGGCAAACACCAAACTGTAACCAATTTAGCTGTTTCTGTACTTCACTCTTGTTTTAAGTATGTCATTTTTTTTTTTTTTTTTTTTTGAGATGGAGTTTCACTCTTGTTGCCCAGGCTGGAGTGCAATAGTGTGATCTCAGCTCACTACAACCTCCACCTCCTAGGGTCAAGTGCTTCTCCTGCCTCAGCCTCCCAAGTAGCTGGGATTATAGGCACATGCTACCATGCCTGGCTAAATTTATGTATTTTTAGTAGAGACGGGGTTTCATTATGTGCTAGGCTGGTCTTGAACTCCTGACCTCAGGTGATCCACCTGCCTTGACCTCCCAAAGTGCTGGGATTACAAGTGTGAGCCACCATGCCCAGCCTCACTTTTCTTTTTCTGTCCATAAATCTTATCACACCATGTTACAGCCCCCGAGTCTCTCTGAATCTCTTCTGATTCTGGGGGCTGTTCAATTTGCAAATCATTTTGTCTTTTTTCTTGCTCAATTAAATTCTGTTAAATTTAATTTGTTTAAGGCCCACCCCCACCCCCCACCCCCTTCTTTTTTTTAACAGGTTTGATGTCAGCAGTGGGGATGTAAAGTAAAACACCAGTGACCTCTAGGAAAACTAGGCAGTCAGGTAAGATACCCCTGAAGCCAGCTGTGCTCACTCTTCTCTTGTTTGGAGATCATAAGTGAATTTTCTTTTGAATTCTGAACTCCACTGATTTGTAATCTGAGCTTTCTGAATTTATTTGAACAATATTTAGACTGGACTGGGTGTAGGACTGAGCAGAATTAAATCTTTAATGGGATTGGATTCAGTGAGAGGCCTAAGGGTTTGGTTAGGTACCTTTTGGTTAATAAATTTATCTCAATCCAAGGAGTCTAAGACTCTATCTTCTGGGACTGCAGCTAATTTTATCTGTAAAACTTATGGGCCCAAAATGTGTGCATTTTCAGAAAAATGTGTTAACTTTACAAGCGACAACTTAGAATTATGATAACACCAATGGCATTTCAATTTGGATAAAATTGTTTATTTGTGAGACACATTAGAAAGAAGGGGATAAAAAACTCACAAAAAACAATGGGATGCAGAAGCATCTAAAAGGCTAAACAAATAAAAATTTGCTTCTTTCAAAGATTCTTTGCAAAAGCAAATGAAAAGCTTAACCAACAGCCTGTGGACATGATAAAAGAGGACTGTTGTCTTACTGAGCTAATCTCAGCTGTTCCTTCTCTTTATCCGTCTCTACCGCAATACTTTGAGTCTGCTAACCTTTTTGCTAAATTATCCTTCCATCCTGAAAGTGATGAAAGCAGAGGAGTTAGTGAAACCTTCTATCAGCCAGGTTTTCCTGCTGTAACCATTTTTACTTCATGGTCTAAAACTCATCTTAGAGCCATTGTAAAGGACTTCCCTAACCCAAGGGAAAAATCCTCAATCATTTACTGAGGAATTTAGAATCCTCATAGGAGTCTATAATTTATGACTCTCTGATCCTTACTAATCTAGTCATATAATATTGACATTTGACAAAGTTTAAAAATGGATGGCAGGAGTGTGATGGGACAAATCTGAGGGGTATATTAGACTCCTACAAAACTTCCTCAGAGAAAGGCCAAAAGGAGCTAGAAAAATTGCTGAAAACAATTTATATTTAATTCCTAATATTTTCCCACAAAAGATTGATTGGTTCATCATACAATCTCGACAAAAAAAGACAAAAAAAGGATGAATAATTTCTGATTACAGAACTTACTTAGAAATACTGTTTGTAAAATATTCTGGACTCAAAATCTAGTAAGAAGTATTTCCTGCAAGGACTGAAATGGCATTAACTCCTCTATGTATAAATGGACTTTATCCTGAACTTGGCTGTTTAATTAAGAAACCTAAACCTGGATGAAAAGTTGTGGATATAAACCGGTGGCCTCATGTGAACATTTTGAGAGGACTCTGGAGCAAGAAACACATCCAAAATGCTAACAATTTTGACTCTTCAATTCCAAGAGTTGCAGGGGCTGAGACTAAAGGGACCTTCTCTTTTTATTTTAAATCATAACTAAGAGGTCCTAGAAGAAGAAGTTCTTTATCCTGAGATGTTTGCCTTCATTGCAAACAATGATGACATGGGAAAAGAGATTTCTTGCTTTTATATCAGTCTGCAATAAGCCTCCTTTTTTTAGGCCAGACTGTTTTGCCACTAGAATGAGCACAAGAGATTTTAACATTAATGGTGATAATCAACCTTTATTAGGCTCCAAGGATTCTCTGTTAAACTGCCCCCAACATAATATGCTTACATAAACACAGGGAAACAAGTTAAAATAAATAAGGAATCTTGTATATCCTAGTGGATACTGTAGCCAACTTCTGTACCATAAACTCCACTTTAATAAGCCATCAGATCCCTTGAAGCAAAAAAGTCATTTCTGTGATGGAGGTTTCAAACCAAATTTATGAGATTTTCATATATCAACTCATTCTATTTACTTTGGGGCCATTTTCAAAAAGTTATACCTTTTCACCATATGGTACTACTCCAATAAACTTGCTACGGTGAGACTCACTTGCAAAGCTGAAAGAGAATATAGGATTCTATTCAGAGAGAGATATAAGGTTACCAGACTCTCCTGAACCAGGAAAGTTATGCTCTCTACAGGCAGAAATTGATAAAATTGAAACTCAGGTCTATTATACCCCTCAAGTGTTTCTAAAACACTTGACTATTATGAGCCTCTTCTTCAACTGATATAGGAAGGATTAAAAGTATGGAACTTACAGAAATTCAAGTAGATCATTCTAAACCTTTGCCTAAATTACTGCAATATTCACTAAAACTTGAAGCAATTCAGGGGCCCTTACCAACTGTAGAAGATTTAATTTTAAAAAAGATGTAATTCCATGTATCAGTTCTTGTAATGCTCCAATTCTACCAGTTAAAAAGCCAAATGAATGAGGTTGGAGATTTAGTCAAGATTTACAGTTAATTAATATAATTGTAATACCAAGGTCTCCTGTAATTGCAAATCCTAATACTTTATTATCTAATGATCCTGCTTATTTGAAATGGTTCACTATAGTAGACCTCTACTCAGGAAGAGTGATGTCACAAAAATAATGAAGTAGAAGCATTCTGGCTCCACTCTTCCCAACAGAAAACTAAATATCCAGCATCTAAATTATTACCAGCAATATTCCAGAACTCAAATCTGAAGCTGAGATGATCCCTGTGGCCACAAAGAAGTGTAATACTCATAGCAGGGAATAAGAGAACGTGACTTCTCTATCCATGATGCTCCTCCCCCAGTCTGCCAGGCATTACATGTGGAAAATTGTCCTCAGACTTATCGTTTCTACTCTGGAAAAAGCAGAAAAGCAATTAAGAAATTTATTTCAAAGAAATTTAAGAAAGATCAAAATAATAACGATAAAAATCAATCCCAAAATCCTGGAACCAAGAAACATTTGCCAAACTATAAAATGCACTAGAGACTCTCAAAAACAGAATAAATCAAGCAGAATGAAGAATTAGTAACCTCAAAGGTAGGTCATTTGAAAATACACAGAGGATAATCCCAGCACTTTGGGAGGCCGAGGCGGGTGGATCATGAGGTCAAGAGATCGAGACCATCCTGGTCAGCACGGTGAAACCCCGTCTCTACTAAAAAAATACAAAAAATTAGCTGGGCATGGTGGTGCGTGCCTGTAATCCCACTACTCAGGAGGCTGAGGCAGGAGAATTGCCTGAACCCAGGAGGCGGAGGGTGTGGTGAGCCGAGATCAGGCCATTGCACTCCAGCCTGGGTAACATGAGTGAAACTCCGTCTCAAAAAAAAAAAGAAAATACACAGAGGAGAAAAAAGAAAAATAATAAAAAGGAATTAAGAATACTTACAAGATATAGAGAATTACCCCAAACAAAACAAAACAAAAACAAATCTAAGAGTCATTGGAATTCAAAAAAGTTGAAAGTTGTAAAAAAGGAAAAAGTAGAAAGCATAATTGAAATAATAATAGCAACCTTTCAAAGCCTAGTGAAAGATATAAATATTCAGGTACAGTAAAGTCAGAGACCTCTGCTCAGCCTTCCTTAGCACATCAATTCACAAAGAGGTCAATACTTGTTCGGTTTTACTTAGAAAAATCAGCAGTACACCTGATCTGTAATGTCACAGGGTTTACCGAAGCACCTTCATATTTTTCCCTAGCATTGCATCAGGACTCAATAACCCTAAGTTTCTTCAAAATTCTACTATTACTCAGTATATAGATGATGTGTTCTTAGGCTCTCCCATTAACAGTGCTATAAAATGGACTAAATTTACTTTTTACAGCAACTCACACATAAAGATCACAAGCCTTCAATGAAAAAAAAAAACTTCAGTTTCAAAAGAGCAAGTCCACTATAATTTGACTGCTAAAGGGACTTCCCTCTTGCCTGAAAGAATAAGCTATTCAAACTTTTCCTCAGCTTGTAACCAGAAGACAATTAAGAAGTTTCCTGCACTTGCAAGATGTGGCCAGTCCTGAGTCTTGAATTTTTTTCTAAATGGCCTCACCATTGTATGAGCTCACTAGAAACACAGTACCAGAGCTTTTACCTTAGGAAGACAGTCATGAGCAGCCTTTCAACGAGTTTTGTCTTAGAACAGCCTCCAGCTTTAGGACTTCCAGATTACACTAAACCTTTTACCTTGTTGTTCTTGAATGTAACAATCGGGCATTAGGAGCTCTTATCCAAGAACTTAGAGGAAAACATACGCCCATTGCATATTATAGCCTTCATTTAGACCTAGTAGTGAAGGTATATCCTGATTGTTTAAAAGCAGTGGGAGCCCAGTTGATAGAAGCTTCTTCTGAGCTGATTTTAGGGAATAAACTTAATTTGCAAGTCGTGGGAAGTCCTTTACATGCCAACCAAACTCAGCATTTTTCAGAAAGTAGACCAACATCTTGTTAAATTAATCTCCCTCTAATCTCCATTTAAAATTCTGCAACATACTTAACTCTCCTGTTCTATTACTTCTGTCTGACAATGGCGAATACTACAATTTTGTAAGGATAATTCCCGAAATAGCTGCCTCTTGTGTTGATTTATGAGATACACCATTGGATAATCTGAGTTTTTGTTGATGGGCCCTGTGCCAAAAATTCAGAAGGAAAATATTGGGCAGGGTATGCCACTGCCACCCAAAATAAGTTGATAGAGAAGGGAGCTCTTCCTCAGCCTAAGTCAGCTCAGGCCACAGAACTTTTTGCTCTCACCTGAGCTTGTCATATAGCTTAGGGCAAGTCAGTAAATATTTATGCAGATAGCTGATATGCCTTTGGCAGAGCACACAATTTTGATATGTTATGGAAACATCAAAGGTTTCTCATTTCTAGTGGGACATCCATCAAAAATAGACTCCACATGGATGAACTCTTTTCTACTATCCTGTTGCCATCACAGATTGTCATTATTAAGATTGACTCATGCATGTAAAACTGAACCTGAACATAAAGAGAATTCTCTAGTAGATTTTTATGCTCAATCAATTGGTCAGTGCTAGAATGGTTAGAATATGCTTTCTGAATCAACCTCCTAAGATCCATACAAGTCAACTTTCTTATGATGACCTATTTAGAAAACAATATAATGCACTTGATTTGGAAAAATAAAATTGACATCTAAAAGGATAAAAATTTACTGTTAAGCATGGACTCATAGAGGGCCCAGATGGCCACCTGGTCCTTCTTGCGTGTTTGAAGCTTCTATTGTTAAAAGCTATGCACTCCACAACTCAGCATAGAACAGACCAAATGATCCAAGTTATGAAAAAATGCTGTTGGGGTAACTGTGCTAAATTTCTAAAACGGTTCACAGCCAATATTTTTGTTTGTCAAACTCATAATCCTGGGAAAACAATAAAAACTTTAGGTTGTGTATTTCTACCACAAGATGGGCCATTTGTGTGTTTCTACCACAAGATGGGCCATTTGAACATTTAAAGATGGATTTTATTCAGTTGCCACTCTCAGTGGGGTATTAGTATGTTCTTGTAATAGTCTGTGTGTTTTCTGGTTGATAGAGGCTTTCCTATGTAGGAAAGCTGGTGCTGTAACAGTAGCTAACAAGTTATTAGAAAGCGTGTTTTCTTAAGGGGCATTCTTAGAGAAATCTCCAGGAGTAGGGGAACTCATTTTATTGGGCAATTTATAAAGCAATTAAAGAATGTATTGTGAACACAATAGCATTATCATTGTTTCTATCACCCTCAGTCTTCTGGAAAGGTTGGAAGAACAAATGGCATCTTAGAACTGAAATTGACAATGTTAACTGAGGCAATTGCATTGTCGTGACCTAAGATACTGCTGTTGGTTTTAATGGCAATCAGATCACTCTGCCTAGAAATCATAAGCTGAGTCTTTAGGAAATAGTCACTGGATGACCTATGTCTCCAATAATAAAAGCTCACACATCCCTTCCTCTCTTAAACTGTGATATGATTAAATGCTGCAAGGCTTTAAGCATTATGCCAAAGTATGTTTTCACCAGGTAAAAATGCTTTATATGACCCACCATCTGAGGATAATCAAATACTACATGGTCTAGAACTTGGAGATTGAGTGTTTCAGAAATAATGTCAGAGTAAGACTGCTCCTGACCCCTGTTAGAAGGGACCGTATCAAGTTTTTCTCACCACCCACACTGCAGTGAAGACCTTGAGTCCTAGGTCCACTTATTACAATTCAAAAGAGCCCTTCCAGATTCTTGGAACAGTATGCCTGTTGGAGACTTTAATATAAAGCTGATCATGGAAATTACTCCCTAGAAGTAGATGGCATCTTAGATGTGAACAGCTTTCTCAAGTTCGCAGATTAAGATTTCTGTACCATCATGAAAGGGCTACGCTTTTGTCTTTTTCTCTCATTTTCTGCTGTCCTAATGCTTTTATTTTTCCTACAGGAAAATTTGTGAGGCCATAATCAGTGGATGGCTTTAGCTCAAGCTGATGCTCTAGCATAAAACTAGAGCAACTGTTGGGTTTGTGGGCTAATGCCAAAAAATCAGGAAACAGTCCCACTGATGCCAATGCCTCTCTGTATTCTCAGTGACAATCACTATGAGATGCCAAAAAAAGAATGGAAAGCTATCTTTGGTGTTCTAAATATCACTGCTACTTGCTTTCCAGTATTCACTAGAAACAACATTCTGTCTTTCAGAGATAATAACCTGATCACTACCAAATATAGAAAACATATCCAAATAATGTCTGCAAAAGGTCTTTGATGCTTCCTGACATCACACACTCAAGACCTGAAAATTACCCATGTGGGTACAAGTAATCGCTCATAGAAGGTCACCAGATTAAATCTAGCAGGGCCCTCCTTTTTTTTTTTTTTTCAACTAAATGTGGTTATACATCCTTATAACATGTTATAAAGGGACCACAAAAAAGTAAATTTTCCACTGGACCTTGTTCAGGAGCCAGGTAGAACAAGGGTGAAAATGTAGCTGACCCTTGCTCAAATACAGCTAGATGGCCCTCTTTTCCAACCCCTTAGGGACTGTATTTGGTCTTCACAGAATTTTGTTCTGTCTCCTTGCTGTTTTGGATCTTGCTGTTTGGTCTAGCTCACTTCTGCCTTTCAAATAGTTTCCCCTTAGAGTTCTTGTAATAGCTTCTGTGATCATAAACCAAAGCAGTGAATAACTGAAATTAGCACCAATCTTGAAATAGATGGAAGATAAATTAGATTCCCTTGAGGAGAGATACCATTGTTGTTCCTGGGGACTCACTCCTGATGGTAGTGCAGTACTAGTTGTGTGGAATTTAAAACTAATCCATAAATTGGGAGAAATCTTGAAGTTTATAGCCAGTCAGACCTCACACGGTTTCAGATGGGTAGGAGCCAGTCTCTGAAAAGTAAATCATAACATACGTGTTCAACAAAAACACATAATGCAGCTTTATATTTCCTTTTACCTCAAGCTGGGGCCTTATATTAGGTATTGAGCAGATCCAAATGTTGGACCTATTTTTCCCCTGATTTTATTACTACAGAAGGCTTAATTAAAAATATAGTAGATACTGTTCTTTCCTTAGACACTGCTACCAAATAAATTAAGGAAATCTTTCAAGAGAAAGGAACACAGAAGGTATTTATGGGAACAAGTAACAATTGGTTTACAGATAATTCTAAATGGTGGATAGCAAGCTTGGGTTTTCCAAGGTTTTCTTTATTTTTATTTTTTATTTTACTTTAAGTTCTGGGGTACATGATCTGCAGGATTGTTACATAGGTATACACATGCCATGGGGGTTTGCTGCCTCCATCCCCCCTGTAACCTACAGTGGTATTTCTCCTAATGTTATACCTCTCCAATTTCCTCATCCCCTGCTATCCCTCCGCTAGTCCCCCACCCCCAAACAGACTCCAGTGTGTGACGTTCCCTTCCTTGTGTCCATGTGGTCTCATTGTTCAACACCCACTTTTATGAGTAAGAACATGTGGTGTTTGGTTTTCTGTTCTTATGTCAGTTTGCTGAGAATGATGGTTTCCAGATTCATCCATGTCCCTGCAAAGGACATGAATTCATCCTTTTTTATGGTTGCATAGTATTCTATGGTATATATGTGCCATATTTTCTTTATCCAGTCTATCGTTGATGGGCATTTGGGTTGGATCCAGGTCTTTACTATTGTAAACAGTGCCACGATGACCATACATGTATGTGTGTCTTTATAGTAGAATGATTTATAATCCTTAGGTATATACCCAGTAATGGGATTGCTGGCTCAAATGGTATTTCAATTTCTAAATCCTTGATGAGTCGCCACACTGCTTTCCACTATGGTTGAACTAATTTACACTCCCACCAACAGTGTAAAAGCATTCCTATTTCTCCACATCCTCTCCATTATCTGTTGTCTCCAGGTTTTTTAATGATCACCGTTCTAACTGGTGTGAGATGGTATCTCAATGTGGTTTTGATTTGCATTTCTCTAATGACCAGTGATGATGAGCATTTTTTCATAAGTTTGTTGGCTGCATAAATGTCTTCTTTTGAAAAGTGTCTGTTCATATCTTTCACCCACTTTTTGATGGGGTTGTTTTGTTCTTGTATATTTGTTTAAGTTCTTTGTAGATTCTGGATATTAGCCCTTTGTCAGATAGGGAGCTTGCAAAAATTTTTCCCATTCTGCTGGTTGCCAGTTCACTCTAATAATAGTTTCTTTTGCTGTGCAGAAACTCTTATGTTTAATTAGATCTCATTTGTCTATTTTGGCTTTTATTTCTCCTGGTAGGTCTCTAGGTTATTATGACTATGTGACCAGGATAACAACAAAAATTGATACCTCTTTAAATCAGAACATTTTACAGTATATGATGGTCTTTAATTACCATGACACCCTGAACAAAGACTATGACCAATTAGACTCAAATACTGTTGAACTGTCTATATTGCTGAATTTTGACTTGTTTGAAATGACTTGGTTCATTTTATAAGAAATCTTGTTATGAAGTACACTTCGTTTTTTTTATGTTATATTCTTGATAGTAATTAAATAGTCTCCCTGGTAACACTGTATCCTCTCAAGTCTTAAATGTTTTGTATTTAGCCATCCATTGAGCATTGAATGGTCTTAGGATTTTACTTTGACTAGATCAGCAAGAACATAAAGAATTATTCAACTGGTGTGAGATTGTGACATGTGAATTCCATACTGAGACCAAAGAAGGTGTGTGAATTTCATACTGAGAACAAATAAGTCATTTATGATGGTGACAGAGAGTGGCACCAATGTCCACAGTTTTGGTTAGTATCTCAAAGTTGAAAGGCTGACCAAAAGGAAAGAAATTGTTAAATCAAACCAAAGTCTGTCTTGAGAAAGCCTCCATACTTGCATACTTGAATTCTTATGTATAAATCACAACCAAACCTAGCACATATACAAACTGAAAAGCTCACTTAGAAGAATGCATGTGTAATAGTAGCTGACTTCCCCAATCACAGCAGTCATACTTCAACCACTCACAGGCAGTCAATGATTTAAGTGGTGTTCAAATAAGGCAAACACCAAGCTGTAATCAATCCAGCTGTTTCTGAACCTCATTTCTGTTTTCTGCATGTCACTTTCCTTTTCTCTTCATAAATCTTATCCTACCATGTGGGAGCCCTGGTGGCTGCCTGATTCACAAATCATTTTTGTATTTTTTCTTGCCCACTTAAACTCTGTTAAATTTAATTTGTCTAAAGTTTTTCTTTTAACACAAGAGAAAAACAAGCAGAGGTTTACTAACATGATTATTTCATATATATCTGAGAGAAAACTGAGGGAAAGACTCTCAAAGAGGTAGCTTAGAATGGTGTTTTATATGGTATCTTCAATAAAGAACAAAACATTTTTAGAGAACTGGCAACACAAAGCAGGACCTTGAGTCTCTAGGGGCAGAAAATTTTAAGATGGCACATATGACAGAAACTGATGGTAGACAGAGGCTAGTCAGTACATTTTTTAATGTGGATTCCTTTGGTACCATCCCCAGGCTGGTAAGAATCATCTCCTGTGATCAAACTTTGTTATTCCTGGTAGAAATGGGGAGGAGGGGACACCTTTGTTTACTTAATGCTCTGCTTTTAGGCAATTAGGAAGAGGGCAGATATTTTGTTTTTGTATCTGCTTCTTCTCAATTGCTTTCTACTCAAAACAATTCTTACATCAAAGTGGTATATTTGGGGAGGAAGACTGCTGTCCTTCACCACGTTAGACACAGATCAGTTTTGGAAAAGACCAAGAAGTGTATGTTCTGAATTCTGATAAAAATGGAAGAAAATATAAGGATGAAAATTCACCTAGAATTTATTTCACATTTATAATACTTTCTCATAGCTATTATAAAAATGTAGTTGTTCCATTATTTCAAAATAATATTTGTTGCTGTTGTTAAAAGGGAGTGCTATCGGCAGTAATCATGTCAGTGTTATTTTACATTAAATGTGAGTACTCTCAGACTAGTTAGTGGCAAAGTCCAGCTGCTATTCCAGGAACAGATGATGTAGGTTACTTCTGGAAATGCAGACTAAAGAGCTGGAGGAGTTGGTCTTCTGCTTTTCTGGAATACCCATTCCTCCAGCCCTACCATACTGTCCTCCCTATCTGTGTGGCTTGCAATATTGCTCAAAGTTTAACTTTTATTACAGATATCTCCTCCTCCATGATGTCTTTGCTGATCTTCCCCAACTGCCAGTTAGTTCTCTGTCTCTAGATTCATAGCACTAGGGAGTTATGTATTTGTTTTATGGCATTTGCATTCTGCTTTGGTTACAGTATTTGTCTTCTTGTCAAGACCCCCTCTTGCAACCTACATCCCTCCCTGAAACCCTTATTTGTCCTATTGAACTTAGCCAACATGCAGTTGGTGTCTAATATTTGCAGTATTGAATTGAATAGTAGGAAAAAAAACCAAACCCAATTGGTTTCTTTAAATACTCTCATATAGAGGACAATTGGTAAAACAAAATGGGCATCTGAGGACAGTCTTCTGAGTGTTTTATGTTGTGTTGGTATTAACATTAATGGTCTCTCCAGGACACCACTTTGTACCCAAGAAAGAATTTAAAGTATGTCATTTCATCACTGGGTTTTTAAGAGGCAATGCTAATTTAACTAGCAAAATTCTTTTCACTATTTTGATTGCATGAACTGCTTTTTTAGTGTGATATTTTGGGGTGTGTAAATTTTTGGCAACAATCTGGACTGAACAAACAAAAACTAAGAATGCTATTAAATAAGACCATTTATGAGGCTCATTATCTTTTGACTTTGAGCAACTGTCTAATTACCTGAAGTTCAAAGCTAATTATGGAATTCCATGTAATAATGCTTTACATTTGTCTAGTGCTCAGAGGTTTCCAAGTGCTTTCATCTGCATTACTCATTCAACCAATCAACTAGTCAATTAGCAAATTAATTCTTTGACAGAAATTCCTTTAAAACCATTACATAACAAACATCGACAAGCTTGATTTGGGGATTCCTAAAATAAATAAGGGAAAAGTCTTGTTCTCCAAAGGCTTCAGTTGAGTGAGGGGAGACAGAAATGTTAACAAGTAAGTGAACTAAAATGTTGTGATTGAAGTTTGTACACACCACAGTGGGGGCTGTTCTTATTAGAAATGTATAGAGTGAAATCTTATTTGATTCTTACTAGTGTTACTGTTGTTCGCAGTTGGCAGTTGAGAGGTCCGACTCAGAGAAGTAAAGCAGTTTTTTCTGAGGTGACCCTGCTTTTAAGATTGCTAAAGTGAATGGTCCCACTCTAGAGCATCTCTCCTCTACCCATGGAGTTGCTGTGATGTAAATTATCATGTTCTAGCTGATATGAGAAAGAGTAGAAGGTAATACCAGTGAGCCTGAAACAGGGGATTATGTTTATTCAGAAAGAGCCTGGTTCCCAGAGTAACAAGAAAAACAACTTGATTGAAAATGTTACTCATCCATAAAAGAAGAGAGAAAGGCAGACCCAAAGGCAGGGTTTTGAGCTGGAAACAGTGGCTTTGCTAAGAATTACAGGCCTGTGGGATTTTGCAGTTGTGTAAAGTATTAAGGAAAGTTATTTGAAAAATATTCAAATTACTTTGACATTATTTCTCCCTAGGTAATATGGAAACTCACATTTTGGAGACTGGGCTTCTATTAACATGAACTTTTGAAAGGAAAGTGTTTACAAGGATGACCCACTTCTTCTGCTGTCACCACCCCCAGACTCCAATTTAATTTTGTTTTTATTCTGCCCACTAAAAGCCACTTGTTTTCCCATGGGAAAGATACTTCTCTTTAGTCATACTTTTATTCTATAATGCCACATTTCACTAAGTTTGTGGCATATGGATTTGCAAAGTGCCTTAAGAAGGCATCCATGTGTGTTTAGGATAACAATGGCAAAAGCGTCTTAGCATTGGTACATATATTCTTTGTTCAAAAGAAAACTAATATGGGATGTTAGAATGCAGCATTGCTTAGAGATTTCTAATATGAGCTAAAACTGCCAGAAACTGTGATGGGAGGGGATTGGTCTTTATTTTATTCCCCTCTGAATTTTATGTAATTACATGAGAATTATAAGCTGGAGTGCTAAATTTTATAAATTACTAAATTTTAACACCAACAGTTAGGGAAGTGTAGGTATCTTAACTCACCTGGAAACAAGTTTCTATTTCTCCAACGGACTAAGCAGCTCCTTATTTTTCATGATCCCTTATAGGTTAAAAAGGCTTTCAGATGATCTCCTCTGACTCTCGAAATCTCCTAGGGGAAGCATAGGAGGTATTATCCACACACACAAAAATGTGTTTGTACTCATGAAGAAACTGAGGCCCAGACCGAGGCTCTAGATAATAATAATAATGAGTATTTTTGTTATCGTCTGAATAAGTGCTGCTTAATTCCCCATATTATATAGCTTTTTTATAGAAAAAATATTCTCATGGTCATAGATGGTTCCTAACCCTGACCTACTCTTTTTCTCCACCAAGGAAAGCATTGTTGAAGTAACCACTGAGCTAAAGCCGGCCCTACCCACTCTTTTTCAAACACATGTGATTAGTTTCAAGGAAACCTGAATGAGAAAGTGGATAATTCAGTACCAGCCATACTTACAAGAAAAGTAACAGAAATCATATACCCTAGTGGTACAATAGTTTGAATTACTTTAATATGTAAAGAGCAGCATATAATTAAGTTTTAAGCATCAAAAATCACATTTTTTTTGACAGGGAACACCTACATCAGAAGCGTTAGTTTGGGTGGGCACAGCCCAGCAGGGATCCTCATTATAACACTGTATGTAGTTTAAATTGTAGGGAAAGGAAAGGAGGTGATATTACTAATATGAGCTCATTTTCTCAGGATGCATGAACTTGGAGTTTTAAAAGGGGTCATAAATGGTAATAACCCATATTTTTTGCCTTTTGATCCTTCTGGCTATTATAAACCTCCATGTCCTTTCTACCTACCCCCAGTGGAGTCCCCAGGGGTGGTCCGTCTGTGCTGGCTAGTTCTATCAACCACCTGTGAATTTCTGATGTTATTTCCTCCTGTTCTGCTTCTGCCCTCATGTTGATAGGCTGGCTGCCTTTGGAAGGGTGATAGTCTTTACTCTCAGTCAGTATCCTCTCCTGGTACCATTGTTGCCTATGCCTCTGATTTCTTTCTTGGAGTTCTTGATGTAAGCTGGGTGGAAGTGGGATGCCTTCTCCCTTTGGGGATACATGTGGATCTCAAAGCAAAGTTTTTAGTATATGTATTTTTTATTTTTAGATGTACAGCCTTCTCTCTTTTTAGTACTGAGATCTGAGGCCATGAGGGCAGGTATGGTATGCACAAAGCTGGAAAAAAGTTTAAAGGCTGTATTAAGACCATCACCTGGTCTTCCATTTGGCTCCTCATGAAAACAGGCTTTACCCTTGTTCCACTAGTTTGCCAGAGGGGCTTAGGATCCCAGCACTAAAAAGAACCTAGACTCAAGCTTGGGCAAGCAAAAATGTCAATATTTTTGTGCTCAACCCAGGGCTGATTATTTTTCCTTTTCTATTATCTGTTCTCTTTCTTGTATTCTTGACTTCTGATTCTTTGGTAAATTGAATTTCTTTTATCCTTGGTTCATGAAGTGAAAGCTGCTTTGAAAGGCAAAACTCCTTAGGTCAGATCTATCTCACTGACCCAGCTTACATCAAGAACCCCAAGAAAGAAATCAGAGGCAAGGAAGGAATGAAGGAAAACCCACTGAAGCTGTTATGTATTTCCAATTAGAAGGACATTCTACTTCCTTCTGGTGGTGAGTGACATCAAATCAGCTAAAAAAGGATCTCATTACCTAGGGATAAGAAATAAGAACTCTCAAACTCAATGATGTTTTACATATACAACAAAACAAATCTAAACTTGGATTAAAAAGCAGTGTTTAAAATTAACCCAGGGAGGCAGAGCTTGCTGAATTTGCATTTGTGGGTGGTAAGTATCTAGAGGCCCTGTTCTTGTTTCACTGTCTGGAGAGAGGTGAATGTCCCCTTTCTGAGTTGGAACTCCTAAGAAAATTGCTGGGGAGCCACTATCTCCCTCTGTATTCCTACCGTATCTTCAAACTACCTCAAGCTCATGAAAATCACAGACGATCAGGTGCTGTCTGACAGCTTGCAAATTATTTGTCAGAGGGTGTTTCTCAACCAAGTTATACTTTTTTATTTTTATTTTGTTTTTAGGTCAGACAGGTAATGTGCCAATGTTATAACAAGGTTCAAGGGTGGCACATCTCTCACAGGTGCTTGAACATCCAGTCATCTTGCTCATGAGCTACTAAAGGATCATTCAACCAAGTAACGCTTTTATTTTTATTTTATTTTTTTAATTGCATTTTAGGTTTTGGGGTACATGTGAAGAACATGCAAGATTGTTGCATAGGTACACACGTGGCAGTGTAAGCTTTTAGAAGGCAGAATAATGCAGTAGTCTGGGTGTAGGAGACCTGGAATTTCTCTTTTTTATTAACTATACCTCCTTTTCAGGGTAACTCCTTCTCTACCTCCCTTGGTCTGTTCTTCTGTAAATAAGCTCCATCTACATGATCCCTCCTTCTCCAAATGTAGAGTCTATAATTGTGGAATAGGCCTTCCTACCCAGTGAGTTTCTTCAGACCCCAATGGAAAGTTTCTAGTTATGAGGGGAGATGTTTTCTCTCACATTTATAGAGCTCCTCCTAGGTAGCAGGTATTGTGCAAGGCACACTTTATATGTGTCACTTAATACTTAGTGATGGCGATGATGATGATGACAAACACACTGCATATATTCTGTGTTAGACACTGTTCTAATCAGTTTACATATATTCACTCATCTAAATCCTCATCACAAACTCTGTGGAGTTGGTACTCCTATAATCTTCATTTTGCAAATGGTCATCTGAGCCCTGAAGAAGTAAACAGATAAACAAAAGAGAGAGAAAGATCCTAGAGCTGGCCTCAGTATTCACAAACAACAGAACAGTTGTCCTATGTTTATAGATGAGGAAATTGGGGTTCTAACTAACTACAGAAAACTGCCTGTGGTCACAGAGCGAGGAAGTAGCACACCTGGAAATCAAACTCATATCAAAATCATTTCAGATCCCAAGCTCTTTCCACTTTGCTGCTTTGCCTTCCCAGAGGCGTTTTTGTTTTGTTTTAAACCACAGAGTACGGCACTTTTAATGAAAGAAAAGTTTGCCAAATGAAAAGCAGATTAATGGATATTTGGGAGGCTTTGCAGTAAATAAATCTCTTTCAGAATTCTCATCTTCTCCCACTCAAATTGCTAAAGCCATAACAATAGCAATTACCTCAGCCTGTTTGAGACAGTGTAGGAGTGAACCTCTTAATTTTATTGCTCCGGGTGGACACTGGAGACCAATAGCATTTTCCTTTAGTGTGCTGAGGCACAGGTCAGAAATGGGATATATCAGATGTTGGCTTTCTCCATCAACCTCTTCTGGTTCCTCCTGCTTGAGCCATGTCTTGGAAGACCATTCATTTAGGAGAGAAGTTGAGCTTAAAATTGGCTCGATGTTAAAAATATAATAAGTGTCAATCCCAACCTGTTTGTCAAATAGATTAGACCTAGAGCATCACTTCAACATGACTGCCTGGGACTTGAGGAGGGCAGTTTTTTTCTTTGATAACAGTTGATCTTAGATAATCCCTGAAAATCTTCAAACATCCCTTGTGAAAGGGAAAGACCGGTACAGAAATGTGATTATTTCTAGATGATATACAACTGAACTTGAAGCCAGATGCTCACATTTATATTCAAGAAGAATGTGGGTGTCTACTTATGCTAGGTGTCGGGAATATGAGACAGATGAAGAAAAGCAAGTCTCAGTCCCTTCTCTAGGAGTGAGTAATCTATTTAAGGGAAATGAGATATAAGCTGTAATAATCTGTGCTGCGAGGAAAGCCTGCCATTTACTGCCTATTAAGCATTGTGTCAAGAACTTTATACAGGAACATAGCAAGGTAAACGGTACTATCCCCATTTCCCGGGAGGATGGAGACTGAGGCTCAGAATGTGTTGTCCTGGGCTGATGGCTTGTTTATTAGTGCAGCTGAAATTCAAACCCAGGTGGTTCTAATGCCAGAATTGTCCTCTTTCTCCTACATTGTACTATTAACCAAGCAGAATATCATTTGGCAATTAATGGTTTAACTTACTAGACATGCCTTCACGGGAATTAAAGGTTTATGTAGGTAACTTACCAAGTTGCATGACATTTTGAGACAATTATTTTTGACCTGAGGAGATTTGAAAAAATCTTGAGCAAATCAAATCATATAAAAATTAAAGCAAATACGTAATATACGTATTTAACAAATGTTAGGTGTTGTTATTGTTGATGTTGCATTAAGATTAGGCTGGCATAAAACATTAGAATCTGTTCAGTCAGTGCATGGAGCAATTATATTAAACACAAGGGTATGCTCTATCACCTACCTCAACAGTAGGGTAAAGAAATAATCATGAACAACCACGTGGTAAGAGTTTTTCTACAGCACTGATCGCAGATATTCATCTTTGTGGCCCCAGTAATTTTGAGAGCTGTACATAGTGGGTCCTCAATAAATGTTGAATAAATGAATGTTTTATTTTGCTGATTTTTAAATAAAGATCCTTCTACTTACAAAAAATAAAAGGAAAGTACTCAACAAAACCTTTCACCCATTTTTTTGTGCCTTGATGTTTCTGGGGTGAGGCTTATGGATGGTCTTCAGGTGGGGGATAGAAGAGGCCTAGTTATCATTTGGCCAGATTACTTGGGAGTAAATGATGGTTTTGAATTTTGACTTGGCTACTTTGAATTACGTGGATCAGGTCAGCAAGAGTTAATGTTGTGATGTGGATACCAAATAACTAGTCTTAGAAGAAGTATTTACGATGGAGAAAGTAAGAACACAACTCTATTTCATTTTGGTCAGGGCTTAGTTGGAATATTGTGTACAGTTGTGGGAAATGTACATTAAGACAAATATAGAGCAAATAGGACACATTTAGGGGAAACTTGGATGGCAACAGGGAAATAAAATCTGCATGTTTGGAGGACAGGCTGTGTAGCTTATGAAAAGACTTAAAGGGCTGAGATAATAGTCTTGAGATAATTGGAGGGCAGTCTTATGGAAGAGGAATGTAGACTTGTTCCCTGTGGCCCCAAAGGAAGCAATGAGAAACAACAGACTCTGGGAAGCAGATTTGGCCTTACAAGAAAGAGTTTTCTATTATACTTGCCCAGAGAGATAGTTTTCTTTAGAAAGTGGTGAATTACTAGCCCCTGAAAGTGTGTGAATATTTGCCAAGTAACTACTTGGTGGAACCATTGTAGAGGAAATTCAAGGGTAGCGTGGGGACTGGATTTCATAAGCATCAGAGTCTTCCCAATTGTGAGCATCTCAGCAGCTGCTGGATTATCTTTCTAGGCTTTGCCTCCACCTCGAGGAGATGGGATTGGTCACCAGGGTTGGGATATACTTCTGGGGGAAGAATGATGGATGGTAGGAGATGGAAAGAATCCACAGTGGTAGAGCAGTTGCTTTGTCCATTCTAATTCTTGTCTGCCACTTTTTAAATTTGGATTTTTCTATATACTGCACACACTTGCTTTAGACTGTGAGAACCAGGAGGCTGGAGACTATAAAAATGTAATTTGTGATCTTCAACTTAGAACTTCAATATCTTCTACAATTGGGTTCTTAGAAATGTTATTTGACAATAATGTTATCCGGTATTAAATATTGTCAGGCTCCAATGGTCTGACAGCCTAACTTGGTTACTCTAATTGTAGGTTTATAAAACTTGTGGCTATTTCCTTTCTCTGGAGGAAGACAGAACTTGAGTTGTTTCCAAAATTTCAATGAGATAGAGATTTTGGGACACCTGAAAGAGAACCAATAAAAACGTTCCACACATCACAGTAGTCTTAAAAATTACCCACATGCTAGATGCACTGCTCCCAGCTCTGTGTCAGGTTGGAATCTTCAGCTGTCCAGATACTCTTGAGTTTCTCTGACCCCTTTCTACCCAATAAAGAACTGAATGTGAATGACAGAAGGTTTTTGCTTATAGATTACAGCTAAACTCTTTTAGTAACAAACAGTAAGTATTCCAGCAAAAGGAGTAGGAGGTTGAACGTTTTATTGTTTTTCTCAGGGTAGATATTGTGAGCTCATGCAGCATGTAATCTTCAGTGACCTCAATTGTTACATCTAGGAGCAAGTTTCTCTCTAACCCTTCATAGAACTATAAACAGCAGGAAGGCATGATTTATAGACCAAGAGGCATTGGAAGCGTGGGATTTGCCAACAATTCATAGTCCCTCTTTCATTGTGGTTACACTGCCCATCTCTTGGAAGGCACACTGAAACATTGACCAGAGCCTGTTAATCCCTTTTACTTTCATGGATTGATGTCAAGGGTATCAGGTCCATAGAGATTTTCAAAATTCTACAAATTGGGTTCAGTGGAAGATGTGGCTCAGTTCAGAGTAATCCTTTGGGCCAGGAGTTTTCATAGGCACCAGGAATCATCTGAGCCTGCTTTGTAAGGCTTGCTTCTCTTGCTTCCCACTTATACACAGCAACAAAGTCTCTGATAAGAAGGTTTCTTTTACAATTGTGGGTTTTACCCAAATTTCTGGGCTCTTCTATAATTAAGTTTTGATTGCTATGTAGTTATTTGAACTCGTGTGAATCTCTGTTCTACATAATAGTAATAATGTCTGTTAACATTATTAATTTGGCTATGGATATATATATATATATATATATATATATAGAGAGAGAGAGAGAGAGAGAGAGAGCGCAAGCCTATGAAAATATGCATATATATATATATGTATATATATATGTATGTTTCTTATGCTCTTAATACATTGCTTCACACAGGCACACCATCTCAGGAAGATCTAGTCTGTTGCAAATGTATGCAGAAGTTGAATATTTATTTTTGCTTTTTTCTCACCACTACCCTCATCTACCTGCTAAACAGATACTATTCCCTCTCTTCCCCGTTTTCATATATTTTATTCATTAAGAAATGGCCTAATTCCAGACTTGCTTCTTCTAATCATTGCCAAAACATTGGTTGGTAATGGATTACATCAAGGTACCACTTAATGGTTTAAATTAAGGTATCACTTCTCACAAAAAGGTACTTGTATTTCAATAAGAAACTTTTAAAATTAAATATTCAAAGTGTTGAATCTTCATGGTTAAATTTTAGGCAGTGGAAACAATGATTTTTGATGAAGACAAAGGGAGTTGGGTTTATTACACAAGACAAGTAGCATTCTCACTTTGTTTCAGATACGTGGGTATGGTGACAGGCCTGGAAAATCCCTCCTTTTCAGATAAAGGCAGAGATTGCACTTCTGTGCTTGTATGAAGAAAAATAAAAGAGGAACTGGTTGGGACATTGTTTGGGCCAGGGAGAAACAAGACCCCATACTTTGGCAATTTATTTAAGCTTTTGTTTTTATTTTGAGGGGAAGGTGGCCAGTAGGGTAGCTTAATCTAAGTTCAAGTGGCTGTGGAGAATCCAGAGATGAGAAATTACAGCCTCTACTTTCCAAGGATTTATATCCTGTGTCATGGGGAAATCAGATATGTTCATTAATAGATGGATCTGAAGGCAGAATATGAAAAGGGCTATCATAGAGGAACAACTAATGTGCTATAGAAATGTGTAGTGCAGGCCAGGTGCAGTGGCTCACGCCTGTAATCCCAGCACTTTCGGAGGCCGAGGCAGGCGGATCACGAGGTCAGGAGATCGAGACCATCCAGGCCAAGATGATGAAACCCTATCTCTACTAAAAATACAAAAATTAGCTGGGTGTGGTGGTGCACTTGTAGTTCTAGCTACTCAGGAGGCTCTGACAGGAGAATCGCTTGAACCCAGGAGGTGGAGGCTGCAGTGAGGCGAGATCGCACCCCTGTACTCCAGCCTGGGCAACAGAGCTAGACTCTGTCTCAAAAAAAAAATAAATAAAAAGAAATGTGTAGTCCATTTCCCACGTGATATCTGAAAAGTCTTCTTATAGAAAGTAGAATTTTCAAACAAACTGTACTTTGAACATTTGTGCTATTGAAAGAAATGACTTGAACAAGGATCTGCACTCTATTTCAAGAAGGAAATTTGCCCTACTTGAATAGAAGCTAAAGGGGAGTGTTGTGCTGTAGACTAGAAAATTCAATAAGGATTCCACCCCCACAGGGCTTTGAATGTTTGGTTGAATATTTTAGATGTTATTCTTGTCATATTAGGAAGGCATTTAAGGTTTGAGTGGGAGAGTAATATTCTTTAAAAAATTTTTCCAGCCAGGATGGATTAAAGGGATGGAACGACATACTCATTTGTCCACCATTTGGGAAAGGGTGGATGACTGCCTCTAATTCATAAGATGTGCATTGTATCTGCAGGAGCAAAATAAGCCACGTATCTTAACACATAATCTTCATCTCACATATGTGTTTTTTTTTTTTTAATCATGGAGTAACTATTTGGCAGCCAAGTTGTCTTTAAAGTAATAAGAGCAAAAGATATTTGGAATAATTGTTTCAGAACCATTTGTTATTTTGCACAGACCTATGAGCAAATAGGATTGAGCTAAGGCATTTATCATATTGTGTGGTTCTGCAGAGGCTGCCATGCTATTATACGTACTTTTATCTCGGCTAAAACTTGTGGCTGCTGCCGCCACAATTACTCAAAGACCTGAAGTGTCAAAAAAATAATCGAAATAGCAAAGTGAGAGCCAAGAGTTTTTCCGTTGTTTCTTGAAGTCTTAGAAAGATTGTTTCCTTTGTATTCCCTGTATTCGGAATATAAAAGCATCTCAGAAATCCAATTTTTACTAGGTCAAACATTTCAAAAGGGAGCAAAATTATTTTGCAGTTGCTTTTTAGTTTAAGGCATGTGTTTTAGGAACTTCCAAACCTTCTTCCTGAAGCTATTTATGAATAAATAGCTATTTATGAACAAAACAAAACAAAACAAAAACAAAACAAAAAACTAAGTAAATGCCACATAATCCCAGCTACACTGTCCTCATGTAAACATCCTAACAGAGTATGATGGAAAAAGTGCCAAATTGTGATCTCAGAGATCTGAGTTCTAGCCCTAGTTTTGTGAAAATAAGCTTGATGGTTTGTCAAGTCTTGTATTTAATGATAAGGAATTAGAATTTTTTTATATGGCCTCTGTGCTATTCAGCAGTACTGTTCACAAGCATTAAAAAAAAACAAACAAAAAACAGGGACAGGGTCTTGCTGTCTTGCCTAGGCTTGTGTATAGTGGCGCAATCATAGCTTCGCTCACGGCAGCCTCGAACTCCTGGGCTCAAATGATGCTCCTGCCCCCTTTCAAGTAATGGGTTCTACAGGTGTGCACCACCACATGTGGCTAATTTTTTATTTAATTTTTTATATGTTGCCCAGGCTGATCTTGAACTCCAGGTTTCAAGTGACTTTTCCATCTCTGCCTCCAAAGTTCTGGGATTCTAGGCATGAGCTTCTGTGCCTGGTCACAAGTGTTTTTGACTTAGGACTCTAGAATATGGGGTGGCACATGATAAGATTGTATTTCCTTGTCGATGATTTTGAGTGGAAGTGATCTGTGTGACTTTTAGGTCAGAACATTTAAAGCCCAAGTGAGACTTTCCAAAATTCTCTTTCCTTCTGTAATGCCTGAAGAATTTCCAGAAAGTGGTGATTTTATAAGCCTGGGTGCAAGAGTGAGGACAATGAGGAGCAAACTCCCAGCTGACCCACAGAAAGCATGCACTAGGAGCAGGAAACCTTGGTTGTTTTAAGCCACTGAGATTTTTATGTTATTTGTTAGCAATAGAATAAGCAAGCTTATTCTTGATTGACATAGTCTCTAAAGAGTGTAATGGTGATCAATGGAGGAAATTTCATACTTACAGAGGTCTTTTTTTTTTTTCTTAAATTAAAATTGTACAGACTTTTCTATAGATAGGTGTTAAAACTTCTTTTAGGGAAAATAAGTTTCCTATCATTGGAAATATTGCAATGTGTACTGGGAAACCTTTTGATGGAGGTTGCTACAGAGATTGAAGACTAAAAGGTGGTTAAATTAAAGAATTTCAAAGTTCATTCTAGTTTAAAGGTATTCAGATTTGCAATTCCTAAGGGTAGCTCTTGCACCTTACATTTTTGCAGCAGGTAAGGTTTATAAAGCGTTTTCTCCAGTGCTAACTTATTTGCTCTCCTGTGAATAGCAAGAAATTTTATCTACTGTACCTTCTTGGAGATTTGCATAGGTATTAAGAAAAATGTATTTTGTAGAAGCAAGGTAATTCTTTGCCTGAATCCCATATCAACCAACCTCAATCTTTAAAAAAAAAATTAAAAAAATTTTTGTCAGTATATAGTAGGTGTATATATTTACGGGGTACATGAAATTTTTTTTTTTTTTTTTGAGACAGAGTCTCACTGTGTCACCCAGACTGGAGTACAATGGTGCAATCTTGGCTCACTGCAGCCTCCATTTCCTTGGTTCAAGTGATTCTTGTGCCTCAGCCTTCTGAGTGGCTGGGATTACAGGCACCAACAATTGGCTAATTTTTGTATTTTTAGTAGAGATGGGGTTTTACCATGTTGGCCAGGCAAGTCTTGAACTCCTGACCTCAGGTAATCTGCCCACCTTGGGCTCCCAAAGTGCTGGGATTATAGGTGTGAGCCACTGCACCAGGAAATTTTTGTAGTTTTTAGTAGGGATGGGGTTTCACCATCTTGGCCAGGCTGGTCTTGAGGTCCTGACCTTGTCATCCACCTGCCTCAGCCTCCCATAGTGCTGGGATTACAGGCATGAGCCACCACAACCAGCCGAGATGTTTTGATACAGGAATACAATGTGGAATAATCACATCATGGAAAATGAAATATCTATCCCCTCAAGCATTTATCCCTGTATTACAAACAATCCAATCACACTCTATTAGTTATTTTAAAAAGTGCAATTAAATTATTCTTGACTATAATCACCCTGTTGTGCTGTCAAGTACTAGGTCTTATTCATTCTTCCTAGCTATTTTTTTCTGTACACATTAACTATCCCCACCTCCCCCTCAATCCCCCACAATCCTTCCCAGCCTCTGGTAATCATCTTCCTACTCTCTATCTCTGTGAGTTCAATTGTTTTGATTTTAAGATCCCCCAAATAAGTGAGAATATGTGATATTTGTCTTTCCTTGCCTAGCTTATTTCAGTTAGCATAATGACCTCCAGTTCCATCATTGGTTGAAAATAACAGGATCGTTCTTTTTTATGGCTGAATAGTACTCCATTGTGTATATATGCCACATTTTCTTTATCTGTTCATCTGTTGATGGACACTTAGGTTGCTTCCAAATTTTAGCTATTGTAAGCAGTGCTGCAACAAACATGAGAGTGCAGGTATCTTTTTGATATACTGATTTTCTTTCTTTTTGGATATATACTCAGTAGTGGGATTGCTGGATCATATGATAGCTCTATTTTTAGTTTTCTTTGAGAAACCTCCAAACTGTTCTCCATAGTGATTGTACTAATTTATATTTCTACCAACAGTGTACAAAGATCCCCTTTGCTCTACAACCTCACCAGCATTTTTTATTGCCCATCTTTTGGATATAAGTCATTTTATTTTATTTTATTTTTTTCCCATTTATTTATTTTATTGCATTTTAGGTTTTGGGGTACATGTGAAGAACATGCAAAATTGTTGCATAGGAACACACGTGGCAGTGTGATTCGCTGTCTTCCTCCCCATCACCTACATCTGGCATTTCTCCCCTCGCTATCTCTCCCCAGCTTCCCACCCCCCACCGTCCCTCCCCTATTTCCCCCCAACTGACCCCAGTGTAGTGCTCCCCTCCCTGTGTCCATGTGTTCTCATTGTTGAACACCCACCTATCAGTGAGAACATGCAGTGTTTGATCTTCTGCTCTTCTGTCAGTTTGCTGAGAATGATGGTTTCCAGGTTCATCCATGTCCCTACAAAGGACCCAAACTCATCGTTTTTGATGGCTGCATAATATTCCATGGTGTATATGTGCCACATTTTCCCTATCCAGTCTATCGTCGAAGGGCATTTGGGTTGGTTCCAGGTCTTTGCTATTGTAAACAGTGCTGCAATGAACATTCGTGTACACGTGTCCTTATAGTAGAATGATTTGTAATCCTTTGGATATATACCCAGTAATGGGATTGCTGGGTCAAATGGAATTTCTATTTCTAGGTCCTTGAGGAATCGCCACACTGTCTTCCACAATGGTTGAACTAATTTACACTCCCACCAACAGTGCAAAAGTGTTCCTATTTCTCCACATCCTCTCCAGCATCTGTTGTCTCCAGATTTTTTAATGATCGCCATTCTAACCGGCGTGAGATGGTATCTCAATGTAGTTTTGATTTGCATTTCTCTGATGACCAGTGATGATGAGCATTTTTTCATATGTTTGTTGGCCTCACGTATGTCTTCTTTTGAGAAGTGTCTGTTCATATCCTTTGCCCACTTTTGAATGGGCTTGTTAGTTTTTTTCTTGTAAATCTGCTTTAGTTCTTTGTAAATTTTGGATATCAGCCCTTTGTCAGATGGGTAAACTGCAAAAATTTTTTCCCAATCTGTTGGTTGCCGATTCACTCTAATGATTGTTTCTTTTGCTGTGCAGAAGCTGTGGAGTTTGATATGGTCCCATTTGTCTATTTTGGCTTTTGTTGTCAATGCTTTTGGTGTTTTGGTCATGAAGTCCTTGCCTACACCTATGTCCTGAATGGTTTTGCCCAGATTTTCTTCTAGGGTTTTTATGGTGTTAGGTCTTATGTTTAAGTCTTTAATCCATCTGGAGTTAATTTTAGTGTAAGGTGTCAGGAAGGGGTCCAGTTTCTGCTTTCTGCACATGGCTAGCCAGCTTTCCCAACACCATTTATTGAACAGGGAATCCTTTCCCCATTGCTTGTTTTTGTCTGGTTTGTCAAAGATCAGATGGTTGTAGAAAGGTTGTGTTGCCTCCGAGACCTCTGTTCTGTTCCATTGGTCTATATCTCTGTTTTGGTACCAGTACCATGCTGTTTTGATTACCGTAGCCTTGTAGTATAGTTTGAAGTCTGGTATTGTGATGCCCCCCGCTTTGTTCTTTTTGCTTAGAATTGACTTGGCTATGCGGGCTCTCTTTTGGTTCCATATGAAGTTTAGGGTGGTTTTTTCCAGTTCTGCAAAGAAGGTCATTGGTAGCTTGATGGGGATAGCATTGAATCTGTAAATTACTTTGGGCAGTATGGCCATTTTCACGATATTGATTCTTCCTAACCATGAACATGGGATGTTTCTCCATCTGTTTGTGTCCTCTCTTATTTCGTTGAGCAGTGGCTTGTAGTTCTCCTTGAAGAGGTCCTTTACATTCCTTGTTAGTTGTATTCCTAGGTATTTTATTCTCTTTGTGGCAATTGTGAATGGAAGTTTGTTCTTGATTTGGCTCTCTTTAAGTCTGTTACTGGTGTATAGGAATGCATGTGATTTTTGTACATTGATTTTGTATCCTGAGACTTTGCTGAACTTGCTTATCAGTTTCAGGAGGTTTGGGGCTGAGACGATGGGGTCTTCTAGATATACAATCATGTCGTCTGCAAATAGAGACAATTTGACTTCCTCCTTTCCTATTTGAATGCCCTTTATTTCTTTTTCTTGCCTGATTGCTCTGGCTAGAACTTCTAATACTATATTGAATAGCAGTGGTGAGAGCGGGCATCCTTGTCTGGTGCCACATTTCAAGGGGAATGCTTCCAGTTTTTGCCCATTCAGTATGATATTGGCTGTTGGTTTGTCATAAATAGCTTTTATTATTTTGAGATATGTTCCATCGATACCTAGCTTATTGAGTGTTTTTAGCATAAAGGGCTGTTGAATTTTGTCAAAGGCCTTCTCTGCATCAATTGAGATAATCATGTGGTTTTTGTCTTTGGTTCTGTTTATGTGGTGAATTACGTTTATAGACTTGCGTATGTTGAACCAGCCTTGCATCCCCGGGATGAAGCCTACTTGATCATGGTGGATAAGCTTTTTGATGTGCTGTTGCAATCGGCTTGTCAGTATTTTATTGAAGATTTTTGCATCTATGTTCATCATGGATATTGGCCTGTAGTTTTCTTTTCTTGTTGAGTCTCTGCCGGGTTTTGGAATCAGGATGATGTTGGTCTCATAAAATGATTTGGGAAGAATTCCCTCTTTTTGTATTGTTTGGAATAGTTTCAGAAGAAATGGTACCAGCTCCTCTTTGTATGTCTGGTAGAATTCAGCTGTGAACCCATCTGGACCTGGGCTTTTTTTGGGTGGTAAGCTCTTAATTGCTGCCTCAACTTCAGACCTTGTTATGGGTCTGTTCAGGGTTTCGGCTTCTTCCTGGTTTAGGCTTGGCAGTAGGCAAGTGTCCAGGAATTTATCCATTTCTTCCAGGTTTATTAGTTTGTGTGCATAGAGTTGTTTGTAATAATCTCTGATGATGGTTTGAATTTCTGTGGAATCTGTGGTGATATCCCCTTGATCGTTTTTTATTGCATCAATTTGGTTATTCTCTCTTTTCTTTTTTATTAATCTGGCTAGTGGTCTGTCTATTTTGTTGATCTTTTCAAAAAACCAGCTCCTGGATTTATTGATTTTTTGAAGGGTTTTTTGTGTCTCTATCTCCTTCAGTTCTACTCTGATCTTAGCTATTTCTTGTCTTCTGCTAGACTTTGAGTTTTTTTGATCTTGCTCCTCTAGCTCTTTCAGTTTTGACGATAGGGTGTCAATTTTTGATCTCTCCATGCTTCTCATGTGGGCACTTATTGCTATATATTTTCCTCTAGAGACTGCTTTAAATGTGTCCCAGAGATTCTGGTATGTTGTGTCTTCATTCTCGTTGGTTTGGAAGAACATCTTTATTTCTGCCTTCATTTCATTGTTTATCCAGTCAACATTCAAGAGCAAGTTGTTCAGTTTCCATGAAGCTGTGCGGTTCTGAGTTAGTTTTTGAATTCTGAGTTCTAACTTGATTGCACTGTGGTCTGAGAGACTGTTTGTTACGATTTCCGTTCTTTTGCATTTGCTGAGGAGTGATTTACTCCCAATTATGTGGTCAATTTTAGAGTAGGTCTGATGTGGTGCTGAGAAGAATGTATATTCTGTGGCTTTGGGGTGGAGAGTTCTGTAAATGTCTATTAGGTTTGCTTGTTCCAGGTCTGAGTTCAAGTCCTGGATATCCTTGTTAATTTTCTGTCTGGTTGATCTGTCTAATGTTGACAATGGGGTGTTAAAGTCTCCCACTATTATTGTGTGGGAGTCTAAGTCTCTTTGTAAGTCATTAAGAACTTGCCTTATGTATCTGGGTGCTCCTGTATTGGGTGCATATATGTTTAGGATCGTTAGCTCTTCTTGTTGCATTGATCCTTTTACCATTATGTAATGTCCCTCTTTGTCTCTTATGATCTTTGTTGCTTTAAAGTCTAATTTATCAGAGATCAGAATTGCAACTCCTGCTTTTTTTTGCTCTCCATTTGCTTGGTAAATCTTCCTCCATCCCTTTATTTTGAGCCTTTGTGTATCCTTGCATGTGAGATGGGTTTCCTGGATACAGCACACCGATGGGTTTTGTCTTTTTATCCAATTTGCCAGTCTGTGTCTTTTGATTGGGGCATTTAGTCCATTTACATTTAGGGTTAATATTGTTATGTGTGAATTTGATACTGCCATTTTGGTGCTAGCTGGCTGTTTTGCCCTTTAGTTGAGCTGGTACTTGTTGTTCCTTTATAAGTGTAGAGCCTCTTTCAGGAGCTCTTGTAGAGCTGGCCTGGTGGTGACGAAATCTCTGAGTACTTGCATGTTCCCAAAGGATTTTATTTTTCCTTCACTTATGAAGCTTAGTTTGGCTGGATAGGAGATTCTGGGTTGAAAGTTCTTTTCTTTAAGGATGTTGAATATTGGCCCCCATTCTCTTCTGGCTTGTAGGGTTTCTGCTGAGAGATCTGCTGTGAGTCTGATGGGCTTCCCTTTATGGGTAACCCGACCTTTCTCTCTGGCTGCCCTTAGTATTTTCTCCTTCATTTCGACCCTGGTGAATCTGACGATTATGTGCCTTGGGGTTGCTCTTCTTGAGGAATATCTTTGTGGTGTTCTCTGTATTTCCTGGACTTGAATGTTTGCCTGCCTTGCTAGGTTGGGGAAGTTTTCCTGGATAATATCCTGAAGAGTATTTTCCAGCTTGGATTCATTCTCTTCGTCGCATTCGGGTACGCCTATCAAACGTAGATTAGGTCTTTTCACATAGTCCCACATTTCTTGGAGACTTTGTTCATTCCTTTTTACCCTTTTTTCTCCAGTCTTGCCTTCCCGTTTTATTTCATTGAGTTGATCTTCGACCTCTGGTATCCTTTCTTCTGCTTGGTCCATTCGGCTGTTGATACTTGTGTATGCTTCACGAAGTTCTCGTGTTGCAGTTTTCAGCTCCATCAATTCACTTATATTCCTTTCTATTTTGTCCATTCTTGTTAGCATTTCGTCAAATCTTTTTTCAAGGTTCTTAGTTTCTTTGCATTTGGTTAGAACATGTTGTTTAAGTTCACAGAAGTTTCTTACTACCCACCTTCTGAAGTCTGATTCTGTCATTTCATCACACTCGTTCTCCATCCAACCTTGTTCCCTTGCTGGCGAGGAGTTGTGATCCCTTTTAGGAGGAGAGGTGTTCTGGTTTCGGGTGTTTTCATCCTTTTTGCGCCGGTTTTTTCCCATCTTTAAGGATTTATCCACCTGTCGACTTTGTAGTTGCTGGCTTTCAGATTGGGTCTCAAATCTTTCAGATTGACGTTCTGTTTGTTGATGATGAGGTTATTTCTGTTTCTTGGTTTTCCTTCTGACAGTCTGGCCCCTCTGCTGTAGGTCTGCTGAGGTTCACTCCAGGCCCTGCTTGCCTGGGGTTCACCTGCAGCAGCTGTTGAACAGCAAGGGTTGTTACCAGTTTTCTTCTTCTGCTATCTTTGTCCCAGAAGTATACCCGCCTAGTGTCAATCTGATCTCTCCTCTATGAGGTGTCTTTTTGGATGTATAGGGGTCAGGGAGCTGCTTGAGGAGACGGTCTTTTCTTTATAGGACCTCAAATGGTGAGTTGCGAGCTTTGTTGTTGTTCATTCAGAGCTGCTGGGCAGGTACTTTTAGGTCTGCTGCAGGAGAACTCATAAACTGCTTTTTGTTCCCTGGTGCTCTGTCCCAGGGATTTAGGGCTTTATTTATGAGTTTCCGTTATGCTGCCACCTTCTTTTTTTTTTTTTTTTCCTTCAGACCTGCCCAGCCCAGCAAGGAGGCAGCCTAGTCACTGTGGGCCTATAGCAGCTTTGCTGAGCTGCTGTGAGCTCCGCCCCGCTGCCGAGTGAGCTTCCCTGCAGTCCTGTTCATATGGGTGTAGTTAGAACTGCTTTGGCGATGGTGGCCCGCCTCTGTTGGGGCGGAGTCTCTGCTCTGGCGGGTTGCCTTGGCAACGGCGGGCTGCCTCAGCAATGGCGGGTTGCCTTGGGTACGGCGGGCTCCCTGGTAATGGCGGACGCCCCTCCCACACAGAGCTGGACTGTCCCGGGTTCAGCTGCGCTGGCTGTGAAACTCTCAATCCAGAGTTTCTGGTTGCTGTTCTTTTGTGGGGGTGGGGCCAGCCGAGCCTGATCGCCTGGCTCCCTGCCTCAGAGCCTTTTTTAAGTTGGTGTTCCAGTCGCCTGTTGAAGAGGCGCCGGGGTCTGTTTGTTTTCCCCTGCGGCCACTCACTGGGACGGCTTAAACAGCGGCACTGAGGTTTGTGGCGCTTTTTTTTTTTTCTTTTTTGGCCCTGGAATCTACTGTCTTGGTTCTCTGCTCAGTCCCCTTTTTGAACCAGTGTATGGGCGACTTCCCGTGGCTCCAATCGCCAGCCTAAAGGGCACCCGGACCGGTGTATTTTGTACCGAGAACCGCGGCTCCGGGGCGCCGACAAAGCAGCCGGGCGGGGCAAAGCAGCGGCGCTGGCCGGTGCTGGCCGGCACAGCCGCGCTGGCCGCAACAGCCGCGCTGGCGACCGTGGAGCACCTCTGCCCGGGAATTTCCTAGTCTGTGGGCAATAAAAACGCGGCGTCCACTCACCCTCTGCGCTTTCACTGGGAGCTGCAATCCTGAGCTGTTCCGAAACGGCCATCTTGGATCTCCACCTGGATTAAAGTATCGGATATAAGTCATTTTAACTTGGGAGAGATGATATCCCATTATAATTTTTACTTGTATTTCTCTGATGATCAATGATTTGATTTTGACCACCTTTTCCTATGCCTGTTTGTCATTTGTATGTTTTCTTTTGATAAATGCCTATTCAAATCTTTCCTGTTTTAAAATCAGATTATTAGATTTTTTTCCATAGAGTTTTTGAGCTCCCTATATATTCTGGTTATTAAAACCTTGTCAGATGGGTAGTTTGCAAATATTTTCTCCCATTCTGTGTATTGTCTCTTTACTTTGTTGATTGTTTCCCTTGCTATAAAGAAGCTTTTTAACTTGATGTGATCCCATTTGTCCATTTTTGCTTTGATTGACTGTGCTTACTTCAAGAAATTTTTGTTCAGACCAATGGCCTCGGGAGTTTCCCCATGTTTTCTTCTAGTAGTTTTATAGTTTGAGGTCTTAGATTTAAGTCTTTAATCCATTTTGATTTGATTTTTGTATATGGTGAGAGATAGGAATCTAGATTTGGATATCCAGTTTTCCCAGCACTACTTACTGAGGAGATCGTCTTTTCCCTAGCATGTGTTCTTAACACTGTTGTCAAAAATGAGTTCACTGTAGTTGTGTAGATTTGTTTCTGGGTTCTTTATTCTGTTCCATTGGTCTATATGTTTTTTTTCATGCTAGTACCATCCTGTTTTGGTTACTGTATCGCTATAGTATAATTTGCAATCAGGTAATGTGATTCGCCTGGTTTTGTTCTTTTTGCTCAGGAAAGCTTTGGTTATTCTGGGTCTTTTGTAGTTCCATGTAAATTTTAGGATTGTTTTTTCTATTTCTTTGAAGAATATGATTGGTATTTACATAGGAATCACACTGAATCTATGGAATACTTTGGATAGTATTGACATTTTAATAATACTAACTCTTCTAATCCATTAACATGGAAGAATTAATATTATTAAAATTAAAAGTTTTCATTTTTTGTATCCTCTTCAAATTCTTTAATCAATGTTTTATAGTTTTCATTATGGAGATATTTCACTTTTTTTGGTTAATTTCTAGGTATTTCATTTGTGGCTATTATAAATGAAATTACTTAATTTTTTTTTCAGATTGTTCACTATTGATATATAGAAATGCTGCTGATTTTTGTGTGTTGATTTTGTATCCTGCAACTTTACTGAATGTATTTATCAGTTGTAACAGTTTTTTAGTAGAGGCTTTAGGTTTTTCCAAATGTAAGATCGTATCATCTGAAAATAAAGATAATTTGACTTCTTCCTTTCCAATTTGGATGCCGTTATCTTTCCTCTTGTCTGATTGCTCAAGCTAGTACTTCTTGCACTATGTTGAATAAGGATGGCGAAAGTGGTCATCCTTATATTCCAGATCTTAGAGAAAAGGCTTTCAGTTTTTCCTCATTCAGTTTGTTATTAGCTGTGAGTCTGTTTCATATGGCTTTTATTATGTTGAGGTATGTTCCTTCTATGCCTAGTTTTTGTAAGGGTTTTATCATGAAGGGAGGTTGAATTTCATTAAATGCTTTTTCAACGTCAATTAAAATGATCATATGATTTTTGTTTTTCATTCTGTTGATATGATATATCACATTGATTTATTTGCATATGTTAAACCATGCTTGCATCCCTGGGATAAATCCCACTTGCCATGATGAATGATCTTTTTAACATATTGTTGAATTTGGTTTGCTAGTATTTTGTTGAGGATTTTTGCATCAATATTCCTCAGAGATATTGGCCTGCAGTTTTCTTTTGTTTGATGTGTCTTTCGTTTTGGTAACGGTAATACTGGCCTCATAGAATGAGTTTGGAAGTATTCTCTATTTTTTTGGAATAGTTTGAGTAGGATTGGTATTAGTTTTTCTTTAAATGTTAGGTAGAATTCATCAGTGAAGTCATTGAGTCCTGGCCTTTTCTTTACTGGGAGAACTTTTTATTATGGTTTTATCTTGCTACTTGTTATTGGTCTGTTCAGGTTTTGGATTTCTCTATGGTTCAATCTTGTAGGTTGTATGTGTCTAATAATTTGTCTATTTCTTCTAGGTTTTCCAATTTATTGGCACATAGTTGTTCTTACTAGCCAATAAGGATCCTTCGAATTTCTGCAGTATAAGTTGTAATGTCTCCTTTTTAATCTCTGATTTATTTGGATCTTTTCTCTTATTATCTAAGTCTGGCCAAAGATTTGTCAATCTTGTTTAACTTCAAAAACCCAATTTTTTGTTTCATTGATATTTTGTATTGTTGTTTTCATTCAATTTCACACATTTCTGCTCTAATTTTTATTATTTATTTTCTTAATTTCGCATTTGGTGTGCTCTTGCTTTTCTAGCTCTTCAAGGTGCATTGTTAGCTTGCTCAAAGTTTTTCTTACTTTTTGATATAGGCACTTGTAGGCATAAACTTCTCTCTTAGAACTCCTTTTGCTGTGTTGTGTTTCCATTATCAATTGCTTAAAAATTTTTTTCAATTTCTTTCTTTCTTTTTTTTTTTTTTCTCCCATTTATTTATTTTATTGCATTTTAGGTTTTGGGGTACATGTGAAGAACATGCAAGATTGTTGCATAGGCACACACGTGACAGTGTGATTTGCTGCCTTCCTCCCCATCACCCACATCTAGCACTTCTCCCCATGCTATCTCTCCCCAACTCCCCTCCCCCTGCTGTCCCTCCCCTATTTCCCCCCAACAGAACCCAGTGTATAGTGCTCCCCTCCCTGTGTCCATGTGTTCTCATTGTTCAACACCCGCCTATAAGTGAGAACATGTGGTGTTTGATCTTCTGCTCTTGTGTCAGTTTGCTGAGAATGATGGTTTCCAGGTTCATCCATGTCCCTACAAAGGACACGAACTCATCGTTTTTTATGGCCGCATAATATTCCATGGTGTATATGTGCCACATTTTCCCTGTCCAGTCTATCATCGATGGACATTTGGGTTGTTTCCAGGTCTTTGGTATTGTAAACAGTGCTGCAATGAACATTTGCGTGCATGTGTCCTTATAGTAGAACGATTTATAATCCTTTGGATATATACCCAGTAATGGGATTTGTGGGTCAAATGGAATTTCTATTTCTAGGTCCTTGAGGAATCGCCACACTGTCTTCCACAATGGTTGAACTAATTTACACTCCCACCAACAGTGTAAAAGTGTTTCTATTTCTCCACATCCTCTCCAGCATCTGTTGTCTCCAGATGTTTTAATGATTGCCATTCTAACTGGCATGAGATGGTATCTCAATGTTGTATTGATTTGCATTTCTCTGATGACCAGTGATGATGGGCATTTTTTTCATATGCTTGTTGGCCTCAAGTATGTTTTCTTTTGTAAAGTATCTGTTCATATCCTTTGCCCACTTTTGAATGGGCGTGTTAGTTTTTTTCTTGTAAATCTGTTTTAGTTCTTTGTAAATTCTGGATATCAGCCCTTTGTCAGATGGGTAAACTGCAAAAATTTTTTCCCATTCTGTTGGTTACTGATTCACTCTAATGACTGTTTCTTTTGCTGTGCAGAAGCTGTGGAGTTTGATTAGGTCCCATTTGTCTATTTTGGCTTTTGTTGCCAATGCTTTTGGTGTTTTGGTCATGAAGTCCTTGCCTACACCTATGTCCAGAATGGTTTTGCCTAGATTTTCTTTCTAGGGTTTTTATGGTGTTAGGTCTTATGTTTAAGTCTTTAATCCATCAGATAATTTCTTATTGCTCATTAACATCCTTTCTTTTTTATTGAAGTACTCCCTTCAGCTTTTCTTATAGGACAGGTGTGGTGTTGATAAAATCCCTCAGCTTTTGTTTGTTTGAAAAAGTCTTTATTTTTCCTTCATATTCAAAAGATATTTTTATGGATATATTTTTCTAAGGTAAACTTTATTATTTTTCAGCACTTTAAATATGTCACTCTCTTCTGGTTTGTAAGATTTCCACTGAAAAGTCTGCTGCCAGATGTATGAGTGCTCCATTGTATGTTATTTTATTTTATTTTTTCTCTTGCTGCTTTTAGAATCCTTTCTTTATTCTTGACCTTTGGGAGTTTGATGATTAAATGCTTTGAGGTTGTCTTCTTTGGGTTAAATCTGCTTGGTGTTCTATAACTTTTATACACTTGAATATTGATATCTTTCTCTAGGTTTGGAACGTTTTCTGTTATTATTCATTTGAATAAACACTTTACTCCTGTCTCATTCTCTATTTCCTCTCTAAGGCCAACAACTCTTAGTTTTGCCCTTTTGAGACTATTTTCTAGATTCTGCAGGTGTGCTTAGTTTTATTTTTAAATCTTTTTTCTTTTGTCTCCTCTGACTGTATATTTTCAAATATCCTGTCTGTAAGCTCAATGCATTCTTTCTTCTGCTTGATCAATTCTGCTATTAAAGGACTCTGGTATATTCTTCAGTATGCCATTTGTGTTTTTCTTCTCCTCAATTTCTGCTTAATTCTTTTAAATTATTTCAATCTCTGTTAAAATTTGTCAAATTCTGAGTTCCTTCTGTGTGTTAGCTTATTTTTCTTTGTATTTCCTCAAAACCACTCTTTGAATTCCTTTTCTGAAAGATCACATATCTCCATTTCTCCCTCATTGGTTCCTGGTGCCTTATTTAGTTCATTTGACGAGGTTATGTTTTCTTGGTTGGTCTTGATAAGTGTAGATGTTTGTCTGTGTGGGCATTGAAGAGATAGGTATTTATTGTTGTCTTCTCAGTCTGGGCTTAGTACTCATCCTTCTTAAGAATACTTTCTGTCAGAGATGATCCAAGATGGCCAAATAGGAACAGCTCTGGAATGCAGTTCCCCGCAAGAATGCAGAGGGTGAGTGATCGCTGCATTTCCAAATGAGTTTTTACTGCCCACAGACCAGGATATTCCCAGATGGAAAAGTACCATGAGTCTCCAGCATAGCTGTTTCAGCTGGCACAGTGGGTCTCCACATAAAAACTCACACACATCTGGGTGGTTGTTTCAACTGGCACCTGGAATGCCTGGGAGACAGAGTCACCAATTCAACTGAAAAAAAGGGTGCTGAAATAGGGAGCCAGGTGATCTGGCTCAGCTGCTCCCACCACAACAAAGACCAGCAATCTGAAATGCTCTGGATTGAGAGTTTCACAGCAAGCACATCTGGACCTGGGATGATCCAGCTCTGTTGGGGGAAGGGCGTCTCCCATTACCGAGGCAGTCTATCACTACTGGGGCAGTCCACAATTACTGAGGCAGTCTGCCATTACAGAGACAGTCTGCCATTACTGAGGCAGACCACCATTACCGAGGCAGTTCTAACTATACCCCTATAAACAAAACTGCGAGGAAGTTCACACAGCAGCTGGGTAGAGCCCACAGCAGCTCTAAAACACCTTTGCTGGCAGGCTGTGACTAGGCTACCTCCTTGCTGGGCAGGGCATCTCTGAAAAAAGGCAGCAGCAGGACAGGAACTTATAAATAAAGCCCCACCTTCCCAGGACAGAGCACCTGGGAAAAAAAGGCAGTTATGAGTTCCACTGCAGCAGACTTAAATGTACCTGCCCAGCAGATCTGAGCATAACAACAGAGCTCACAGCTCAGCACCTAAGCCCTATAAGGGACAGACTGTCTCCTCAGGCAGCTTCCTGACCCCCATATAGTCAAAGAGACATCTTATAAAGGAGAGCTCAGGCTGGTATCTGGCAGGTATCCTTCTGGGATAAAGATAACAGAAGAAGAAACTAGCAGCAACTCTTACTGTTCTGCAGCTGCTGCAGGTGATCCGAAGGCAAGCAGGCTCTGGAGTGGACCTCTAGCAGCCTTACAGTATAGGGGCTTGGCTGATAGAAGGAAAACGAAAAAACAGAAAGAAATAACTTCATCATCAACAAAAGGATGTCCACTACAGAGACCCCATCTGAAAGTCACCAACTACAAAGACCACAGGTAGATAAATCCACAAAGATGGGAAGAAACCAGCACAAAAAAGGATGAAAACACCCCAAACCAGAATGCCTCTCTTCCTCCAAGGGATCACAACTCCTCAGCAGCAAGGGAACAAGGCTGGATGGAGAATGAGTCTGATAAATTGACAGAAACAGGCTTCAGAAAGTGGGTAATAACAAACTTCTCTGAGCTAAAGGAACATATTCTAACCCAATGCAAAGAAACTAATAACCTTGAAAAAAGGATTGATGAAATGCTAACAAGAATAAACAGCTTAGAGAAGAGTATAAATTAATTGATGGAGAAGAAAAACACAACACGAGAACTTCACAAAGCATACACAAATTTCAATAGCCAAATCGACCAAGCAGAAGAAAGGATATCAGAGGTTGAAGATCAAATCAATGAAATAAAATGAGAAGTCAAGGTTAGAGAAAAAAGAGTAAAAGAAATGAACAAAGCCTCCAAGAAATATGGGATTATGTGAAAAGACCTAATCTATGTTTGATAGGTGTACCTGAATGTGACAGAGAGAATGAATCCAAGCTGGAAAACACTCTTCAGGATATTATCTAGGAGAGCTTCCCCAACCTAGCAAGGCAGGCCAACATTCAAGTCCAGGAAATACAGAGAACACCACAAAGATATTCCTCAAGAAGACTAAATCCAAGACACAAAATTGCCAGAAAACCAGGGTTGAAATGAAGGAAATGCTAAGGGCAGCGAGAGAGAAAGGTGTCGTTACCCACAAAGGGAAGCCCATCAGACGCACAGCCTATCTCTCAGCAGAAACCCTACAAGCCAGAAGAGAGTGGGAGCCAATATTCAACATCCTTAAGGAAAAGAACTTTCAACCTAGAATTTCATATCCAGCCAAACTATGCTTCACAAGTGAAGGAGAAATAAGATCCTTTATGAATAAGCAATTTCTCAGAGATTTCATCACCAGGCCTGCTTTACAAGAGCTCCTGAAAGAAGCACTAAACATAGAAAGGAACAATCAGTACCAGCTACTCCAAAAACATACCAAATGGTAAAGTGCATCAACATAATGAAGAAACTGCATCAACTAATGGGCAAAACAACCAGCTAGCATCAAAATGGCAGGATCAAAATCCCACATAACAATATTAACCTTAAATATACGTGGCTAAATATCCCAATCAAAAGACACAGACTGGCAAATTGGATAAAAAGTCAAAACCCATTGGTGTGCTATATCCAGGAAACCCATCTCACGTGCAAGGATACACATAGGCTTAAAATAAAGGGATGGCAGAAGATTTACCAAGCAAATGGAAAGCAAAGAAAAAGCAGGAGTTGCAATCCCAGTCTCTGATAAAATAGACTTTAAATCAACAAAGATCAAAAGAGACAAAGAAGGGTATTACATAATGGTAAAATGATCAATGCAACAAGAAGAGCTAGTGATCCTAAATATATCCACACCCAATACAGGAGCACCCAAATACATAAAGCAAGTTCTTAACAACCTACAAAGAGACTTAGACTCGCACACATTAATAGTGGGAGACTTTAACACTCCACTGTCAATATTAGGCAGATCAAATGAGACAGAAAATTAACACGGATATCCAGGAGTTGAACTCAGATCTGGACCAAGCAAACCTAACAGACATTTACAGAACTCTCCACCCCAAATCCACAGAATACACATTATTCTCAGCACCCATCACACCTACTCTAAAACTGACCACATAATTGAAACTAAATCACTCATTAGCAAAGGCAAAAGAAGGGGAATCATAACAAGCAGTCTCTCAGACCACAGTGCAAACAAATTAGAACTCAGGATTAAGAAACTAACTCAGAAGTGCACACCTTCATGGAAAATGAACAACTGGCTCTTGAATGTCAACTGGATAAACAATGAAATGAGGCAGAAATTAAAATGTTCTTTGAAACCAACAAGAACCATGATGCAACACACAAGAATCTCTGGGACACATTTAAAGCAGTGCCTGGAGGAAAATTTATAGCAATAAATGCCCACATAAGAAGCAAGGAAAGATCTAAAATCGACACCCTATCATCAAACTTGAAAGAGCTAGAAGAGCAAGATAAAAAATCTCAAAAGCTAGCAGAAGACAAGAAATGACTAAGATCAGAGAAGAACTGAAGGAGATAGAGATGCAAAAAATCCTTCAAAAAATTAATAAATCTAGGAGCTGGTTTTTGAAAAGGCCAACAAAATAGACAAACCACTAGCCAGGTTAATAAAAAAGAAAAGAGAAAAGAATCAAATAGATGCAATAAAAAATGATAAAGGGGATATCACCAGATATTCCACAGAAATACAAACTACTATCAGCTATTACTACAAACAACTCTATGCAAATAAACCAGTAAACCTGGAAGAAATAGATAAATTCCTGGACACTTGCACCTTCCCAAGCCTGAACCAGGAAGAAGTTGAAACCCTGACTAGATCAATAACAAGGGCTGAAGTTGAGGCAGCAACTGATAGCTTACCAACTAAAAAAAGGCAGGGTCCAGATGGGTTCAGAGCCAAATTCTACCAAACATACAAAGAGGAGCTCGTACCACTCCTTCTGAAACTATTCCAAACAATCTAAAAGAGGGAGTCTTCCCCAAATCTATTTATGAGAGCAGCATCATCCTGATACCAAAACCCAGCAGAGACTCAACAAGAAAAGAAAACTTCAGGTCAATATCCATGATGAACATAGAAGCAAAAATCTTCAATAAAATACTGGCAAACTGATTGCAACAGCACATCAAAAAGCTTATAGATCACGATCAAGTAGGCTTCATCCTGGGGAGGCAAGGCTGTTTCAATATACACAAGTTTATAAACATAATCCACCACATAAACAGAACCAAAGACAAAAATCTCATGATTATCTCAATAGATGCAGAGAAGGCCTTTGACAAAATTCAACAGCCCTTTATGCTAAAAGCTCTCAATAAACTAGGTATTGAGGGAACATATTTCAAAATAATAACAGCTATTTATGACAAACCCACAGACAATATCATACTGAATGGGCAAAAACTGGAAGCATTCCCTTTGAAATCTGAGACTAGACAGGATGCCGTCTCTCACCATTCCTATTCAATATAGTATTGGAAGTTGTAGCCAGAGCAATCAGGTAAGAAAAAGAAATAAAGGGCATTCAATTAGAAAAGAGGAAGTCAAATTGTCTCTATTTGCAGATGACATGATTGTATATTTAGAAGACCCTATCGTCTCAGCCCAAAATCTCCTGAAACTGATAAGCAACTTCAACAAAGTCTCAGGATACAAAATCAATGTGCAAAAATCACAAGCATTCCTATACATCAATAACAGACTCAAAGAGAGCCAAATCAAGAATGAACTGCCATTCACAATTGCTACAAAGAGAATAAAATACCTAGGAATACAACTAACAAAGGATGTAAAGGGCCTCTTCAAGGGGAACCACAAACCACTGGTCAAGGAAATAAGACAGGACACAAACAGGTGGAGAAACATTCCATGCTCATGGTTAGGAAGAATCAATATTGTGAAAATGGCCATATGCCCAACATAATTTATAGATTCAATGCTATCCCCATTAAGCTACCTATGACCCTCTTCACAGAACTGGAAAAAACCACCTTAAACTTCATATGGAACCAAAAGAGAGCCCGCATAGCCAAATCAATTCTAAACAAAAAGAACCAAGCTGGACGCACCACGCTACCTGACTTCAAACTGTACTACAAGCCTACTGTAATCAAAACAGCATGATACTGGTACCAAAACAGAGATATAGGCCAATGGAACAGAATAGAGGCCTTGGAGGCAACACCACACATCTACAACCATCTGATCTTTGACCAACTGGACAAAAACAAGCAATGGGGAAGGGATTCCCTGTTTAATAAATAATGTTGGGAAAACTGGCTAGCCATGTGCAGAAAGCAGAAACTGGACCATTTCCTGATACCTTACACTAAAATTAACTCCAGATGGATTAAAGACTTAAACATAAGACCTAACACCATAAAAAGCCTAGAAGAAAACCTAGGCAAAACCATTCAGGACATAGGCATAGGCAAGTACTTCATGACTAAAACACCAAAAACAATAGCAACAAAAGCCAAAATAGACAAATGGGACCTAATTAAACTCCAGAGCTTCTGCACAGGAAAAGAAACAATCACTAGAGTGAACCAGCAACCAACAGAATGGGAAAAAATTTTGAATCTACCCCTCTGACAAAGGGCTAATATCTAGAATCTAGAAAGAACTAAAACAGATTTAGAAGAAAAAAACAAACCCATTCAAAAGTCAGCAAAGGATATGAACAGACACTTTTCAAAAGAAGACATATATGAGGCCAAGAAACATATGAAAAAATGCTCTTTATCACTGGTAATTAGAGAAATGTAAATCAAAACCACTTTGAGATACTATCTCATGCCAGTTAGAATGGCGATCATTAAAAAATCTGGAGACAACAGATTCTGGAGAGGATGTGGAGAAATAGGAACACTTTTACACTTTGGTGGGAGTGTAAATTAGTTCAACTATTGTGGAAGACAATGTGGCGATTCCTTAAGGATCTAGAAATAGAAATTCCATTTGACCCAGGAATCTTATTACTGGGTATATATCCAAAGGATTATAAACATTCTGTTATGAAGACACATGCACACATATGTTCATTGTGACACTGTTTACAATAGCAAAGACCTGGAACCAACCCAAATTCCCATCGATGATAGACTGGACACAGAAATTGTGGCACATATACACCATGGAATAATATGCAGCCATAAAAAATGATGAGTTTGTGTCCTTTGTGGGGACATGGATGAATCTGGAAACCATCATTCTCAGCAAACTGACACAAGAACAGAAAATCAAACACCACATGTTCTCACTCATAGGTGGGTGTTGAACAATGAGAACACATGGACACAGGGAGGGGAGCATCACACACTAGGTATGTTGTGGGAGTCTAGGGGAGGGACAGAAGAGTGTAGGGAGTTGGGAAGTGATAACATGGGGAGAAATGCCAGATACAGGTGATGAGGATGGAGGCAAACCACACTGCCATGTATGTATCTATGCAACAATCCTGCATGTCCTTCACATGTACCCCGGAATCTCTCTCTCTATATATAAGAATACTTTCTAGATATTTGAAAGAACTTGGATATTGCGATCTAAGTTATATCTGCTTTACGGGGTGCCCCAACCCAGTAATGCAGTGGTCCTTGCAGACTTTTAGAGACACCACCTTGATAGTCTTGGACACGATCTGGAAGAATTCTATGTATAACCAGGTAGAGACTTTTGTTCTCTTCTCTTACTTTCTCCCAAACAGAGTCTCTCTGTTCTGAGCCACCTGGACCTGGAGATGAAGTGACACAAGCTCCCATGTTGCCACCACCACTATGATTGTACTGGGTCAGACTTGAAGCCAGCACAGCACTGGGTCTCACCCAAGGCCTACTATAACCACTCCCTGGCTACTGCCTATGTTCACTGAAGGCGCTGTGGGTTTACTGTCAGCAGGCAGTAAAGCCAGAGAAGCTTGTGTCCTTCTCTTCAGGGTGGTAAGTTCCCTAAGCCCCTAGGCATTTTCAGCCGTGCCATCCAGAAGTCAGGGACTTGAGTCAAAAACCTTAGACGTTTACCTCGTGTCCTATTGTATGGCAGGTGAGCTGGCACTCAAAACAAGATGCAATCTTTCCCACTCTTCCCTCCCCTTTCTAAAGGAAGAGGAGCCACGCCCCATGGTGTGAGTGGCAGTCGGATACTGTGTTATAGCCACATTCATTTTTCTCTCACCCTCACCCCCTCCTTCACCATTGGCAACCATTAATCAATTTTTCCTTTTTTCTTATTTCAGGAATGTTTCATAAGTGGAATTATGCAGTATATAACATTTTGGCATTGACTGTTTTTCCCTCTCAATGTAATTCTCTGAAGATTCATCCAAGTTTGCTCCATTTTATTGCTAAGTTGTATTCATGGTATGAACCACAGTTTGTTTAATAATTCACCCATTGAAGGACATCTGAGTGGTTTCTCATGTTTGGCTATTATGAACTAGCTGTTATGTAGCTTTTTGTGTACAGGTTTTTTATTTCTTTGGAATAAATGCTCAATAATGTAATTGCTGGGTGATAAGGTAGTTACATGTTTCACCTGCCATACTTTTGGCTATAACATTTTACATTTCTAGCAGCAATGTATGAATGATCCAACATCCTCATCAATATTTGATGTTGTCACTATTTTTTTATTGTAGTCATTCTGATATATTGCCGTTTTACTTTGCATTTTGTTAATTGCTAATGATATTGAATACCATTTCATGTGCTTAGCCTCCCAAGTAGCTAGAACCATAGGCATGTGCTACCACTTCCAGCTAATTAAAATTTTTTTTTTTTTTTTTTTTTTTTTTTTTTTTTTTTTAGGTGAATGAGGGTATTTTTTAGT